>NW_027633102.1:1019908-1030123 GCF_053919585.1 Euprymna scolopes
GATTTTCGATAGATTGAAAATAATGATAAATTGATTTTAGCAGGGCTGCTGAGTTAGCTTATAGGAGCGAGCTAAAGTAAGAAAGAAACACGCCGAAACACACCGACCGGCACCCCCGACGACGACCACGGGTAAACGGCGGGACTTTGCCGCCTCTTAAGCAAGTTTGACTGACGACTACCACGGCTATTCGGCTAGGTAGGTAGGTAGGTAGTCCTCCTCCTCCTCGGCCACCTAGCCGTCGTCGTCGATCGAGCGACCGGGTATATTCAAGACGCCTCTACCGACACCACCACACCAGCGGGCAGTTTAGCGAGCTTGCCAACTCCTCTGCCTCCTCAAGCGCTTCCAGACGCCTACCGACACCACATGCTGCTGGCTGGCTGTCTGTTGTTACAATGGAATTTTAAAAAAAAAACAAACAAAAAACCCCAACTCTATTAAGATTTTCGATAGTTGGAAAATAATAATAAATTAAGATTTTCGATAGATTGAAAATAATGATAAATTGATTTTAGCAGGGCTGCTGAGTTAGCTTATAGGAGCGAGCTAAAGTAAGAAAGAAACACGCCGAAACACACCGACCGGCACCCCCGACGACGACCACGGGTAAACGGCGGGACTTTGCCGCCTCTTAAGCAAGTTTGACTGACGACTACCACGGCTATTCGGCTAGGTAGGTAGGTAGGTAGTCCTCCTCCTCCTCGGCCACCTAGCCGTCGTCGTCGATCGAGCGACCGGGTATATTCAAGACGCCTCTACCGACACCACCACACCAGCGGGCAGTTTAGCGAGCTTGCCAACTCCTCTGCCTCCTCAAGCGCTTCCAGACGCCTACCGACACCACATGCTGCTGGCTGGCTGTCTGTTGTTACAATGGAATTTTAAAAAAAAAACAAACAAAAAACCCCAACTCTATTAAGATTTTCGATAGTTGGAAAATAATAATAAATTAAGATTTTCGATAGATTGAAAATAATGATAAATTGATTTTAGCAGGGCTGCTGAGTTAGCTTATAGGAGCGAGCTAAAGTAAGAAAGAAACACGCCGAAACACACCGACCGGCACCCCCGACGACGACCACGGGTAAACGGCGGGACTAACTGTGACTCTCTTAAGGTGTGAGGAGGCTTTGCCTCTTAAGCAAGTTTGACTGACGCCTACCGACACCGGTCAGGTCGGCGAGGCTCCCGGCGGCCCGGAGCGGGACCACAGGTTGCGGAAGGCGTCCAAGTGAGCGGCGGCGACGCCAGGAGGCCCCCGGGGTCGACTCCGCGGCTTCCTAGTCGGTGTGCGGGCCTCCAGAGCTCGATAAAGTAGTGGTGTCGCTAGCGGTCGAGAAGGCACTTTTCGACGCCTACTGCCACCCCCACATGGCGGTAGGCGCAAAACTGGAAAATCGCCGACCAGAAATGTCGCTTCGTATAATCGACGTTTTTTTTGACCACCATTTTCAGGTGTCGGAGGTGGGTCTGGACGAATACCAACACCATTTCTGGGGTTTCACAACCGCCCGGCTTCTCCGACATATGTTGGAAAGGAGTAGCGATCGAGCGACGGGGGCTGTCGGTAGGCGGCCGCGGGTTGCATGTGTGCCCGGGACAGCACCCCCATCCAACTAAGGGGTGTCCCCCGGGGGCCAGGGGGACCTCGTCCAGGTCGGCCGGGCGCTTCCAGACGCCTACCGACACCGGTCAGGTCGGCGAGGCTCCCGGCGGCCCGGAGCGGGACCACAGGTTGCGGAAGGCGTCCAAGTGAGCGGCGGCGACGCCAGGAGGCCCCCGGGGTCGACTCCGCGGCTTCCTAGTCGGTGTGCGGGCCTCCAGAGCTCGATAAAGTAGTGGTGTCGCTAGCGGTCGAGAAGGCACTTTTCGACGCCTACTGCCACCCCCACATGGCGGTAGGCGCAAAACTGGAAAATCGCCGACCAGAAATGTCGCTTCGTATAATCGACGTTTTTTTTGACCACCATTTTCAGGTGTCGGAGGTGGGTCTGGACGAATACCAACACCATTTCTGGGGTTTCACAACCGCCCGGCTTCTCCGACATATGTTGGAAAGGAGTAGCGATCGAGCGACGGGGGCTGTCGGTAGGCGGCCGCGGGTTGCATGTGTGCCCGGGACAGCACCCCCATCCAACTAAGGGGTGTCCCCCGGGGGCCAGGGGGACCTCGTCCAGGTCGGCCGGGCGCTTCCAGACGCCTACCGACACCGGTCAGGTCGGCGAGGCTCCCGGCGGCCCGGAGCGGGACCACAGGTTGCGGAAGGCGTCCAAGTGAGCGGCGGCGAGAGGCGGAGGCCCCCGGGGTCGACTCCGCGGCTTCCTAGTCGGTGTGCGGGCCCTCCAGTAGGCCTCAAGTAGTGGTGTCGCTAGCGGTCGAGAAGGCACTTTTCGACGCCTACTGCCACCCCCACATGGCGGTAGGTGTAAAATCGGAATAGACCGGACCAGGAATGTCGAGGGGGAAAAAAATGACAAAGTCCTGGTGTGCCTAGCCTACGAGAAGGCACTTTGCGACGCCTACCGACATCCCCATGTGGCAGTAGGCGTAAAACTGGAAAATCGCCGACCAGAAATGTCGCTTCGTATAATCGACGTTTTTTTTGACCACCATTTTCAGGTGTCGGAGGTGGGTCTGGACAAATACCAACACCATTTCTGGGGTTTTCCAGTTTGAAAGTTTTATAAAACATGTTCGGTAGGAAGCACACTTTGGTGTGTCGGTTCGTCGGAGCAGCGACTCTTTGCCTCGTGGTGGTCCGGAACGTCTCTACGGGCTTGTCGCAAAGGCGTCAGAAAGTGGCATCTCCGCCGCCTAGGGCTGTCACCGTTATCGCTGTCGCCGCGCTCCAACTTGTTTTGATCCGCCGCCTTCGTTCCTGCCAACCGTGCGCCCGCTCATCGTCGTTAGGTTATAATACGTGGTACGTGTGTGTGCTTCTCCGTGGACCTAGGGCTGCTCGACGTGTCGAACGATATGTTGGAACAACTAACGGCTCCTTTTCCTGGTTCCATAGTCGTCGTGGTACCCGCGTCGTCAGCCATATCTATGTCCACCATGTTTAGCCGATACGTTTGCTGCAGCTTCTGCTTCCGCCTCAGCGTTCGCCGCTCTCAGCCGCCGCTGTTGTTGCTGCCGTTCTGCCATTCAACCACTACCTGCGAATCTTTCGATGATCGGCCGAACGACCCATCGCTGTGCGACCGATAAATCCTCCGGATTAGGGAGAAACGCCGCCGCTCTCTGCCGCCGTCGAACGGAAAAACGTACATTGTAACGAACGAACGAACGAACGAACGAACGAATTAACGAACGAGCGAACAAACAAACAAAAATAGCCGCGGGGGATGCACTATGTAGATCCTGATCCCCTTGTAACCATACGTACGTTGTTCGATGCTCTCCCGTCCTGGAAGTCGCCGCAGCAAACAGGAGGATGAGCAGCAGCAGGCGCCGCCGCCGTAACCGCCGCCTGCCTGCCGCCTCCTACTCCTGTCAGCGTCCGATCTCACAGCCGTGTGAACGTTCGCTGACACCCGATTTCTTTCCGTCTGGCAAAACCTTGGACGTCCCGCTCGCGGTACACGTGCTGCAGCGACTTCTCGTCCGACAACGCATAAGCGTCGACGTCTGCCGCCGCATCTTCTGATACGTGGACGGTGATAGCGCTAGTCCCTTCTTGCGCCACCTCCACCTTTGTTAGCGCCAAAGAAGATCGATCGAGCAGTCGTGGTCGCAGTCGATTAACCCGTTTTCACCGTCCGCAGTTCCCAAGCCGCCGATCAAGTCGTTGCTCTTCTTGTTCGTTCTTCCCATACCGTCGATTTGCACGGCTGCCGGATGAGCCATCCTCTGTCCGGCGAAGCGCTCACGTCAGTGATCGATACTTGCACCGACAGTCCTCCCGCTCGCGACTCGGTGCTCGAATCGGACTCGTTCGTTTTTATCTCGATGCGATTGTGAAAAGGGGGACCGGTCGTCAATGTCGTGTGTGTCGACGATGTTGTTCGCCCGGTCCGCCGCGTTGTTGTCGTTTTTTTTTTTTTTTTTTTTTTTTTTTCCCCTGACGTTCGCCGTCGCACGGACGAAAGGGTGAGAAAAAAAAAAAAAAGCTCGAAAAAGCCGCCCAAAAAAATCGGACCGAGGAGCCGCTTGCGAGAACGCGCCATGTGCACGTTGTCTCTCCTCGGTTTTCCGAGCACGAACACGACGCCGGTCGGTCGGTCGGTCGACGAAGGCGACGACGAAGGTGACGGGAAAATTTACGCCGCCGCTGCCCTGGTCCAGCTCCTCCCCGATGACGGCTGTGATGTTGACGTTGACGTTGGCGACGACGACGACGACGACGGAGACGACGACGACGACGAGACGGCATCGATGGCGACCACGATGACGACGACCTCGACGAGTTCAGTCTGCACCTTGACCTCCGATGTCCGTGTGCACTGCCGTCGTGCTGTTTGTCGTTTGTCGTATGTATCGCTGTCAAGGGTGCCGTTGTCGTTGTTGTTGTCGACGTTGTTGCTTGCTCTCTCGTCTCGGTCGGTTGGTACGTTGATGACGACGACGACGACGAAGACGACGACGACGACGACGAGACGGCATCGATGGCGACCACGATGACGACGACCTCGACGATTCCAGTCTGCACCTTGACCTCCGATGTCCGTGTGCACTGCCGTCGTGCTGTTTGTCGTTTGTCGTATGTATCGCTGTCAAGGGTGCCGTTGTCGATGTTGTTGTTGTCGACGCTGTCGTCTGTTCTCTCTTCTCGGCCGGCTGTGACGTGGACGTTGACGACGACGACGACGAGACGGAATCGATGGCGACCACGATGACGACGACCTCGGCGAGTTCAGTCTGCACCTTGACCCTCGATGTCCGTGTGCACTGCCGTCGTGCTGCTTGTCGTTTGTCGTATGTATCGCTGTCAAGGGTGCCGTTGTCGTTGTTGTTGTCGACGTTGGTCGCTTTCGTTCTTTGAGTCTCGGTCCAAGTCAGGGGAGAAACAAAAAAGAGGCCATCAGCGCGGGCAGCGCGCTTCTACTGACGGCGAACCTCCTCGAAAAACAAATAAACACGTGCCCGTCGTTGTAGTTGTCTGTCTTATGTCGGTCGGTCGGTCGGTCGGTCTGTCGTTCTGTCGAAACAAAGTCCCAAATTCCAACGATACCTGGTTGATCCTGCCAGTAGTCATATGCTTGTCTCAAAGCTTAAGCCATGCAAGTGTAAGTTCACGCCACGCATTAGAACGGGCGAAACCGCGAATGGCTCAGGAACCGGACCTAATCCTCGGGACCGTATTCCTCCTCGGAGGCGATGGATAACTGTGGCAATTCTAGAGCTAATACATGTGACACAGGCCGCGATCGGTCGGCGCGCCGTCGTCGCCACGCCTCGCGCGCTGGCACCCGCGTCGGCCGTTCCGGGTCGCGGCGCTACATATTAGACTGAGACCGATGCGCGTCATTCCGTCCTCCCGTCGTCGGCGTTCCCGCTCGCGGGTCCGTTCGGTGGCGGGGCTCATAGGGCGGCGCGCTCCGCTTTGGTGACTCTGGATAACTCACTGGTCGATCGCACGAGCTTTCACGCCCGGCGACGGGTCTCTCGAGGGTCCGCCCTATCAACTGTCGACGGTCGGTTAAGTGCCTACCGTGGTTACTACGGGTAACGGGGAATCGGGGTTCGATTCCGGAGAGGGAGCATGCGAAACGGCTACCACATCCAAGGAAGGCAGCAGGCGCGCAAATTACCCACTCCCGGCACGGGGAGGTAGTGACGAAAAATAACGACGCGGGACTCTGTCGAGGCCCCGCGATCGGAATGAGTACACTTCAAATCCGTTAACGAGGACCAACCGGAGGGCAAGTCTGGTGCCAGCAGCCGCGGTAATTCCAGCTCCGGTAGCGTATATTAAAGTTGTTGCGGTTAAAAAGCTCGTAGTCCGAACTCGGGTTCGTGGTCGCGCAAGCGGCCCCGGGGCGGCGGCGCCATCGTCCGTCGTTGACTTTGGTCGTCCGTTCGCATTCCCGGCCCTTTCCGCCGGTGTCAACCGCTAGCATACCCGCCACGCGGTCCTGCCGGCGAGGTGGACGAGGAGGTCGTGATCGGGATCCGGGAAAAAAAAAAACAAGTGGTCGTCGGTTCGGTTCCGGGAGTAGTCTAACGGGGGGGTGCTACGTGTGTGTGTTTGGGTGTGTTCATTCGCATCCCCGCACTCTGACCCCCGCGCTTCTCTCCCTCTCCCTTTCCGCGCGTTCCTCTTTTTTTTTGAACCCCCCGGTCCGCTCCGAGTCCCTGCTTCGTGTCTTGTCTGCGCGCGTGTTGCGGTCGGCGGTTTCTCCTCCAAGGGTGCTCTTAACCGAGTGTCCGCGGCGGCCGGTACGTTCACTTTGAAAAAATTAGAGTGCTCAGAGCGGGCTGTTCAAGCTTGCATACGATAAGCATGGAATGATGGAAGAGGGCCTCGTCTACGTCTGTCGGTCTCCGTCTACGGCGAGGCAATGATCGAAGGGAGCGGTCGGGGCCACTCGTATTGCGACGTTAGAGGTGAAATTCTTGGATCGTCGCAAGACGAACTGCAGCGATGGCGTGTGGCAAGCACGTTTTCCTCGATCAAGAGCGAAAGTCGGAGGTTCGAAGACGATCAGATACCGTCGTAGTTCCGACCGTAAACGATGCCGACCGGCGATCCGCCGGCGTTCGCTTCCATGACCCGGCGGGTAGCCTGCGGGAAACCAGAGTTCGGTTCCGGGGGGAGTATGGTTGCAAAGCTGAAACTTAAAGGAATTGACGGAAGGGCACCACCAGGAGTGGAGCCTGCGGCTTAATTTGACTCAACACGGGAAAACTCACCCGGTCCGGACACCGGTAGGATTGACAGATCGATAGCTCTTTCTCGATTCGGTGGGTGGTGGTGCATGGCCGTTCTTAGTTGGTGGAGCGATCCGTCTGGTTGATTCCGATAACGAACGAGACTCCGGCCTGCTAACTAGTGCGCCGATGTCAGTGATTTTTACGGCGGGCTCGGCGTCCTCCGTGGCGCTCGGGTCCGGGTCGGTTTTCTCACGCACTTCTTAGAGGGACGGGTGGCAGAAAGCCACACGAGGCGGAGCGATAACAGGTCTGTGATGCCCTTAGATGTCCGGGGCCGCACGCGCGCTACACTGGAGGTATCAGCGGGGACTTCGCCCCGGCCCGAGAGGGTTGGGAAACCTCTGAACCACCTCCCGTGATAGGGATCGGGGCCTGTAACCAACCCCGTGAACGAGGAATTCCCGGTAGGCGCGGGTCAACAGCCCGCGTCGATCACGTCCCTGCCCTTTGTACACACCGCCCGTCGCTACTACCGATCGAACGGTCCGGTGAGGTCCTCGGATCTGGCCGACGACGCCGCCGGGCAGTGCGCGCCGTGTCCGTCACGACACTCGTGCATCTACGCCTCGGCGTTCGATGCCTGGAGAAGACGACCGAACCCGATCGTTTAGAGGAAGTAAAAGTCGTAACAAGGTTTCCGTAGGTGAACCTGCGGAAGGATCATTACCGTTTTCCCGTTCGAGACTGGTTTGTTGTTTTCCGGCCTACCTCCTCTGTCTGTCGGTGTCAACGCCTCGAATGCGCGCAAACCAACCTATAAAAGGCGGGAGCGAGAGATAGATTTGTGGTGACGCGGAGGTTTTTAAAGCCCCAGCTCTTCTTGCTTGCTTCCGCGTCTTACCACCTGTTTGTTTTTTCGCCCACCGCAAGTGATGGCCGCTTCTTCTTTGCCTTGTCGCCGCTTTATCGTTTTTTTGTTTTTTTTGCAGCCGCTGTGCCACCGCCGCTAGCTAAAAACAAACTACTCGCGACATTGCAATGCCGTCACGCCTCCTCGCACAGACCTCCTCGCACACTACTAAATCTATATAAACAAAAACTAATATAAAAAAACCAAGTGCTGAACCCTGGACGGGGGATCACTCGGCTCGTCCGTCGATGAAGAGCGCGGCCAGCCGCGAGAACTGATGCGAATTGCAGGACTCAGTGAACATCGACACCTCGAACGCACATTGCGGCCCCGAGATCCCTTGTCTCGGGGCCACGTCCGGTCGAGAGGCGGAACGTTACATGTCTTTCTCCGTTAACGAAACGACATCTTGCCGTCCCCGTGCCCGCCCGGTCCTCGGCACGGTGGTAACCGGGACGTCGCAGGAGCGAGTGACGAGGGGGAAGAAAAATAAAAAAAGAATTGACTCCTTTCAATGTCTTTTTTTTTTTTTAAACCCTCTCCGGCCTCCTCCTTCGTCTCCCGCTGGCAGACCCGCGGAGTCTTTTCCCTTTTCGACCGCGGGAAGAAACACTGTGGAGGAGGAGCAGGAGGAGTCTGTCCGAAAGCAGCCGAAGGGAGAACAAAACAAAAAAAAAGCACCGACCTAACCGACTGCCGACGTAAGCGCCGCCTGCTCGTCTCGCTCTCTGCCTCATGAAGGTGTCTCTCAGCGACGCCTCGAGCAGCGCGACGAGCACGGCCGTCGCACCGTAAAAAGGTGGCCGCGTCGTAGGCAACGCAACGTCGGATGGGGAGGAACCCACGCTTTTTTTTAATTGTTGGCTTCTTCCATTTCGGTCGGACGGGCGCTATATCGGCCAGCCGTCGTCACACGGAGGGTACCGATCGAGATTCCTCTCCTCCAAACACCACACTCTACTAAAACCGCCGCCCTCGGCTCGGACGAGACGACCCGCTGAACTTAAGCATATCGCTAAGCGGAGGAAAAGAAACCAACCGGGGATTCCCTTAGTAACGGCGAGTGAACCGGGAGAAGCCCAACGCCGAATCCAGTCGCAAGTAAAAGGCTTCGGGACGTGTGGCGCATGGGTCGAAGGCAGCCGTTCGTTTTCGTCTCGCATTAGTTCGGAGTTCCCTCGATCGGGGCCGCCCGCGGCGGGTGCCAGGCCCATTCGGTGCGGACGGCGAGCGACGGCCTTCGATCCGAGAGTCGGGTTGCTTGGGGAACGCAGCCCAAATCGGGTGGTAAGCTCCATCCAAGGCTAAATACCGGGACGAGTCCGATAGTCGACAAGTACCGTGAGGGAAAGTTGAAAAGAACTTTGGAGAGAGAGTTCAAGAGAACGTGAAACCGCCCAGGGGTAAACGGGTGGGACCGCTCACCGCGATCGCGGGGGGACTCAGTCCCGGTGCTGCCTAGGCTCGAGCCCAAACTCGATGTGTGTTCTTGAAAGAGAGGCCGTCGCGGCACAGGTCGTCGTTCGTCGTGTCCGCGGGGGACTCGTTCCCCGCGGTTCCAGCTTTTGTGCCCGCGTCGCCGACGAAGGAGACGGGCCGCGTGGATAGCGGGAAGGGAAACGTGGTGACGAACCGCGGCGTCGGTAGGTGGCTGCGTCGGTTGGCTGCGACGGAGGGGACTCGTCCTCTCGATCGCTGCTGCCGCCGGGCCCTAACCCGCCGCATCCGTCGCCGCCGCTTCTTCTTTCCTCCTGCTCCCTCCGCGCGCGACTCCGCTGCACCCGTCCCCTTCATCATCGCTCGGCGTAATCATGGCGCGGGCCGCTTCGGCGCGACCTCCGCGCGGCCGGCACCGGACGCACTTCCCCTCCGGTCCGTCGTCGCGACCCGTTCCCGGCGTGCAGGTCGAACACGCGGGTTTTTTTCCCGTAGGCGGCAGGCGTTTCATCACCCTGAAAACCCCCGTCTTCCCACCTTGTGAAGTCGGGGGCCATCCGGCCGTCGGGGCCCGCGAACGTAACTGCCCCTTTCTGCCGGGAACGGAGGAAATCTGACACGATCCGTTACACGTGGCGAGCCGGTCCGTTTTGATCCCGCCGGAAGTCGCGTGCGGGCGACGCGCACTTTGTGTGTGTCGCTCCCTAGGCGCCCCACCGTCTCGGGCGCGTGCGCGATGAGAGGCGGGATAGGACTGGCGCGGCCTCGCCGTCACGCACCTCGCCGACGTTTCGGGTTCTTGTCGGGGGCAACCCGCCCGCGCCCGTTTCCGTTTCCGGAGAGGTCGCTCGGCGACGCTTTTTTACTCGAGCCGCCCGCCACCCCGGGTCAGCGACGTGCATCGGCAACCCACCCGACCCGTCTTGAAACACGGACCGAGGAGTCCTGGCCGTTCGCGAGTCGTAGGGGCCACCTCTGACTAACCCCGAAGGCGAAGCGAAAGCGAGAGAGCGTGTAGGAGGGCGTCGATCCGGGAGAGGTGTCGTGGC
>NW_027633102.1:1030223-1035223 GCF_053919585.1 Euprymna scolopes
CCCCCACATGGCGGTAGGCGCAAAACTGGAAAATCGCCGACCAGAAATGTCGCTTCGTATAATCGACGTTTTTTTTGACCACCATTTTCAGGTGTCGGAGGTGGGTCTGGACGAATACCAACACCATTTCTGGGGTTTCACAACCGCCCGGCTTCTCCGACATATGTTGGAAAGGAGTAGCGATCGAGCGAAGGGGGCTGTCGGTAGGCGGCCGCGGGTTGCATGTGTGCCCGGGACAGCACCCCCATCCAACTAAGGGGTGTCCCCCGGGGGCCAGGGGGACCTCGTCCAGGTCGGCCGGGCGCTTCCAGACGCCTACCGACACCGGTCAGGTCGGCGAGGCTCCCGGCGGCCCCGAGCGGGACCACAGGTTGCGGAAGGCGTCCAAGTGAGCGGCGGCGACGCCAGGAGGCCCCCGGGGTCGACTCCGCGGCCCCCGGGTCGGTGTGCGGGCCTCCAGAGCTCGATAAAGTAGTGGTGTCGCTAGCGGTCGAGAAGGCACTTTTCGACGCCTACTGCCACCCCCACATGGCGGTAGGCGCAAAACTGGAAAATCGCCGACCAGAAATGTCGCTTCGTATAATCGACGTTTTTTTTGACCACCATTTTCAGGTGTCGGAGGTGGGTCTGGACGAATACCAACACCATTTCTGGGGTTTCACAACCGCCCGGCTTCTCCGACATATGTTGGAAAGGAGTAGCGATCGAGCGAAGGGGGCTGTCGGTAGGCGGCCGCGGGTTGCATGTGTGCCCGGGACAGCACCCCCATCCAACTAAGGGGTGTCCCCCGGGGCCAGGGGGACCTCGTCCAGGTCGGCCGGGCGCTTCCAGACGCCTACCGACACCGGTCAGGTCGGCGAGGCTCCCGGCGGCCCCGAGCGGGACCACAGGTTGCGGAAGGCGTCCAAGTGAGCGGCGGCGACGCCAGGAGGCCCCCGGGGTCGACTCCGCGGCCCCCGGGTCGGTGTGCGGGCCTCCAGAGCTCGATAAAGTAGTGGTGTCGCTAGCGGTCGAGAAGGCACTTTTCGACGCCTACTGCCACCCCCACATGGCGGTAGGCGCAAAACTGGAAAATCGCCGACCAGAAATGTCGCTTCGTATAATCGACGTTTTTTTTGACCACCATTTTCAGGTGTCGGAGGTGGGTCTGGACGAATACCAACACCATTTCTGGGGTTTCACAACCGCCCGGCTTCTCCGACATATGTTGGAAAGGAGTAGCGATCGAGCGAAGGGGGCTGTCGGTAGGCGGCCGCGGGTTGCATGTGTGCCCGGGACAGCACCCCCATCCAACTAAGGGGTGTCCCCCGGGGGCCAGGGGGACCTCGTCCAGGTCGGCCGGGCGCTTCCAGACGCCTACCGACACCGGTCAGGTCGGCGAGGCTCCCGGCGGCCCCGAGCGGGACCACAGGTTGCGGAAGGCGTCCAAGTGAGCGGCGGCGACGCCAGGAGGCCCCCGGGGTCGACTCCGCGGCCCCCGGGTCGGTGTGCGGGCCTCCAGAGCTCGATAAAGTAGTGGTGTCGCTAGCGGTCGAGAAGGCACTTTTCGACGCCTACTGCCACCCCCACATGGCGGTAGGCGCAAAACTGGAAAATCGCCGACCAGAAATGTCGCTTCGTATAATCGACGTTTTTTTTGACCACCATTTTCAGGTGTCGGAGGTGGGTCTGGACGAATACCAACACATTTCTGGGGTTTCACAACCGCCCGGCTTCTCCGACATATGTTGGAAAGGAGTAGCGATCGAGCGAAGGGGGCTGTCGGTAGGCGGCCGCGGGTTGCATGTGTGCCCGGGACAGCACCCCCATCCAACTAAGGGGTGTCCCCCGGGGGCCAGGGGGACCTCGTCCAGGTCGGCCGGGCGCTCCAGACGCCTACCGACACCGGTCAGGTCGGCGAGGCTCCCGGCGGCCCCGAGCGGGACCACAGGTTGCGGAAGGCGTCCAAGTGAGCGGCGGCGACGCCAGGAGGCCCCCGGGGTCGACTCCGCGGCCCCGGGTCGGTGTGCGGGCCTCCAGAGCTCGATAAAGTAGTGGTGTCGCTAGCGGTCGAGAAGGCACTTTTCGACGCCTACTGCCACCCCCACATGGCGGTAGGTGTAAAATCGGAATAGACCGGACCAGGAATGTCGAGGGGGAAAAAAATGACAAAGTCCTGGTGTGCCTAGGCGTCGAGAAGGCACTTTGCGACGCCTACCGACATCCCCATGTGGCAGTAGGCGTAAAACTGGAAAATCGCCGACCAGAAATGTCGCTTCGTATAATCGACGTTTTTTTTTGACCACCATTTTCAGGTGTCGGAGGTGGGTCTGGACGAATACCAACACCATTTCTGGGGTTTTCCAGTTTGAAGTTTTATAAAACATGTTCGGTAGGAAGCACACTTTGGTGTGTCGGTTCGTCGGAGCAGCGACTCTTTGCCTCGTGGTGGTCCGGAACGTCTCTACGGGCTTGTCGCAAAGGCGTCAGAAAGTGGCATCTCCGCCGCCTAGGGCTGTCACCGTTATCGCTGTCGCCGCGCTCCAACTTGTTTTGATCCGCCGCCTTCGTTCCTGCCAACCGTGCGCCCGCTCATCGTCGTTAGGTTATAATACGTGGTACGTGTGTGTGCTTCTCCGTGGACCTAGGGCTGCTCGACGTGTCGAACGATATGTTGGAACAACTAACGGCTCCTTTTCCTGGTTCCATAGTCGTCGTGTACCCGCGTCGTCAGCCATATCTATGTCCACCATGTTTAGCCGATACGTTTGCTGCAGCTTCTGCTTCCGCCTCAGCGTTCGCCGCTCTCAGCCGCCGCTGTTGTTGCTGCCGTTCTGCCATTCAACCACTACCTGCGAATCTTTCGATGATCGGCCGAACGACCCATCGCTGTGCGACCGATAAATCCTCCGGATTAGGGAGAAACGCCGCCGCTCTCTGCCGCCGTCGAACGGAAAAACGTACATTGTAACGAACGAACGAACGAACGAACGAATTAACGAACGAGCGAACAAACAAACAAAAATAGCCGCGGGGGATGCACTATGTAGATCCTGATCCCCTTGTAACCATACGTACGTTGTTCGATGCTCTCCCGTCCTGGAAGTCGCCGCAGCAAACAGGAGGATGAGCAGCAGCAGGCGCCGCCGCCGTAACCGCCGCCTGCCTGCCGCCTCCTACTCCTGTCAGCGTCCGATCTCACAGCCGTGTGAACGTTCGCTGACACCCGATTTCTTTCCGTCTGGCAAAACCTTGGACGTCCCGCTCGCGGTACACGTGCTGC
Source organism: Euprymna scolopes (assembly GCF_053919585.1). Classification (NCBI taxonomy): domain Eukaryota; kingdom Metazoa; phylum Mollusca; class Cephalopoda; order Sepiida; family Sepiolidae; genus Euprymna; species Euprymna scolopes. The sequence continues at coordinate 1,033,486 of NW_027633102.1, forward strand.
AGCGACTTCTCGTCCGACAACGCATAAGCGTCGACGTCTGCCGCCGCATCTTCTGATACGTGGACGGTGATAGCGCTAGTCCCTTCTTGCGCCACCTCCACCTTTGTTAGCGCCAAAGAAGATCGATCGAGCAGTCGTGGTCGCAGTCGATTAACCCGTTTTCACCGTCCGCAGTTCCCAAGCCGCCGATCAAGTCGTTGCTCTTCTTGTTCGTTCTTCCCATACCGTCGATTTGCACGGCTGCCGGATGAGCCATCCTCTGTCCGGCGAAGCGCTCACGTCAGTGATCGATACTTGCACCGACAGTCCTCCCGCTCGCGACTCGGTGCTCGAATCGGACTCGTTCGTTTTTATCTCGATGCGATTGTGAAAAGGGGGACCGGTCGTCAATGTCGTGTGTGTCGACGATGTTGTTCGCCCGGTCCGCCGCGTTGTTGTCGTTTTTTTTTTTTTTTTTTTTCCCCTAACGTTCGCCGTCGCACGGACGAAAGGGTGAGAAAAAAAAAAAAGCTCGAAAAAGCCGCCCAAAAAATCGGACCGAGGAGCCGCTTGCGAGAACGCGCCATGTGCACGTTGTCTCTCCTCGGTTTTCCGAGCACGAACACGACGCCGGTCGGTCGGTCGGTCGACGAAGGCGACGACGAAGGTGACGGGAAAATTTACGCCGCCGCTGCCCTGGTCCAGCTCCTCCCCGATGACGGCTGTGATGTTGACGTTGACGTTGGCGACGACGACGACGACGACGGAGACGACGACGACGACGAGACGGCATCGATGGCGACCACGATGACGACGACCTCGACGAGTTCAGTCTGCACCTTGACCTCCGATGTCCGTGTGCACTGCCGTCGTGCTGTTTGTCGTTTGTCGTATGTATCGCTTGTCAAGGGTGCCGTTGTCGTTGTTGTTGTCGACGTTGTTGCTTGCTCTCTCGTCTCGGTCGGTTGGTACGTTGATGACGACGACGACGACGACGAAGACGACGACGACGACGACGAGACGGCATCGATGGCGACCACGATGACGACGACCTCGACGATTCCAGTCTGCACCTTGACCTCCGATGTCCGTGTGCACTGCCGTCGTGCTGTTTGTCGTTTGTCGTATGTATCGCTGTCAAGGGTGCCGTTGTCGATGTTGTTGTTGTCGACGCTGTCGTCTGTTCTCTCTTCTCGGCCGGCTGTGACGTGGACGTTGACGACGACGACGACGAGACGGAATCGATGGCGACCACGATGACGACGACCTCGGCGAGTTCAGTCTGCACCTTGACCCTCGATGTCCGTGTGCACTGCCGTCGTGCTGCTTGTCGTTTGTCGTATGTATCGCTGTCAAGGGTTGCCGTTGTCGTTGTTGTTGTCGACGTTGGTCGCTTTCGTTCTTTGAGTCTCGGTCTCGGTCCAAGTCAGGGGAGAAACAAAAAAGAGGCCATCAGCGCGGGCAGCGCGCTTCTACTGACGGCGAACCCCCTCGAAAAATAAATAAACACGTGCCCGTCGTTGTAGTTGTCTGTCTTATGTCGGTCGGTCGGTCGGTCGGTCTGTCGTTCTGTCGAAACAAAGTCCCAAATTCCAACGATACCTGGTTGATCCTGCCAGTAGTCATATGCTTGTCTCAAAGCTTAAGCCATGCAAGTGTAAGTTCACGCCACGCATTAGAACGGGCGAAACCGCGAATGGCTCAGGAACCGGACCTAATCCTCGGGACCGTATTCCTCCTCGGAGGCGATGGATAACTG
>NW_027633102.1:1045223-1057723 GCF_053919585.1 Euprymna scolopes
ACACGCCGAAACACACCGACCGGCACCCCCGACGCGACCCACGGGTAAACGGCGGGACTTTGCCGCCTCTTAAGCAAGTTTGACTGACGACTACCACGGCTATTCGGCTAGGTAGGTAGGTAGGTAGTCCTCCTCCTCGGCCACCTAGCCGTCGTCGTCGATCGAGCGACCGGGTATATTCAAGACGCCTCTACCGACACCACCACACCAGCGGGCAGTTTAGCGAGCTTGCCAACTCCTCTGCCCTCCTCAAGCGCTTCCAGACGCCTACCGACACCACATGCTGCTGGCTGGCTGTCTGTTGTTACAATGGAATTTAAAAAAAAAACAAACAAAAAACCCCAACTCTATTAAGATTTTCGATAGTTGGAAAATAATAATAAATTAAGATTTTCGATAGATTGAAAATAATGATAAATTGATTTTAGCAGGGCTGCTGATTTAGCTTATAGGAGCGAGCTAAAGTAAGAAAGAAACACGCCGAAACACACCGACCGGCACCCCCGACGACGACCACGGGTAAACGGCGGGACTTTGCCTCTTAAGCAAGTTTGACTGACGACTACCACGGCTATTCGGCTAGCTAGCTAGCTAGGTAGGTAGGTAGGTAGGTAGGTAGTCCTCCTCCTCGGCCACCTAGCCGTCGTTCGTCGTCGATCGAGCGACCGGGTATATTCAAGACGCTCTACCGACACCACCACACCAGCGGGCAGTTTAGCGAGCTTGCCAACTCCTCTGCCTCCTCAAGCGCTTCCAGACGCCTACCGACACCACATGCTGCTGGCTGGCTGTCTGTTGTTACAATGGAATTTAAAAAAAAAAACAAACAAAAAACCCCAACTCTATTAAGATTTTCGATAGTTGGAAAATAATAATAAATTAAGATTTTCGATAGATTGAAAATAATGATAAATTGATTTTTAGCAGGGCTGCTGAGTTAGCTTATAGGAGCGAGCTAAAGTAAGAAAGAAACACGCCGAAACACACCGACCGGCACCCCCGACGACGACCACGGGTAAACGGCGGGACTAACTGTGACTCTCTTAAGGTGTGAGGAGGCTTTGCCTCTTAAGCAAGTTTTGACTGACGCCTACCGACACCGGTCAGGTCGGCGAGGCTCCCGGCGGCCCCGAGCGGGACCACAGGTTGCGGAAGGCGTCCAAGTGAGCGGCGGCGACGCCAGGAGGCCCCCGGGGTCGACTCCGCGGCCCCGGGTCGGTGTGCGGGCCTCCAGAGCTCGATAAAGTAGTGGTGTCGCTAGCGGTCGAGAAGGCACTTTTCGACGCCTACTGCCACCCCCACATGGCGGTAGGCGCAAAACTGGAAAATCGCCGACCAGAAATGTCGCTTCGTATAATCGACGTTTTTTTTGACCACCATTTTCAGGTGTCGGAGGTGGGTCTGGACGAATACCAACACCATTTCTGGGGTTTCACAACCGCCCGGCTTCTCCGACATATGTTGGAAAGGAGTAGCGATCGAGCGAAGGGGGCTGTCGGTAGGCGGCCGCGGGTTGCATGTGTGCCCGGGACAGCACCCCCCATCCAACTAAGGGGTGTCCCCCGGGGGCCAGGGGGACCTCGTCCAGGTCGGCCGGGCGCTTCCAGACGCCTACCGGACACCGGTCAGGTCGGCGAGGCTCCCGGCGGCCCCGAGCGGGACCACAGGTTGCGGAAGGCGTCCAAGTGAGCGGCGGCGACGCCAGGAGGCCCCCGGGGTCGACTCCGCGGCCCCCGGGTCGGTGTGCGGGCCTCCAGAGCTCGATAAAGTAGTGGTGTCGCTAGCGGTCGAGAAGGCACTTTTCGACGCCTACTGCCACCCCCACATGGCGGTAGGCGCAAAACTGGAAAATCGCCGACCAGAAATGTCGCTTCGTATAATCGACGTTTTTTTTGACCACATTTTCAGGTGTCGGAGGTGGGTCTGGACGAATACCAACACCATTTCTGGGGTTTCACAACCGCCCGGCTTCTCCGACATATGTTGGAAAGGAGTAGCGATCGAGCGAAGGGGGCTGTCGGTAGGCGGCCGCGGGTTGCATGTGTGCCCGGGACAGCACCCCCATCCAACTAAGGGGTGTCCCCCGGGGGCCAGGGGGACCTCGTCCAGGTCGGCCGGGCGCTTCCAGACGCCTACCGACACCGGTCAGGTCGGCGAGGCTCCCGGCGGCCCCGAGCGGGACCACAGGTTGCGGAAGGCGTCCAAGTGAGCGGCGGCGACGCCAGGAGGCCCCGGGGTCGACTCCGCGGCCCCCGGGTCGGTGTGCGGGCCTCCAGAGCTCGATAAAGTAGTGGTGTCGCTAGCGGTCGAGAAGGCACTTTTCGACGCCTCTGCCACCCCCACATGGCGGTAGGCGCAAAACTGGAAAATCGCCGACCAGAAATGTCGCTTCGTATAATCGACGTTTTTTTTGACCACCATTTTCAGGTGTCGGAGGTGGGTCTGGACGAATACCAACACCATTTCTGGGGTTTCACAACCGCCCGGCTTCTCCGACATATGTTGGAAAGGAGTAGCGATCGAGCGAAGGGGGCTGTCGGTAGGCGGCCGCGGGTTGCATGTGTGCCCGGGACAGCACCCCCATCCAACTAAGGGGTGTCCCCCGGGGGCCAGGGGGACCTCGTCCAGGGTCGGCCGGGCGCTTCCAGACGCCTACCGACACCGGTCAGGTCGGCGAGGCTCCCGGCGGCCCCGAGCGGGACCACAGGTTGCGGAAGGCGTCCAAGTGAGCGGCGGCGACGCCAGGAGGCCCCCGGGGTCGACTCCGCGGCCCCCGGGTCGGTGTGCGGGCTCCAGAGCTCGATAAAGTAGTGGTGTCGCTAGCGGTCGAGAAGGCACTTTTCGACGCCTACTGCCACCCCCACATGGCGGTAGGTGTAAAATCGGAATAGACCGGACCAGGAATGTCGAGGGGGAAAAAAATGACAAAGTCCTGGTGTGCCTAGGCGTCGAGAAGGCACTTTGCGACGCCTACCGACATCCCCATGTGGCAGTAGGCGTAAAACTGGAAAATCGCCGACCAGAAATGTCGCTTCGTATAATCGACGTTTTTTTGACCACCATTTTCAGGTGTCGGAGGTGGGTCTGGACGAATACCAACACCATTTCTGGGGTTTTCCAGTTTGAAAGTTTTATAAAACAGTTCGGTAGGAAGCACACTTTGGTGTGTCGGTTCGTCGGAGCAGCGACTCTTTGCCTCGTGGTGGTCCGGAACGTCTCTACGGGCTTGTCGCAAAGGCGTCAGAAAGTGGCATCTCCGCCGCCTAGGGCTGTCACCGTTATCGCTGTCGCCGCGCTCCAACTTGTTTTGATCCGCCGCCTTCGTTCCCTGCCAACCGTGCGCCCGCTCATCGTCGTTAGGTTATAATACGTGGTACGTGTGTGTGCTTCTCCGTGGACCTAGGGCTGCTCGACGTGTCGAACGATATGTTGGAACAACTAACGGCTCCTTTTCCTGGTTCCATAGTCGTCGTGGTACCCGCGTCGTCAGCCATATCTATGTCCACCATGTTTAGCCGATACGTTTGCTGCAGCTTCTGCTTCCGCCTCAGCGTTCGCCGCTCTCAGCCGCCGCTGTTGTTGCTGCCGTTCTGCCATTCAACCACTACCTGCGAATCTTTCGATGATCGGCCGAACGACCCATCGCTGTGCGACCGATAAATCCTCCGGATTAGGGAGAAACGCCGCCGCTCTCTGCCGCCGTCGAACGAAAAACGTACATTGTAACGAACGAACGAACGAACGAACGAATTAACGAACGAGCGAACAAACAAACAAAAATAGCCGCGGGGATGCACTATGTAGATCCTGATCCCCTTGTAACCATACGTACGTTGTTCGATGCTCTCCCGTCCTGGAAGTCGCCGCAGCAAACAGGAGGATGAGCAGCAGCAGGCGCCGCCGCCGTAACCGCCGCCTGCCTGCCGCCTCCTACTCCTGTCAGCGTCCGATCTCACAGCCGTGTGAACGTTCGCTGACACCCGATTTCTTTCCGTCTGGCAAAACCTTGGACGTCCCGCTCGCGGTACACGTGCTGCAGCGACTTCTCGTCCGACAACGCATAAGCGTCGACGTCTGCCGCCGCATCTTCTGATACGTGGACGGTGATAGCGCTAGTCCCTTCTTGCGCCACCTCCACCTTTGTTAGCGCCAAAGAAGATCGATCGAGCAGTCGTGGTCGCAGTCGATTAACCCGTTTTCACCGTCCGCAGTTCCCAAGCCGCCGATCAAGTCGTTGCTCTTCTTGTTCGTTCTTCCCATACCGTCGATTTGCACGGCTGCCGGATGAGCCATCCTCTGTCCGGCGAAGCGCTCACGTCAGTGATCGATACTTGCACCGACAGTCCTCCCGCTCGCGACTCGGTGCTCGAATCGGACTCGTTCGTTTTTATCTCGATGCGATTGTGAAAAGGGGGACCGGTCGTCAATGTCGTGTGTGTCGACGATGTTGTTCGCCCGGTCCGCCGCGTTGTTGTCGTTTTTTTTTTTTTTTTTTTTTTTCCCCTAACGTTCGCCGTCGCACGGACGAAAGGGTGAGAAAAAAAAAAAAAAGCTCGAAAAAGCCGCCCAAAAAAATCGGACCGAGGAGCCGCTTGCGAGAACGCGCCATGTGCACGTTGTCTCTCCTCGGTTTTCCGAGCACGAACACGACGCCGGTCGGTCGGTCGGTCGACGAAGGCGACGACGAAGGTGACGGGAAAATTTACGCCGCCGCTGCCCTGGTCCAGCTCCTCCCCGATGACGGCTGTGATGTTGACGTTGACGTTGGCGACGACGACGACGACGACGGAGACGACGACGACGACGAGACGGCATCGATGGCGACCACGATGACGACGACCTCGACGATTTCAGTCTGCACCTTGACCTCCGATGTCCGTGTGCACTGCCGTCGTGCTGTTTGTCGTTTGTCGTATGTATCGCTGTCAAGGGTGCCGTTGTCGTTGTTGTTGTCGACGTTGTTGCTTGCTCTCTCGTCTCGGTCGGTTGGTACGTTGATGACGACGACGACGACGAAGACGACGACGACGACGACGAGACGGCATCGATGGCGACCACGATGACGACGACCTCGACGATTCCAGTCTGCACCTTGACCTCCGATGTCCGTGTGCACTGCCGTCGTGCTGTTTGTCGTTTGTCGTATGTATCGCTGTCAAGGGTGCCGTTGTCGATGTTGTTGTTGTCGACGCTGTCGTCTGTTCTCTCTTCTCGGCCGGCTGTGACGTGGACGTTGACGACGACGACGACGAGACGGAATCGATGGCGACCACGATGACGACGGACCTCGGCGAGTTCAGTCTGCACCTTGACCCTCGATGTCCGTGTGCACTGCCGTCGTGCTGCTTGTCGTTTGTCGTATGTATCGCTGTCAAGGGTGCCGTTGTCGTTGTTGTTGTCGACGTTGGTCGCTTTCGTTCTTTGAGTCTCGGTCTCGGTCCAAGTCAGGGAGAAACAAAAAAGAGGCCATCAGCGCGGGCAGCGCGCTTCTTCTGACGGCGAACCCCCTCGAAAAATAAATAAACACGTGCCCGTCGTTGTAGTTGTCTGTCTTATGTCGGTCGGTCGGTCGGTCGGTCTGTCGTTCTGTCGAAACAAAGTCCCAAATTCCAACGATACCTGGTTGATCCTGCCAGTAGTCATATGCTTGTCTCAAAGCTTAAGCCATGCAAGTGTAAGTTCACGCCACGCATTAGAACGGGCGAAACCGCGAATGGCTCAGGAACCGGACCTAATCCTCGGGACCGTATTCCTCCTCGGAGGCGATGGATAACTGTGGCAATTCTAGAGCTAATACATGTGACACAGGCCGCGATCGGTCGGCGCGCCGTCGTCGCCACGCCTCGCGCGCTGGCACCCGCGTCGGCCGTTCCGGGTCGCGGCGCTACATATTAGACTGAGACCGATGCGCGTCATTCCGTCCTCCCGTCGTCGGCGTTCCCGCTCGCGGGTCCGTTCGGTGGCGGGGCTCATAGGGCGGCGCGCTCCGCTTTGGTGACTCTGGATAACTCACTGGTCGATCGCACGAGCTTTCACGCCCGGCGACGGGTCTCTCGAGGGTCCGCCCTATCAACTGTCGACGGTCGGTTAAGTGCCTACCGTGGTTACTACGGGTAACGGGGAATCGGGGTTCGATTCCGGAGAGGGAGCATGCGAAACGGCTACCACATCCAAGGAAGGCAGCAGGCGCGCAAATTACCCACTCCCGGCACGGGGAGGTAGTGACGAAAAATAACGACGCGGGACTCTGTCGAGGCCCCGCGATCGGAATGAGTACACTTCAAATCCGTTAACGAGGACCAACCGGAGGGCAAGTCTGGTGCCAGCAGCCGCGGTAATTCCAGCTCCGGTAGCGTATATAAAGTTGTTGCGGTTAAAAAGCTCGTAGTCCGAACTCGGGTTCGTGGTCGCGCAAGCGGCCCCGGGGCGGCGGCGCCATCGTCCGTCGTTGACTTTGGTCGTCCGTTCGCATTCCCGGCCCTTTCCGCCGGTGTCAACCGCTAGCATACCCGCCACGCGGTCCTGCCGGCGAGGTGGACGAGGAGGTCGTGATCGGGATCCGGGAAAAAAAAAACAAGTGGTCGTCGGTTCGGTTCCGGGAGTAGTCTAACGGGGGGGTGCTACGTGTGTGTGTTTGGGTGCGTTCATTCGCATCCCCGCACTCTGACCCCCGCGCTTCTCTCCCTCTCCCTTTCCGCGCGTTCCTCTTTTTTTTTTGAACCCCCGGTCCGCCTCCGAGTCCCTGCTTCGTGTCTTGTCTGCGCGCGTGTTGCGGTCGGCGGTTTCTCCTCCAAGGGTGCTCTTAACCGAGTGTCCGCGGCGGCCGGTACGTTCACTTTGAAAAATTAGAGTGCTCAGAGCGGGCTGTTCAAGCTTGCATACGATAAGCATGGAATGATGGAAGAGGGCCTCGTCTACGTCTGTCGGTCTCCGTCTACGGCGAGGCAATGATCGAAGGGAGCGGTCGGGCCACTCGTATTGCGACGTTAGAGGTGAAATTCTTGGATCGTCGCAAGACGAACTGCAGCGATGGCGTGTGGCAAGCACGTTTTCCTCGATCAAGAGCGAAAGTCGGAGGTTCGAAGACGATCAGATACCGTCGTAGTTCCGACCGTAAACGATGCCGACCGGCGATCCGCCGGCGTTCGCTTCCATGACCCGGCGGGTAGCCTGCGGGAAACCAGAGTTCGGTTCCGGGGGGAGTATGGTTGCAAAGCTGAAACTTAAAGGAATTGACGGAAGGGCACCACCAGGAGTGGAGCCTGCGGCTTAATTTGACTCAACACGGGAAAACTCACCCGGTCCGGACACCGGTAGGATTGACAGATCGATAGCTCTTTCTCGATTCGGTGGGTGGTGGTGCATGGCCGTTCTTAGTTGGTGGAGCGATCCGTCTGGTTGATTCCGATAACGAACGAGACTCCGGCCTGCTAACTAGTGCGCCGATGTCAGTGATTTTTACGGCGGGCTCGGCGTCCTCCGTGGCGCTCGGGTCCGGGTCGGTTTTCTCACGCACTTCTTAGAGGGACGGGTGGCAGAAAGCCACACGAGGCGGAGCGATAACAGGTCTGTGATGCCCTTAGATGTCCGGGGCCGCACGCGCGCTACACTGGAGGTATCAGCGGGGACTTTCGCCCCGGCCCGAGAGGGTTGGGAAACCTCTGAACCACCTCCCGTGATAGGGATCGGGGCCTGTAACCAACCCCGTGAACGAGGAATTCCCGGTAGGCGCGGGTCAACAGCCCGCGTCGATCACGTCCCTGCCCTTTGTACACACCGCCCGTCGCTACTACCGATCGAACGGTCCGGTGAGGTCCTCGGATCTGGCCGACGACGCCGCCGGGCAGTGCGCGACGTGTCCGTCACGACACTCGTGCATCTACGCCTCGGCGTTCGATGCCTGGAGAAGACGACCGAACCCGATCGTTTAGAGGAAGTAAAAGTCGTAACAAGGTTTCCGTAGGTGAACCTGCGGAAGGATCATTACCGTTTTCCCGTTCGAGACTGGTTTGTTGTTTTCCGGCCTACCTCCTCTGTCTGTCGGCGTCAACGCCTCGAATGCGCGCAAACAAACCTATAAAAGGCGGAGCGAGAGATAGATTTGTGGTGACGCGGAGGTTTTTAAAGCCCCAGCTCTTCTTGCTTGCTTCCGCGTCTTACCACCTGTTTGTTTTTTCGCCCACCGCAAGTGATGGCCGCTTCTTCTTTGCCTTGTCGCCGCTTTATCGTTTTTTTTGTTTTTTTGCAGCCGCTGTGCCACCGCCGCTAGCTAAAAAAACAAACTACTCGCGACATTGCAATGCCGTCACGCCTCCTCGCACAGACCTCCTCGCACACTACTAAATCTATATAAACAAAAACTAATATAAAAAAACCAAGTGCTGAACCCTGGACGGGGGATCACTCGGCTCGTCCGTCGATGAAGAGCGCGGCCAGCCGCGATAACTGATGCGAATTGCAGGACTCAGTGAACATCGACACCTCGAACGCACATTGCGAGCCCCGAGATCCCTTGTCTCGGGGCCACGTCCGGTCGAGAGGCGGAACGTTACATGTCTTTCTCCGTTAACGAAACGACATCTTGCCGTCCCCGTGCCCGCCCGGTCCTCGGCACGGTGGTAAACCGGGACGTCGCAGGAGCGAGTGACGAGGGGGAAGAAAAATAAAAAAAGAATTGACTCCTTTCAATGTCTTTTTTTTTTTAAAACCCTCTCCGGCCTCCTCCTTCGTCTCCCGCTGGCAGACCGCGGAGTCTTTTCCCTTTTCGACCGCGTGAAGAAACACTGTGGAGGAGGAGCAGGAGGAGTCTGTCCGAAAGCAGCCGAAGGGAGACCAAAAAAAAAGTACCGACTAACCGAATGCCGACGTAAGCGCCGCCTGCTCGTCTCGCTCTCTGCCTCATGAAGGTGTCTCTCAGCGACGCCTCGAGCAGCGCGACGAGCACGGCCGTCGCACCGTAAAAAGGTGGCCGCGTCGTAGGCAACGCAACGTCGGATGGGGAGGACCCACGCTTTTTTTTTAATTGTTGGCTTCTTCATTTTCGGTCGGACGGGCGCTATATCGGCCAGCCGTCGTCACACGGAGGGTACCGATCGAGATTCCTCTCCTCCAAACACCACACTCTACTAAAAACCGCCGCCCTCGGCTCGGACGAGACGACCCGCTGAACTTAAGCATATCGCTAAGCGGAGGAAAAGAAACCAACCGGGATTCCCTTAGTAACGGCGAGTGAACCGGGAGAAGCCCAACGCCGAATCCCGTCGCAAGTTAAAGGCTTCGGGACGTGTGGGCGCATGGGTCGAAGGCAGCCGTTTCGTTTCGTCTCGCATAGTTCGAGTTCCCTCGATCGGGGCCGCCCGCGGCGGGTGCCAGGCCCATTCGGTGCGGACGGCGAGCGACGGCCTTCGATCCGAGAGTCGGGTTGCTTGGGAACGCAGCCCAAATCGGGTGGTAAGCTCCATCCAAGGCTAAATACCGGGACGAGTCCGATAGTCGACAAGTACCGTGAGGGAAAGTTGAAAAGAACTTTGGAGAGAGAGTTCAAGAGAACGTGAAACCGCCCAGGGGTAAACGGGTGGGACCGCTCACCGCGATCGCGGGGGGACTCAGTCCGGTGCTGCCTAGGCTCGAGCCCAAACTCGATGTGTGTTCTTGAAAGAGAGGCCGTCGCGGCACAGGTCGTCGTTCGTCGTGTCCGCGGGGGACTCGTTCCCCGCGGTTCCAGCTTTGTGCCCGCGTCGCCGACGAAGGAGACGGGCCGCGTGGATAGCGGGAAGGGAAACGTGGTGACGACCGCGGCGTCGGTAGGTGGCTGCGTCGGTTGGCTGCGACGGAGGGGACTCGTCCTCTCGATCGCTGCTGCCGCCGGGCCCTAACCCGCCGCATCCGTCGCCGCCGCTTCTTCTTTCCTCCTGCTCCCTCCGCAGCGCGACTCCGCTGCACCCGTCCCCTTCATCATCGCTCGGCGTAATCATGGCGCGGGCGCTTCGGCGCGACCTCCGCGCGGCCGGCACCGGACGCACTTCCCCTCCGGTCCGTCGTCGCGACCCGTTCCCGGCGTGCAGGTCGAACACGCGGGTTTTTTTCCGTAGGCGGCAGGCGTTTCATCACCCTGAAAACCCCCGTCTTCCCACCTTGTGAAGTCGGGGGCCACCGGCCGTCGGGCCCGCGAACGTAACTGCCCCTTTCTGCCGGGAACGGAGGAAAATCTGACACGATCCGTTACACGTGGCGAGCCGGTCCGTTTTGATCCCGCCGGAAGTCGCGTGCGGGCGACGCACTCTGTGTGTCGCTCCTTAGGCGCCCCACCGTCTCGGGCGCGTGCGCGATGAGAGGCGGGATAGGACTGGCGCGGCCTCGCCGTCACGCACCTCGCCGACGTTTCGGGTTCTTGTCGGGGGCAACCCCGCCCGCGCCCGTTTCCGTTTCCGGAGAGGTCGCTCGGCGACGCTTTTTTACTCGAGCCGCCCGCCACCCCCGGGTCAGCGACGTGCATCGGCAACCCACCCGACCCGTCTTGAAACACGGACCGAGGAGTCCTGGCCGTTCGCGAGTCGTAGGGGCCACCTCTGACTAACCCCGAAGGCGAAGCGAAAGCGAGAGAGCGTGTAGGAGGGCGTCGATCGGGAGAGGTGTCGTGGCAAAGTCGTCCGGGGGTCGTCGGGGGGTGTCGTCGGTCTCGTGCCGTCGTCTTCTCCTCGCCTCACCCGCCTCCGAGCCGTGCCCGATCCCGCCGGCGCGGCGTTTTCGGCCTTCCGCCGTCGCTGCTGCGGTGCCCGCAACTTTTCCTTTTTTCTCTCTTCCCGAGAGAGATAGGAGAGGGAAGGCTCGTGGCTGACGTGCGGTTGTTTTTCCCTCCTCCCCGAGAGGGGACCGGCGCATCATCCAAAAAGGGGAATTGCCGGGCGCCAGCTTCCATATCCTCCTTCCGCCCATCGGTGAGATCCCGCGGCTTGAACTAGTCCTATTTTGTCGTCGAGTTTAGGCGCTGCGCGCGGGCGCATCACCCCCGGGTCGGTTTCCCCTTTTTCCGAGTACGACTCGGCCGACTCTGGCGTAGCGAGCGACCAGGGACCCGAAAGATGGCGATCCACGCCCGGTCGGGATGAAGCCAGAGGAAACTCTGGTGGAAGTCCGAAGCGCCTCTGACGTGCAAATCGATCGTCGGAACCGGGTGTAGGGGCGAAAGACCAATCGAGCCGTCTAGTAGCTGGTTCCCTCCGAAGTTTCCCTCAGGATAGCTGGCGCTCGATCGTCGCAATTCCATCCGGTAAAGCGAACGATTGGAGGCCCCGGGGCCGTTCACGGCCTCGACCTACTCTCGAACTCGGAACGGGTGGAACGGGCCGACTCTCCCGAACGACGGAGCCGACCCATCCGGCCGCCGCCGCCAGCACGCTTCGCTGGGCGGTTGGTCACCTCGAATGCGAGTGCCAAGTGGGCCACTTTTGGTAAGCAGAACTGGCGCTGTGGGATGAACCAAACGTCCGGCTAAGGTGCCTAACGCGACGCCCATGAGATCCCCGAAAGGGTGTCGGTCGATATAGACAGCAGGACGGTGGCCACGGAAGTCGGAATCCGCTAAGGAGTGTGTAACAACTCACCTGCCGAATCGACCGGCCCCGAAAATGGATGGCGCTGGAGCGACGGACCGATGCCGGACCGTCGCGGCGAGGAGCGATGAACTTTCGCGCCGAAACGATGCCGCGACGAGTAGGAGGGCGCCGCGGCGAGCACGGAAGCCTAGGGCGCGAGCCCGGGTGGAGCCGACCGCGGGTGCAGATCTCGGTGGTAGTAGCAAATATTCGAACGAGACCTTCGAAGACCGAAGTGGAGAAGGGTTCCGTGCCAACGGCGGTCGAGCACGGGTCAGTCGGTCCTAAGACGCGGGCGAAAGTCTTCCCGAAAGGCGCCGGATCCGTTATGAAAGGTGAAAGGAAAGCGAATCGAATCGAATCGAATCAAAAGCCCAAACAAAAAAAAAGCGGCCGGCCTCCCGTCGAAAGGGAATCGGGTTAATATTCCCGAACCCGGACTCGGAGAGGGCCCGGGGGTGGCGACGCTGTCGGCAGCGATGTCGGCGGCGCCCGTCGCTTCCCGGGCGAAACCGCGGTGACGCAAGCGAGCCCGGAGACGTCGCCGGGAGCCCCGGGAAGAGTTCTCTCTTCTTCGTAAAGGACCATGTCCGTGGAATCGGCTCGTCCGGAGATACGGAAAAGGTACCTGTAGAGCGCCGCGGCTCGGGCGGCGTCCGGTGCGCTTTCGGCGGCCCTGGAAAATCCGGGTCCGGTTTTCGCAGCTCTCGAGTCGGTCCGTACCCACCATCCGCAGCAGGTCTCCAAGGTGTACAGCCTCTCGTCGATGGCATCAATGTAGGTAAGGGAAGTCGGCAAAATGGATCCGTACCTTCGGAAGAAGGATTGGCTCCGAGGACCGGGTCGGTCGGGCCGTGCCCGCGCGAAGCGAGGAACCGGTACGGGGCTGTAGCGTTCGCTCCGTTC
>NW_027633102.1:1062723-1072723 GCF_053919585.1 Euprymna scolopes
AGGAGGCCCCCGGGGTCGACTCCGCGGCCCCCGGGTCGGTGTGCGGGCCTCCAGAGCTCGATAAAGTAGTGGTGTCGCTAGCGGTCGAGAAGGCACTTTTCGACGCCTACTGCCACCCCCACATGGCGGTAGGTGTAAAATCGGAATAGACCGGACCAGGAATGTCGAGGGGGAAAAAAATGACAAAGTCCTGGTGTGCCTAGGCGTCGAGAAGGCACTTTGCGACGCCTACCGACATCCCCATGTGGCAGTAGGCGTAAAACTGGAAAATCGCCGACCAGAAATGTCGCTTCGTATAATCGACGTTTTTTTTGACCACCATTTTCAGGTGTCGGAGGTGGGTCTGGACGAATACCAACACCATTTCTGGGGTTTTCCAGTTTGAAAGTTTTATAAAACATGTTCGGTAGGAAGCACACTTTGGTGTGTCGGTTCGTCGGAGCAGCGACTCTTTGCCTCGTGGTGGTCCGGAACGTCTCTACGGGCTTGTCGCAAAGGCGTCAGAAAGTGGCATCTCCGCCGCCTAGGGCTGTCACCGTTATCGCTGTCGCCGCGCTCCAACTTGTTTTGATCCGCCGCCTTCGTTCCTGCCAACCGTGCGCCCGCTCATCGTCGTTAGGTTATAATACGTGGTACGTGTGTGTGCTTCTCCGTGGACCTAGGGCTGCTCGACGTGTCGAACGATATGTTGGAACAACTAACGGCTCCTTTTCCTGGTTCCATAGTCGTCGTGGTACCCGCGTCGTCAGCCATATCTATGTCCACCATGTTTAGCCGATACGTTTGCTGCAGCTTCTGCTTCCGCCTCAGCGTTCGCCGCTCTCAGCCGCCGCTGTTGTTGCTGCCGTTCTGCCATTCAACCACTACCTGCGAATCTTTCGATGATCGGCCGAACGACCCATCGCTGTGCGACCGATAAATCCTCCGGATTAGGGAGAAACGCCGCCGCTCTCTGCCGCCGTCGAACGGAAAAACGTACATTGTAACGAACGAACGAACGAACGAACGAATTAACGAACGAGCGAACAAACAAACAAAAATAGCCGCGGGGGATGCACTATGTAGATCCTGATCCCCTTGTAACCATACGTACGTTGTTCGATGCTCTCCCGTCCTGGAAGTCGCCGCAGCAAACAGGAGGATGAGCAGCAGCAGGCGCCGCCGCCGTAACCGCCGCCTGCCTGCCGCCTCCTACTCCTGTCAGCGTCCGATCTCACAGCCGTGTGAACGTTCGCTGACACCCGATTTCTTTCCGTCTGGCAAAACCTTGGACGTCCCGCTCGCGGTACACGTGCTGCAGCGACTTCTCGTCCGACAACGCATAAGCGTCGACGTCTGCCGCCGCATCTTCTGATACGTGGACGGTGATAGCGCTAGTCCCTTCTTGCGCCACCTCCACCTTTGTTAGCGCCAAAGAAGATCGATCGAGCAGTCGTGGTCGCAGTCGATTAACCCGTTTTCACCGTCCGCAGTTCCCAAGCCGCCGATCAAGTCGTTGCTCTTCTTGTTCGTTCTTCCCATACCGTCGATTTGCACGGCTGCCGGATGAGCCATCCTCTGTCCGGCGAAGCGCTCACGTCAGTGATCGATACTTGCACCGACAGTCCTCCCGCTCGCGACTCGGTGCTCGAATCGGACTCGTTCGTTTTTATCTCGATGCGATTGTGAAAAGGGGGACCGGTCGTCAATGTCGTGTGTGTCGACGATGTTGTTCGCCCGGTCCGCCGCGTTGTTGTCGTTTTTTTTTTTTTTTTTTTTTTCCCCTAACGTTCGCCGTCGCACGGACGAAAGGGTGAGAAAAAAAAAAAAAAGCTCGAAAAAGCCGCCCAAAAAAATCGGACCGAGGAGCCGCTTGCGAGAACGCGCCATGTGCA
This sequence comes from Euprymna scolopes, assembly GCF_053919585.1. Taxonomy (NCBI): domain Eukaryota; kingdom Metazoa; phylum Mollusca; class Cephalopoda; order Sepiida; family Sepiolidae; genus Euprymna; species Euprymna scolopes. Next base: position 1,064,598 of record NW_027633102.1, read on the forward strand.
CGTTGTCTCTCCTCGGTTTTCCGAGCACGAACACGACGCCGGTCGGTCGGTCGGTCGACGAAGGCGACGACGAAGGTGACGGGAAAATTTACGCCGCCGCTGCCCTGGTCCAGCTCCTCCCCGATGACGGCTGTGATGTTGACGTTGACGTTGGCGACGACGACGACGACGACGGAGACGACGACGACGACGAGACGGCATCGATGGCGACCACGATGACGACGACCTCGACGAGTTCAGTCTGCACCTTGACCTCCGATGTCCGTGTGCACTGCCGTCGTGCTGTTTGTCGTTTGTCGTATGTATCGCTGTCAAGGGTGCCGTTGTCGTTGTTGTTGTCGACGTTGTTGCTTGCTCTCTCGTCTCGGTCGGTTGGTACGTTGATGACGACGACGACGACGAAGACGACGACGACGACGACGAGACGGCATCGATGGCGACCACGATGACGACGACCTCGACGATTCCAGTCTGCACCTTGACCTCCGATGTCCGTGTGCACTGCCGTCGTGCTGTTTGTCGTTTGTCGTATGTATCGCTGTCAAGGGTGCCGTTGTCGATGTTGTTGTTGTCGACGCTGTCGTCTGTTCTCTCTTCTCGGCCGGCTGTGACGTGGACGTTGACGACGACGACGACGAGACGGAATCGATGGCGACCACGATGACGACGACCTCGGCGAGTTCAGTCTGCACCTTGACCCTCGATGTCCGTGTGCACTGCCGTCGTGCTGCTTGTCGTTTGTCGTATGTATCGCTGTCAAGGGTGCCGTTGTCGTTGTTGTTGTCGACGTTGGTCGCTTTCGTTCTTTGAGTCTCGGTCTCGGTCCAAGTCAGGGGAGAAACAAAAAAGAGGCCATCAGCGCGGGCAGCGCGCTTCTTCTGACGGCGAACCCCCTCGAAAAATAAATAAACACGTGCCCGTCGTTGTAGTTGTCTGTCTTATGTCGGTCGGTCGGTCGGTCGGTCTGTCGTTCTGTCGAAACAAAGTCCCAAATTCCAACGATACCTGGTTGATCCTGCCAGTAGTCATATGCTTGTCTCAAAGCTTAAGCCATGCAAGTGTAAGTTCACGCCACGCATTAGAACGGGCGAAACCGCGAATGGCTCAGGAACCGGACCTAATCCTCGGGACCGTATTCCTCCTCGGAGGCGATGGATAACTGTGGCAATTCTAGAGCTAATACATGTGACACAGGCCGCGATCGGTCGGCGCGCCGTCGTCGCCACGCCTCGCGCGCTGGCACCCGCGTCGGCCGTTCCGGGTCGCGGCGCTACATATTAGACTGAGACCGATGCGCGTCATTCCGTCCTCCCGTCGTCGGCGTTCCCGCTCGCGGGTCCGTTCGGTGGCGGGGCTCATAGGGCGGCGCGCTCCGCTTTGGTGACTCTGGATAACTCACTGGTCGATCGCACGAGCTTTCACGCCCGGCGACGGGTCTCTCGAGGGTCCGCCCTATCAACTGTCGACGGTCGGTTAAGTGCCTACCGTGGTTACTACGGGTAACGGGGAATCGGGGTTCGATTCCGGAGAGGGAGCATGCGAAACGGCTACCACATCCAAGGAAGGCAGCAGGCGCGCAAATTACCCACTCCCGGCACGGGGAGGTAGTGACGAAAAATAACGACGCGGGACTCTGTCGAGGCCCCGCGATCGGAATGAGTACACTTCAAATCCGTTAACGAGGACCAACCGGAGGGCAAGTCTGGTGCCAGCAGCCGCGGTAATTCCAGCTCCGGTAGCGTATATTAAAGTTGTTGCGGTTAAAAAGCTCGTAGTCCGAACTCGGGTTCGTGGTCGCGCAAGCGGCCCCGGGGCGGCGGCGCCATCGTCCGTCGTTGACTTTGGTCGTCCGTTCGCATTCCCGGCCCTTTCCGCCGGTGTCAACCGCTAGCATACCCGCCACGCGGTCCTGCCGGCGAGGTGGACGAGGAGGTCGTGATCGGGATCCGGGAAAAAAAAAACAAGTGGTCGTCGGTTCGGTTCCGGGAGTAGTCTAACGGGGGGGTGCTACGTGTGTGTGTTTGGGTGCGTTCATTCGCATCCCCGCACTCTGACCCCCGCGCTTCTCTCCCTCTCCCTTTCCGCGCGTTCCTCTTTTTTTTTGAACCCCCCGGTCCGCTCCGAGTCCCTGCTTCGTGTCTTGTCTGCGCGCGTGTTGCGGTCGGCGGTTTCTCCTCCAAGGGTGCTCTTAACCGAGTGTCCGCGGCGGCCGGTACGTTCACTTTGAAAAAATTAGAGTGCTCAGAGCGGGCTGTTCAAGCTTGCATACGATAAGCATGGAATGATGGAAGAGGGCCTCGTCTACGTCTGTCGGTCTCCGTCTACGGCGAGGCAATGATCGAAGGGAGCGGTCGGGGCCACTCGTATTGCGACGTTAGAGGTGAAATTCTTGGATCGTCGCAAGACGAACTGCAGCGATGGCGTGTGGCAAGCACGTTTTCCTCGATCAAGAGCGAAAGTCGGAGGTTCGAAGACGATCAGATACCGTCGTAGTTCCGACCGTAAACGATGCCGACCGGCGATCCGCCGGCGTTCGCTTCCATGACCCGGCGGGTAGCCTGCGGGAAACCAGAGTTCGGTTCCGGGGGGAGTATGGTTGCAAAGCTGAAACTTAAAGGAATTGACGGAAGGGCACCACCAGGAGTGGAGCCTGCGGCTTAATTTGACTCAACACGGGAAAACTCACCCGGTCCGGACACCGGTAGGATTGACAGATCGATAGCTCTTTCTCGATTCGGTGGGTGGTGGTGCATGGCCGTTCTTAGTTGGTGGAGCGATCCGTCTGGTTGATTCCGATAACGAACGAGACTCCGGCCTGCTAACTAGTGCGCCGATGTCAGTGATTTTTACGGCGGGCTCGGCGTCCTCCGTGGCGCTCGGGTCCGGGTCGGTTTTCTCACGCACTTCTTAGAGGGACGGGTGGCAGAAAGCCACACGAGGCGGAGCGATAACAGGTCTGTGATGCCCTTAGATGTCCGGGGCCGCACGCGCGCTACACTGGAGGTATCAGCGGGGACTTCGCCCCGGCCCGAGAGGGTTGGGAAACCTCTGAACCACCTCCCGTGATAGGGATCGGGGCCTGTAACCAACCCCGTGAACGAGGAATTCCCGGTAGGCGCGGGTCAACAGCCCGCGTCGATCACGTCCCTGCCCTTTGTACACACCGCCCGTCGCTACTACCGATCGAACGGTCCGGTGAGGTCCTCGGATCTGGCCGACGACGCCGCCGGGCAGTGCGCGACGTGTCCGTCACGACACTCGTGCATCTACGCCTCGGCGTTCGATGCCTGGAGAAGACGACCGAACCCGATCGTTTAGAGGAAGTAAAAGTCGTAACAAGGTTTCCGTAGGTGAACCTGCGGAAGGATCATTACCGTTTTCCCGTTCGAGACTGGTTTGTTGTTTTCCGGCCTACCTCCTCTGTCTGTCGGCGTCAACGCCTCGAATGCGCGCAAACAAACCTATAAAAGGCGGAGCGAGAGATAGATTTGTGGTGACGCGGAGGTTTTTAAAGCCCCAGCTCTTCTTGCTTGCTTCCGCGTCTTACCACCTGTTTGTTTTTTCGCCCACCGCAAGTGATGGCCGCTTCTTCTTTGCCTTGTCGCCGCTTTATCGTTTTTTTTGTTTTTTTGCAGCCGCTGTGCCACCGCCGCTAGCTAAAAAAACAAACTACTCGCGACATTGCAATGCCGTCACGCCTCCTCGCACAGACCTCCTCGCACACTACTAAATCTATATAAACAAAAACTAATATAAAAAAACCAAGTGCTGAACCCTGGACGGGGGATCACTCGGCTCGTCCGTCGATGAAGAGCGCGGCCAGCCGCGATAACTGATGCGAATTGCAGGACTCAGTGAACATCGACACCTCGAACGCACATTGCGGCCCCGAGATCCCTTGTCTCGGGGCCACGTCCGGTCGAGAGGCGGAACGTTACATGTCTTTCTCCGTTAACGAAACGACATCTTGCCGTCCCCGTGCCCGCCCGGTCCTCGGCACGGTGGTAACCGGGACGTCGCAGGAGCGAGTGACGAGGGGGAAGAAAAATAAAAAAAGAATTGACTCCTTTCAATGTCTTTTTTTTTTTTAAAACCCTCTCCGGCCTCCTCCTTCGTCTCCCGCTGGCAGACCGCGGAGTCTTTTCCCTTTTCGACCGCGTGAAGAAACACTGTGGAGGAGGAGCAGGAGGAGTCTGTCCGAAAGCAGCCGAAGGGAGACCAAAAAAAAAGTACCGACCTAACCGACTGCCGACGTAAGCGCCGCCTGCTCGTCTCGCTCTCTGCCTCATGAAGGTGTCTCTCAGCGACGCCTCGAGCAGCGCGACGAGCACGGCCGTCGCACCGTAAAAAGGTGGCCGCGTCGTAGGCAACGCAACGTCGGATGGGGAGGACCCACGCTTTTTTTTAATTGTTGGCTTCTTCATTTTCGGTCGGACGGGCGCTATATCGGCCAGCCGTCGTCACACGGAGGGTACCGATCGAGATTCCTCTCCTCCAAACACCACACTCTACTAAAAACCGCCGCCCTCGGCTCGGACGAGACGACCCGCTGAACTTAAGCATATCGCTAAGCGGAGGAAAAGAAACCAACCGGGATTCCCTTAGTAACGGCGAGTGAACCGGGAGAAGCCCAACGCCGAATCCCGTCGCAAGTTAAAGGCTTCGGGACGTGTGGCGCATGGGTCGAAGGCAGCCGTTCGTTTTCGTCTCGCATAGTTCGGAGTTCCCTCGATCGGGGCCGCCCGCGGCGGGTGCCAGGCCCATTCGGTGCGGACGGCGAGCGACGGCCTTCGATCCGAGAGTCGGGTTGCTTGGGAACGCAGCCCAAATCGGGTGGTAAGCTCCATCCAAGGCTAAATACCGGGACGAGTCCGATAGTCGACAAGTACCGTGAGGGAAAGTTGAAAAGAACTTTGGAGAGAGAGTTCAAGAGAACGTGAAACCGCCCAGGGGTAAACGGGTGGGACCGCTCACCGCGATCGCGGGGGGACTCAGTCCGGTGCTGCCTAGGCTCGAGCCCAAACTCGATGTGTGTTCTTGAAAGAGAGGCCGTCGCGGCACAGGTCGTCGTTCGTCGTGTCCGCGGGGGACTCGTTCCCCGCGGTTCCAGCTTTTGTGCCCGCGTCGCCGACGAAGGAGACGGGCCGCGTGGATAGCGGGAAGGGAAACGTGGTGACGACCGCGGCGTCGGTAGGTGGCTGCGTCGGTTGGCTGCGACGGAGGGGACTCGTCCTCTCGATCGCTGCTGCCGCCGGGCCCTAACCCGCCGCATCCGTCGCCGCCGCTTCTTCTTTCCTCCTGCTCCCTCCGCGCGCGACTCCGCTGCACCCGTCCCCTTCATCATCGCTCGGCGTAATCATGGCGCGGGCGCTTCGGCGCGACCTCCGCGCGGCCGGCACCGGACGCACTTCCCCTCCGGTCCGTCGTCGCGACCCGTTCCCGGCGTGCAGGTCGAACACGCGGGTTTTTTTCCGTAGGCGGCAGGCGTTTCATCACCCTGAAAACCCCCGTCTTCCCACCTTGTGAAGTCGGGGGCCACCGGCCGTCGGGCCCGCGAACGTAACTGCCCCTTTCTGCCGGGAACGGAGGAAATCTGACACGATCCGTTACACGTGGCGAGCCGGTCCGTTTTGATCCCGCCGGAAGTCGCGTGCGGGCGACGCACTCTGTGTGTCGCTCCTTAGGCGCCCCACCGTCTCGGGCGCGTGCGCGATGAGAGGCGGGATAGGACTGGCGCGGCCTCGCCGTCACGCACCTCGCCGACGTTTCGGGTTCTTGTCGGGGGCAACCCCGCCCGCGCCCGTTTCCGTTTCCGGAGAGGTCGCTCGGCGACGCTTTTTTACTCGAGCCGCCCGCCACCCCGGGTCAGCGACGTGCATCGGCAACCCACCCGACCCGTCTTGAAACACGGACCGAGGAGTCCTGGCCGTTCGCGAGTCGTAGGGGCCACCTCTGACTAACCCCGAAGGCGAAGCGAAAGCGAGAGAGCGTGTAGGAGGGCGTCGATCGGGAGAGGTGTCGTGGCAAAGTCGTCCGGGGGTCGTCGGGGGGTGTCGTCGGTCTCGTGCCGTCGTCTTCTCCTCGCCTCACCCGCCTCCGAGCCGTGCCCGATCCCGCCGGCGCGGCGTTTTCGGCCTTCCGCCGTCGCTGCTGCGGTGCCCGCAACTTTTCCTTTTTTCTCTCTTCCCGAGAGAGATAGGAGAGGGAAGGCTCGTGGCTGACGTGCGGTTGTTTTTCCCTCCTCCCCGAGAGGGGACCGGCGCATCATCCAAAAAGGGGAATTGCCGGGCGCCAGCTTCCATATCCTCCTTCCGCCCATCGGTGAGATCCCGCGGCTTGAACTAGTCCTATTTTGTCGTCGAGTTTAGGCGCTGCGCGCGGGCGCATCACCCCCGGGTCGGTTTCCCCTTTTTCCGAGTACGACTCGGCCGACTCTGGCGTAGCGAGCGACCAGGGACCCGAAAGATGGCGATCCACGCCCGGTCGGGATGAAGCCAGAGGAAACTCTGGTGGAAGTCCGAAGCGCCTCTGACGTGCAAATCGATCGTCGGAACCGGGTGTAGGGGCGAAAGACCAATCGAGCCGTCTAGTAGCTGGTTCCCTCCGAAGTTTCCCTCAGGATAGCTGGCGCTCGATCGTCGCAATTCCATCCGGTAAAGCGAACGATTGGAGGCCCCGGGGCCGTTCACGGCCTCGACCTACTCTCGAACTCGGAACGGGTGGAACGGGCCGACTCTCCCGAACGACGGAGCCGACCCATCCGGCCGCCGCCGCCAGCACGCTTCGCTGGGCGGTTGGTCACCTCGAATGCGAGTGCCAAGTGGGCCACTTTTGGTAAGCAGAACTGGCGCTGTGGGATGAACCAAACGTCCGGCTAAGGTGCCTAACGCGACGCCCATGAGATCCCCGAAAGGGTGTCGGTCGATATAGACAGCAGGACGGTGGCCACGGAAGTCGGAATCCGCTAAGGAGTGTGTAACAACTCACCTGCCGAATCGACCGGCCCCGAAAATGGATGGCGCTGGAGCGACGGACCGATGCCGGACCGTCGCGGCGAGGAGCGATGAACTTTCGCGCCGAAACGATGCCGCGACGAGTAGGAGGGCGCCGCGGCGAGCACGGAAGCCTAGGGCGCGAGCCCGGGTGGAGCCGACCGCGGGTGCAGATCTCGGTGGTAGTAGCAAATATTCGAACGAGACCTTCGAAGACCGAAGTGGAGAAGGGTTCCGTGCCAACGGCGGTCGAGCACGGGTCAGTCGGTCCTAAGACGCGGGCGAAAGTCTTCCCGAAAGGCGCCGGATCCGTTATGAAAGGTGAAAGGAAAGCGAATCGAATCGAATCGAATCAAAAGCCCAAACAAAAAAAAAGCGGCCGGCCTCCCGTCGAAAGGGAATCGGGTTAATATTCCCGAACCCGGACTCGGAGAGGGCCCGGGGGTGGCGACGCTGTCGGCAGCGATGTCGGCGGCGCCCGTCGCTTCCCGGGCGAAACCGCGGTGACGCAAGCGAGCCCGGAGACGTCGCCGGGAGCCCCGGGAAGAGTTCTCTCTTCTTCGTAAAGGACCATGTCCGTGGAATCGGCTCGTCCGGAGATACGGAAAAGGTACCTGTAGAGCGCCGCGGCTCGGGCGGCGTCCGGTGCGCTTTCGGCGGCCCTGGAAAATCCGGGTCCGGTTTTCGCAGCTCTCGAGTCGGTCCGTACCCACCATCCGCAGCAGGTCTCCAAGGTGTACAGCCTCTCGTCGATGGCATCAATGTAGGTAAGGGAAGTCGGCAAAATGGATCCGTACCTTCGGAAGAAGGATTGGCTCCGAGGACCGGGTCGGTCGGGCCGTGCCCGCGCGAAGCGAGGAACCGGTACGGGGCTGTAGCGTTCGCTCCGTTCGCGCTTTGCGGCGAAGGCATAGGGGCCGCGGCGGTCCGTTGTGCGGCGGCGTGTTCCGGTCAAGCGGTCGCGGTCAAGCGAGCGTGTGTTGCGGGTCGGAGAGCGATACGGGTGGGAGTCCGCCGTCGGGCGGCAGGAGTGTGGCGTCGACCAAAAACGGCGGGGGACCGTCGGCGGGGGTCGTCTTTCTGGCGGCGGCGGTTCAAGCGGCTTTTCTGCGGGGTGCTTCGCTCCGGGGTCGG
>NW_027633102.1:1075275-1077775 GCF_053919585.1 Euprymna scolopes
TACTAAATCTATATAAACAAAAACTAATATAAAAAACCCAAGTGCTGAACCCTGGACGGGGGATCACTCGGCTCGTCCGTCGATGAAGAGCGCGGCCAGCCGCGAGAACTGATGCGAATTGCAGGACTCAGTGAACATCGACACCTCGAACGCACATTGCGGCCCCGAGATCCCTTGTCTCGGGGCCACGTCCGGTCGAGAGGCGGAACGTTACATGTCTTTCTCCGTTAACGAAACGACATCTTGCCGTCCCCGTGCCCGCCCGGTCCTCGGCACGGTGGTAACCGGGACGTCGCAGGAGCGAGTGACGAGGGGGAAGAAAAATAAAAAAAGAATTGACTCCTTTCAATGTCTTTTTTTTTTTTAAAACCCTCTCCGGCCTCCTCCTTCGTCTCCCGCTGGCAGACCGCGGAGTCTTTTCCCTTTTCGACCGCGTGAAGAAACACTGTGGAGGAGGAGCAGGAGGAGTCTGTCCGAAAGCAGCCGAAGGGAGAACAAAACAAAAAAAAAAGCACCGACCTAACCGACTGCCGACGTAAGCGCCGCCTGCTCGTCTCGCTCTCTGCCTCATGAAGGTGTCTCTCAGCGACGCCTCGAGCAGCGCGACGAGCACGGCCGTCGCACCGTAAAAAGGTGGCCGCGTCGTAGGCAACGTCGGATGGGGAGGACCCACGCTTTTTTTTTAATTGTTGGCTTCTTCATTTTCGGTCGGGACGGGCGCTATATCGGCCAGCCGTCGTCACACGGAGGGTACCGATCGAGATTCCTCTCCTCCAAACACCACACTCTACTAAAAACCGCCGCCCTCGGCTCGGACGAGACGACCCGCTGAACTTAAGCATATCGCTAAGCGGAGGAAAAGAAACCAACCGGGATTCCCTTAGTAACGGCGAGTGAACCGGGAGAAGCCCAACGCCGATCCCGTCGCAAGTTAAAGGCTTCGGGACGTGTGGCGCATGGGTCGAAGGCAGCCGTTCGTTTTCGTCTCGCATAGTTCGGAGTTCCCTCGATCGGGGCCGCCCGCGGCGGGTGCCAGGCCCATTCGGTGCGGACGGCGAGCGACGGCCTTCGATCCGAGAGTCGGGTTGCTTGGGAACGCAGCCCAAATCGGGTGGTAAGCTCCATCCAAGGCTAAATACCGGGACGAGTCCGATAGTCGACAAGTACCGTGAGGGAAAGTTGAAAAGAACTTTGGAGAGAGAGTTCAAGAGAACGTGAAACCGCCCAGGGGTAAACGGGTGGGACCGCTCACCGCGATCGCGGGGGGACTCAGTCCGGTGCTGCCTAGGCTCGAGCCCAAACTCGATGTGTGTTCTTGAAAGAGAGGCCGTCGCGGCACAGGTCGTCGTTCGTCGTGTCCGCGGGGAACTCGTTCTCCGCGGGCCAGCTTTTGTGCCCGCGTCGCCGACGAAGGAGACGGGCCGCGTGGATAGCGGGAAGGGAAACGTGGTGACGACCGCGGCGTCGGTAGGTGGCTGCGTCGGTTGGCTGCGACGGAGGGGACTCGTCCTCTCGATCGCTGCTGCCGCCGGGCCCTAACCCGCCGCATCCGTCGCCGCCGCTTCTTCTTTCCTCCTGCTCCCTCCGCGCGCGACTCCGCTGCACCCGTCCCCTTCTCATCGCTCGGCGTAATCATGGCGCGGGCGCTTCGGCGCGACCTCCGCGCGGCCGGCACCGGACGCACTTCCCCTCCGGTCCGTCGTCGCGACCCGTTCCCGGCGTGCAGGTCGAACACGCGGGTTTTTTTCCGTAGGCGGCAGGCGTTTCATCACCCTGAAAACCCCCGTCTTCCCACCTTGTGAAGTCGGGGGCCACCGGCCGTCGGGCCGCGAACGTAACTGCCCCTTTCTGCCGGGAACGGAGGAAATCTGACACGATCCGTTACACGTGGCGAGCCGGTCCGTTTTGATCCCGCCGGAAGTCGCGTGCGGGCGACGCACTCTGTGTGTCGCTCCTTAGGCGCCCCACCGTCTCGGGCGCGTGCGCGATGAGAGGCGGGATAGGACTGGCGCGGCCTCGCCGTCACGCACCTCGCCGACGTTTTCGGGTTCTTGTCGGGGGCAACCCCGCCCGCGCCCGTTTCCGTTTCCGGAGAGGTCGCTCGGCGACGCTTTTTACTCGAGCCGCCCGCCACCCCGGGTCAGCGACGTGCATCGGCAACCCACCCGACCCGTCTTGAAACACGGACCGAGGAGTCCTGGCCGTTCGCGAGTCGTAGGGGCCACCTCTGACTAACCCCGAAGGCGAAGCGAAAGCGAGAGAGCGTGTAGGAGGGCGTCGATCGGGAGAGGTGTCGTGGCAAAGTCGTCCGGGGGTCGTCGGGGGGTGTCGTCGGTCTCGTGCCGTCGTCTTCTCCTCGCCTCACCCGCCTCCGAGCCGTGCCCGATCCCGCCGGCGCGGCGTTTTCGGCCTTCCGCCGTCGCTGCTGCGGTGCCCGCAACTTTTCCTTTTTTCTCTCTTCCCGAGAGAGATAGGAGAGGGAAGGCTCGTGGCTGACGTG
>NW_027633102.1:1082775-1095275 GCF_053919585.1 Euprymna scolopes
CGACGACGACGACGACGACGACGACGACGACCACGGGTAAACGGCGGGACTAACTGTGACTCTCTTAAGGTGTGAGGAGGCTTTGCCTCTTAAGCAAGTTTGACTGACGCCTACCGACACCGGTCAGGTCGGCGAGGCTCCCGGCGGCCCCGAGCGGGACCACAGGTTGCGGAAGGCGTCCAAGTGAGCGGCGGCGAGAGGCGGAGGCCCCCGGGGTCGACTCCGCGGCCCCCGGGTCGGTGTGCGGGCCTCCAGAGCTCGATAAAGTAGTGGTGTCGCTAGCGGTCGAGAAGGCACTTTTCGACGCCTACTGCCACCCCCACATGGCGGTAGGCGCAAAACTGGAAAATCGCCGACCAGAAATGTCGCTTCGTATAATCGACGTTTTTTTTGACCACCATTTTCAGGTGTCGGAGGTGGGTCTGGACGAATACCAACACCATTTCTGGGGTTTCACAACCGCCCGGCTTCTCCGACATATGTTGGAAAGGAGTAGCGATCGAGCGACGGGGGCTGTCGGTAGGCGGCCGCGGGTTGCATGTGTGCCCGGGACAGCACCCCCATCCAACTAAGGGGTGCCCCCGGGGGCCAGGGGGACCTCGTCCAGGTCGGCCGGGCGCTTCCAGACGCCTACCGACACCGGTCAGGTCGGCGAGGCTCCCGGCGGCCCCGAGCGGGACCACAGGTTGCGGAAGGCGTCCAAGTGAGCGGCGGCGAGAGGCGGAGGCCCCCGGGGTCGACTCCGCGGCCCCCGGGTCGGTGTGCGGGCCTCCAGAGCTCGATAAAGTAGTGGTGTCGCTAGCGGTCGAGAAGGCACTTTTCGACGCCTACTGCCACCCCCACATGGCGGTAGGCGCAAAACTGGAAAATCGCCGACCAGAAATGTCGCTTCGTATAATCGACGTTTTTTTTGACCACCATTTTCAGGTGTCGGAGGTGGGTCTGGACGAATACCAACACCATTTCTGGGGTTTCACAACCGCCCGGCTTCTCCGACATATGTTGGAAAGGAGTAGCGATCGAGCGACGGGGGCTGTCGGTAGGCGGCCGCGGGTTGCATGTGTGCCCGGGACAGCACCCCCATCCAACTAAGGGGTGTCCCCCGGGGGCCAGGGGGACCTCGTCCAGGTCGGCCGGGCGCTTCCAGACGCCTACCGACACCGGTCAGGTCGGCGAGGCTCCCGGCGGCCCCGAGCGGGACCACAGGTTGCGGAAGGCGTCCAAGTGAGCGGCGGCGAGAGGCGGAGGCCCCCGGGGTCGACTCCGCGGCCCCCGGGTCGGTGTGCGGGCCTCCAGAGCTCGATAAAGTAGTGGTGTCGCTAGCGGTCGAGAAGGCACTTTTCGACGCCTACTGCCACCCCCACATGGCGGTAGGCGCAAAACTGGAAAATCGCCGACCAGAAATGTCGCTTCGTATAATCGACGTTTTTTTTGACCACCATTTTCAGGTGTCGGAGGTGGGTCTGGACGAATACCAACACCATTTCTGGGGTTTCACAACCGCCCGGCTTCTCCGACATATGTTGGAAAGGAGTAGCGATCGAGCGACGGGGGCTGTCGGTAGGCGGCCGCGGGTTGCATGTGTGCCCGGGACAGCACCCCCATCCAACTAAGGGGTGTCCCCCGGGGGCCAGGGGGACCTCGTCCAGGTCGGCCGGGCGCTTCCAGACGCCTACCGACACCGGTCAGGTCGGCGAGGCTCCCGGCGGCCCCGAGCGGGACCACAGGTTGCGGAAGGCGTCCAAGTGAGCGGCGGCGAGAGGCGGAGGCCCCCGGGGTCGACTCCGCGGCCCCCGGGTCGGTGTGCGGGCCTCCAGAGCTCGATAAAGTAGTGGTGTCGCTAGCGGTCGAGAAGGCACTTTTCGACGCCTACTGCCACCCCCACATGGCGGTAGGCGCAAAACTGGAAAATCGCCGACCAGAAATGTCGCTTCGTATAATCGACGTTTTTTTTGACCACCATTTTCAGGTGTCGGAGGTGGGTCTGGACGAATACCAACACCATTTCTGGGGTTTCACAACCGCCCGGCTTCTCGACATATGTTGGAAAGGAGTAGCGATCGAGCGACGGGGGCTGTCGGTAGGCGGCCGCGGGTTGCATGTGTGCCCGGGACAGCACCCCCATCCAACTAAGGGGTGTCCCCCGGGGGCCAGGGGGACCTCGTCCAGGTCGGCCGGGCGCTTCCAGACGCCTACCGACACCGGTCAGGTCGGCGAGGCTCCCGGCGGCCCCGAGCGGGACCACAGGTTGCGGAAGGCGTCCAAGTGAGCGGCGGCGAGAGGCGGAGGCCCCCGGGGTCGACTCCGCGGCCCCCGGGTCGGTGTGCGGGCCTCCAGAGCTCGATAAAGTAGTGGTGTCGCTAGCGGTCGAGAAGGCACTTTTCGACGCCTACTGCCACCCCCACATGGCGGTAGGCGCAAAACTGGAAAATCGCCGACCAGAAATGTCGCTTCGTATAATCGACGTTTTTTTTGACCACCATTTTCAGGTGTCGGAGGTGGGTCTGGACGAATACCAACACCATTTCTGGGGTTTCACAACCGCCCGGCTTCTCCGACATATGTTGGAAAGGAGTAGCGATCGAGCGACGGGGGCTGTCGGTAGGCGGCCGCGGGTTGCATGTGTGCCCGGGACAGCACCCCCATCCAACTAAGGGGTGTCCCCCGGGGGCCAGGGGGACCTCGTCCAGGTCGGCCGGGCGCTTCCAGACGCCTACCGACACCGGTCAGGTCGGCGAGGCTCCCGGCGGCCCCGAGCGGGACCACAGGTTGCGGAAGGCGTCCAAGTGAGCGGCGGCGAGAGGCGGAGGCCCCCGGGGTCGACTCCGCGGCCCCCGGGTCGGTGTGCGGGCCTCCAGAGCTCGATAAAGTAGTGGTGTCGCTAGCGGTCGAGAAGGCACTTTTCGACGCCTACTGCCACCCCCACATGGCGGTAGGTGTAAAATCGGAATAGACCGGACCAGGAATGTCGAGGGGGAAAAAAATGACAAAGTCCTGGTGTGCCTAGCCTACGAGAAGGCACTTTGCGACGCCTACCGACATCCCCATGTGGCAGTAGGCGTAAAACTGGAAAATCGCCGACCAGAAATGTCGCTTCGTATAATCGACGTTTTTTTTGACCACCATTTTCAGGTGTCGGAGGTGGGTCTGGACAAATACCAACACCATTTCTGGGGTTTTCCAGTTTGAAAGTTTTATAAAACATGTTCGGTAGGAAGCACACTTTGGTGTGTCGGTTCGTCGGAGCAGCGACTCTTTGCCTCGTGGTGGTCCGGAACGTCTCTACGGGCTTGTCGCAAAGGCGTCAGAAAGTGGCATCTCCGCCGCCTAGGGCTGTCACCGTTATCGCTGTCGCCCCGCGCTCCAACTTGTTTTGATCCGCCGCCTTCGTTCCTGCCAACCGTGCGCCCGCTCATCGTCGTTAGGTTATAATACGTGGTACGTGTGTGTGCTTCTCCGTGGACCTAGGGCTGCTCGACGTGTCGAACGATATGTTGGAACAACTAACGGCTCCTTTTCCTGGTTCCATAGTCGTCGTGGTACCCGCGTCGTCAGCCATATCTATGTCCACCATGTTTAGCCGATACGTTTGCTGCAGCTTCTGCTTCCGCCTCAGCGTTCGCCGCTCTCAGCCGCCGCTGTTGTTGCTGCCGTTCTGCCATTCAACCACTACCTGCGAATCTTTCGATGATCGGCCGAACGACCCATCGCTGTGCGACCGATAAATCCTCCGGATTAGGGAGAAACGCCGCCGCTCTCTGCCGCCGTCGAACGGAAAAACGTACATTGTAACGAACGAACGAACGAACGAACGAATTAACGAACGAGCGAACAAACAAACAAAAATAGCCGCGGGGGATGCACTATGTAGATCCTGATCCCCTTGTAACCATACGTACGTTGTTCGATGCTCTCCCGTCCTGGAAGTCGCCGCAGCAAACAGGAGGATGAGCAGCAGCAGGCGCCGCCGCCGTAACCGCCGCCTGCCTGCCGCCTCCTACTCCTGTCAGCGTCCGATCTCACAGCCGTGTGAACGTTCGCTGACACCCGATTTCTTTCCGTCTGGCAAAACCTTGGACGTCCCGCTCGCGGTACACGTGCTGCAGCGACTTCTCGTCCGACAACGCATAAGCGTCGACGTCTGCCGCCGCATCTTCTGATACGTGGACGGTGATAGCGCTAGTCCCTTCTTGCGCCACCTCCACCTTTGTTAGCGCCAAAGAAGATCGATCGAGCAGTCGTGGTCGCAGTCGATTAACCCGTTTTCACCGTCCGCAGTTCCCAAGCCGCCGATCAAGTCGTTGCTCTTCTTGTTCGTTCTTCCCATACCGTCGATTTGCACGGCTGCCGGATGAGCCATCCTCTGTCCGGCGAAGCGCTCACGTCAGTGATCGATACTTGCACCGACAGTCCTCCCGCTCGCGACTCGGTGCTCGAATCGGACTCGTTCGTTTTTATCTCGATGCGATTGTGAAAAGGGGGACCGGTCGTCAATGTCGTGTGTGTCGACGATGTTGTTCGCCCGGTCCGCCGCGTTGTTGTCGTTTTTTTTTTTTTTTTTTTTCCCCTAACGTTCGCCGTCGCACGGACGAAAGGGTGAGAAAAAAAAAAAAGCTCGAAAAAGCCGCCCAAAAAAATCGGACCGAGGAGCCGCTTGCGAGAACGCGCCATGTGCACGTTGTCTCTCCTCGGTTTTCCGAGCACGAACACGACGCCGGTCGGTCGGTCGGTCGACGAAGGCGACGACGAAGGTGACGGGAAAATTTACGCCGCCGCTGCCCTGGTCCAGCTCCTCCCCGATGACGGCTGTGATGTTGACGTTGACGTTGGCGACGACGACGACGACGACGGAGACGACGACGACGACGAGACGGCATCGATGGCGACCACGATGACGACGACCTCGACGAGTTCAGTCTGCACCTTGACCTCCGATGTCCGTGTGCACTGCCGTCGTGCTGTTTGTCGTTTGTCGTATGTATCGCTGTCAAGGGTGCCGTTGTCGTTGTTGTTGTCGACGTTGTTGCTTGCTCTCTCGTCTCGGTCGGTTGGTACGTTGATGACGACGACGACGACGAAGACGACGACGACGACGACGAGACGGCATCGATGGCGACCACGATGACGACGACCTCGACGATTCCAGTCTGCACCTTGACCTCCGATGTCCGTGTGCACTGCCGTCGTGCTGTTTGTCGTTTGTCGTATGTATCGCTGTCAAGGGTGCCGTTGTCGATGTTGTTGTTGTCGACGCTGTCGTCTGTTCTCTCTTCTCGGCCGGCTGTGACGTGGACGTTGACGACGACGACGACGAGACGGAATCGATGGCGACCACGATGACGACGACCTCGGCGAGTTCAGTCTGCACCTTGACCCTCGATGTCCGTGTGCACTGCCGTCGTGCTGCTTGTCGTTTGTCGTATGTATCGCTGTCAAGGGTGCCGTTGTCGTTGTTGTTGTCGACGTTGGTCGCTTTCGTTCTTTGAGTCTCGGTCTCGGTCCAAGTCAGGGGAGAAACAAAAAAGAGGCCATCAGCGCGGGCAGCGCGCTTCTACTGACGGCGAACCTCCTCGAAAAACAAATAAACACGTGCCCGTCGTTGTAGTTGTCTGTCTTATGTCGGTCGGTCGGTCGGTCGGTCTGTCGTTCTGTCGAAACAAAGTCCCAAATTCCAACGATACCTGGTTGATCCTGCCAGTAGTCATATGCTTGTCTCAAAGCTTAAGCCATGCAAGTGTAAGTTCACGCCACGCATTAGAACGGGCGAAACCGCGAATGGCTCAGGAACCGGACCTAATCCTCGGGACCGTATTCCTCCTCGGAGGCGATGGATAACTGTGGCAATTCTAGAGCTAATACATGTGACACAGGCCGCGATCGGTCGGCGCGCCGTCGTCGCCACGCCTCGCGCGCTGGCACCCGCGTCGGCCGTTCCGGGTCGCGGCGCTACATATTAGACTGAGACCGATGCGCGTCATTCCGTCCTCCCGTCGTCGGCGTTCCCGCTCGCGGGTCCGTTCGGTGGCGGGGCTCATAGGGCGGCGCGCTCCGCTTTGGTGACTCTGGATAACTCACTGGTCGATCGCACGAGCTTTCACGCCCGGCGACGGGTCTCTCGAGGGTCCGCCCTATCAACTGTCGACGGTCGGTTAAGTGCCTACCGTGGTTACTACGGGTAACGGGGAATCGGGGTTCGATTCCGGAGAGGGAGCATGCGAAACGGCTACCACATCCAAGGAAGGCAGCAGGCGCGCAAATTACCCACTCCCGGCACGGGGAGGTAGTGACGAAAAATAACGACGCGGGACTCTGTCGAGGCCCCGCGATCGGAATGAGTACACTTCAAATCCGTTAACGAGGACCAACCGGAGGGCAAGTCTGGTGCCAGCAGCCGCGGTAATTCCAGCTCCGGTAGCGTATATTAAAGTTGTTGCGGTTAAAAAGCTCGTAGTCCGAACTCGGGTTCGTGGTCGCGCAAGCGGCCCCGGGGCGGCGGCGCCATCGTCCGTCGTTGACTTTGGTCGTCCGTTCGCATTCCCGGCCCTTTCCGCCGGTGTCAACCGCTAGCATACCCGCCACGCGGTCCTGCCGGCGAGGTGGACGAGGAGGTCGTGATCGGGATCCGGGAAAAAAAAAAACAAGTGGTCGTCGGTTCGGTTCCGGGAGTAGTCTAACGGGGGGGTGCTACGTGTGTGTGTTTGGGTGTGTTCATTCGCATCCCCGCACTCTGACCCCCGCGCTTCTCTCCCTCTCCCTTTCCGCGCGTTCCTCTTTTTTTTTGAACCCCCCGGTCCGCTCCGAGTCCCTGCTTCGTGTCTTGTCTGCGCGCGTGTTGCGGTCGGCGGTTTCTCCTCCAAGGGTGCTCTTAACCGAGTGTCCGCGGCGGCCGGTACGTTCACTTTGAAAAAATTAGAGTGCTCAGAGCGGGCTGTTCAAGCTTGCATACGATAAGCATGGAATGATGGAAGAGGGCCTCGTCTACGTCTGTCGGTCTCCGTCTACGGCGAGGCAATGATCGAAGGGAGCGGTCGGGGCCACTCGTATTGCGACGTTAGAGGTGAAATTCTTGGATCGTCGCAAGACGAACTGCAGCGATGGCGTGTGGCAAGCACGTTTTCCTCGATCAAGAGCGAAAGTCGGAGGTTCGAAGACGATCAGATACCGTCGTAGTTCCGACCGTAAACGATGCCGACCGGCGATCCGCCGGCGTTCGCTTCCATGACCCGGCGGGTAGCCTGCGGGAAACCAGAGTTCGGTTCCGGGGGGAGTATGGTTGCAAAGCTGAAACTTAAAGGAATTGACGGAAGGGCACCACCAGGAGTGGAGCCTGCGGCTTAATTTGACTCAACACGGGGAAAACTCACCCGGTCCGGACACCGGTAGGATTGACAGATCGATAGCTCTTTCTCGATTCGGTGGGTGGTGGTGCATGGCCGTTCTTAGTTGGTGGAGCGATCCGTCTGGTTGATTCCGATAACGAACGAGACTCCGGCCTGCTAACTAGTGCGCCGATGTCAGTGATTTTTACGGCGGGCTCGGCGTCCTCCGTGGCGCTCGGGTCCGGGTCGGTTTTCTCACGCACTTCTTAGAGGGACGGGTGGCAGAAAGCCACACGAGGCGGAGCGATAACAGGTCTGTGATGCCCTTAGATGTCCGGGGCCGCACGCGCGCTACACTGGAGGTATCAGCGGGGACTTCGCCCCGGCCCGAGAGGGTTGGGAAACCTCTGAACCACCTCCCGTGATAGGGATCGGGGCCTGTAACCAACCCCGTGAACGAGGAATTCCCGGTAGGCGCGGGTCAACAGCCCGCGTCGATCACGTCCCTGCCCTTTGTACACACCGCCCGTCGCTACTACCGATCGAACGGTCCGGTGAGGTCCTCGGATCTGGCCGACGACGCCGCCGGGCAGTGCGCGACGTGTCCGTCACGACACTCGTGCATCTACGCCTCGGCGTTCGATGCCTGGAGAAGACGACCGAACCCGATCGTTTAGAGGAAGTAAAAGTCGTAACAAGGTTTCCGTAGGTGAACCTGCGGAAGGATCATTACCGTTTTCCCGTTCGAGACTGGTTTGTTGTTTTCCGGCCTACCTCCTCTGTCTGTCGGCGTCAACGCCTCGAATGCGCGCAAACAAACCTATAAAAGGCGGAGCGAGAGATAGATTTGTGGTGACGCGGAGGTTTTTAAAGCCCCAGCTCTTCTTGCTTGCTTCCGCGTCTTACCACCTGTTTGTTTTTTCGCCCACCGCAAGTGATGGCCGCTTCTTCTTTGCCTTGTCGCCGCTTTATCGTTTTTTGTTTTTTTGCAGCCGCTGTGCCACCGCCGCTAGCTAAAAACAAACTACTCGCGACATTGCAATGCCGTCACGCCTCCTCGCACAGACCTCCTCGCACACTACTAAATCTATATAAACAAAAACTAATATAAAAAACCCAAGTGCTGAACCCTGGACGGGGGATCACTCGGCTCGTCCGTCGATGAAGAGCGCGGCCAGCCGCGAGAACTGATGCGAATTGCAGGACTCAGTGAACATCGACACCTCGAACGCACATTGCGGCCCCGAGATCCCTTGTCTCGGGGCCACGTCCGGTCGAGAGGCGGAACGTTACATGTCTTTCTCCGTTAACGAAACGACATCTTGCCGTCCCCGTGCCCGCCCGGTCCTCGGCACGGTGGTAACCGGGACGTCGCAGGAGCGAGTGACGAGGGGGAAGAAAAATAAAAAAAGAATTGACTCCTTTCAATGTCTTTTTTTTTTTTAAAACCCTCTCCGGCCTCCTCCTTCGTCTCCCGCTGGCAGACCGCGGAGTCTTTTCCCTTTTCGACCGCGTGAAGAAACACTGTGGAGGAGGAGCAGGAGGAGTCTGTCCGAAAGCAGCCGAAGGGAGAACAAAACAAAAAAAAAAGCACCGACCTAACCGACTGCCGACGTAAGCGCCGCCTGCTCGTCTCGCTCTCTGCCTCATGAAGGTGTCTCTCAGCGACGCCTCGAGCAGCGCGACGAGCACGGCCGTCGCACCGTAAAAAGGTGGCCGCGTCGTAGGCAACGTCGGATGGGGAGGACCCACGCTTTTTTTTTAATTGTTGGCTTCTTCATTTTCGGTCGGACGGGCGCTATATCGGCCAGCCGTCGTCACACGGAGGGTACCGATCGAGATTCCTCTCCTCCAAACACCACACTCTACTAAAAACCGCCGCCCTCGGCTCGGACGAGACGACCCGCTGAACTTAAGCATATCGCTAAGCGGAGGAAAAGAAACCAACCGGGATTCCCTTAGTAACGGCGAGTGAACCGGGAGAAGCCCAACGCCGAATCCCGTCGCAAGTTAAAGGCTTCGGGACGTGTGGCGCATGGGTCGAAGGCAGCCGTTCGTTTTCGTCTCGCATAGTTCGGAGTTCCCTCGATCGGGGCCGCCCGCGGCGGGTGCCAGGCCCATTCGGTGCGGACGGCGAGCGACGGCCTTCGATCCGAGAGTCGGGTTGCTTGGGAACGCAGCCCAAATCGGGTGGTAAGCTCCATCCAAGGCTAAATACCGGGACGAGTCCGATAGTCGACAAGTACCGTGAGGGAAAGTTGAAAAGAACTTTGGAGAGAGAGTTCAAGAGAACGTGAAACCGCCCAGGGGTAAACGGGTGGGACCGCTCACCGCGATCGCGGGGGGACTCAGTCCGGTGCTGCCTAGGCTCGAGCCCAAACTCGATGTGTGTTCTTGAAAGAGAGGCCGTCGCGGCACAGGTCGTCGTTCGTCGTGTCCGCGGGGAACTCGTTCTCCGCGGGCCAGCTTTTGTGCCCGCGTCGCCGACGAAGGAGACGGGCCGCGTGGATAGCGGGAAGGGAAACGTGGTGACGACCGCGGCGTCGGTAGGTGGCTGCGTCGGTTGGCTGCGACGGAGGGGACTCGTCCTCTCGATCGCTGCTGCCGCCGCGGCCCTAACCCGCCGCATCCGTCGCCGCCGCTTCTTCTTTCCTCCTGCTCCCTCCGCGCGCGACTCCGCTGCACCCGTCCCCTTCTCATCGCTCGGCGTAATCATGGCGCGGGCGCTTCGGCGCGACCTCCGCGCGGCCGGCACCGGACGCACTTCCCCTCCGGTCCGTCGTCGCGACCCGTTCCCGGCGTGCAGGTCGAACACGCGGGTTTTTTTCCGTAGGCGGCAGGCGTTTCATCACCCTGAAAACCCCCGTCTTCCCACCTTGTGAAGTCGGGGGCCACCGGCCGTCGGGCCCGCGAACGTAACTGCCCCTTTCTGCCGGGAACGGAGGAAATCTGACACGATCCGTTACACGTGGCGAGCCGGTCCGTTTTGATCCCGCCGGAAGTCGCGTGCGGGCGACGCACTCTGTGTGTCGCTCCTTAGGCGCCCCACCGTCTCGGGCGCGTGCGCGATGAGAGGCGGGATAGGACTGGCGCGGCCTCGCCGTCACGCACCTCGCCGACGTTTCGGGTTCTTGTCGGGGGCAACCCCGCCCGCGCCCGTTTCCGTTTCCGGAGAGGTCGCTCGGCGACGCTTTTTTACTCGAGCCGCCCGCCACCCCGGGTCAGCGACGTGCATCGGCAACCCACCCGACCCGTCTTGAAACACGGACCGAGGAGTCCTGGCCGTTCGCGAGTCGTAGGGGCCACCTCTGACTAACCCCGAAGGCGAAGCGAAAGCGAGAGAGCGTGTAGGAGGGCGTCGATCGGGAGAGGTGTCGTGGCAAAGTCGTCCGGGGGTCGTCGGGGGGTGTCGTCGGTCTCGTGCCGTCGTCTTCTCCTCGCCTCACCCGCCTCCGAGCCGTGCCCGATCCCGCCGGCGCGGCGTTTTCGGCCTTCCGCCGTCGCTGCTGCGGTGCCCGCAACTTTTCCTTTTTTCTCTCTTCCCGAGAGAGATAGGAGAGGGAAGGCTCGTGGCTGACGTGCGGTTGTTTTTCCCTCCTCCCCGAGAGGGGACCGGCGCATCTTCCAAAAAGGGGAATTGCCGGGCGCCAGCTTCCATATCCTCCTTCCGCCCATCGGTGAGATCCCGCGGCTTGAACTAGTCCTATTTTGTCGTCGAGTTTAGGCGCTGCGCGCGGGCGCATCACCCCCGGGTCGGTTTCCCCTTTTTCCGAGTACGACTCGGCCGACTCTGGCGTAGCGAGCGACCAGGGACCCGAAAGATGGCGATCCACGCCCGGTCGGGATGAAGCCAGAGGAAACTCTGGTGGAAGTCCGAAGCGCCTCTGACGTGCAAATCGATCGTCGGAACCGGGTGTAGGGGCGAAAGACCAATCGAGCCGTCTAGTAGCTGGTTCCCTCCGAAGTTTCCCTCAGGATAGCTGGCGCTCGATCGTCGCAATTCCATCCGGTAAAGCGAACGATTGGAGGCCCCGGGGCCGTTCACGGCCTCGACCTACTCTCGAACTCGGAACGGGTGGAACGGGCCGACTCTCCCGAACGACGGAGCCGACCCATCCGGCCGCCGCCGCCAGCACGCTTCGCTGGGCGGTTGGTCACCTCGAATGCGAGTGCCAAGTGGGCCACTTTTGGTAAGCAGAACTGGCGCTGTGGGATGAACCAAACGTCCGGCTAAGGTGCCTAACGCGACGCCCATGAGATCCCCGAAAGGGTGTCGGTCGATATAGACAGCAGGACGGTGGCCACGGAAGTCGGAATCCGCTAAGGAGTGTGTAACAACTCACCTGCCGAATCGACCGGCCCCGAAAATGGATGGCGCTGGAGCGACGGACCGATGCCGGACCGTCGCGGCGAGGAGCGATGAACTTTCGCGCCGAAACGATGCCGCGACGAGTAGGAGGGCGCCGCGGCGAGCACGGAAGCCTAGGGCGCGAGCCCGGGTGGAGCCGACCGCGGGTGCAGATCTCGGTGGTAGTAGCAAATATTCGAACGAGACCTTCGAAGACCGAAGTGGAGAAGGGTTCCGTGCCAACGGCGGTCGAGCACGGGTCAGTCGGTCCTAAGACGCGGGCGAAAGTCTTCCCGAAAGGCGCCGGATCCGTTATGAAAGTGAAAGGAAAGCGAATCGAATCGAATCGAATCAAAAGCCCAAACAAAAAAAAAGCGGCCGGCCTCCCGTCGAAAGGGAATCGGGTTAATATTCCCGAACCCGGACTCGGAGAGGGCCCGGGGGTGGCGACGCTGTCGGCAGCGATGTCGGCGGCGCCCGTCGCTTCCCGGGCGAAACCGCGGTGACGCAAGCGAGCCCGGAGACGTCGCCGGGAGCCCCGGGAAGAGTTCTCTCTTCTTCGTAAAGGACCATGTCCGTGGAATCGGCTCGTCCGGAGATACGGAAAAGGTACCTGTAGAGCGCCGCGGCTCGGGCGGCGTCCGGTGCGCTTTCGGCGGCCCTGGAAAATCCGGGTCCGGTTTTCGCAGCTCTCGAGTCGGTCCGTACCCACCATCCGCAGCAGGTCTCCAAGGTGTACAGCCTCTCGTCGATGGCATCAATGTAGGTAAGGGAAGTCGGCAAAATGGATCCGTACCTTCGGAAGAAGGATTGGCTCCGAGGACCGGGTCGGT
>NW_027633102.1:1100275-1110275 GCF_053919585.1 Euprymna scolopes
CCCCCATCCAACTAAGGGGTGTCCCCCGGGGGCCAGGGGGACCTCGTCCAGGTCGGCCGGGCGCTTCCAGACGCCTACCGACACCGGTCAGGTCGGCGAGGCTCCCGGCGGCCCCGAGCGGGACCACAGGTTGCGGAAGGCGTCCAAGTGAGCGGCGGCGAGAGGCGGAGGCCCCCGGGGTCGACTCCGCGGCCCCCGGGTCGGTGTGCGGGCCTCCAGAGCTCGATAAAGTAGTGGTGTCGCTAGCGGTCGAGAAGGCACTTTTCGACGCCTACTGCCACCCCCACATGGCGGTAGGCGCAAAACTGGAAAATCGCCGACCAGAAATGTCGCTTCGTATAATCGACGTTTTTTTTGACCACCATTTTCAGGTGTCGGAGGTGGGTCTGGACGAATACCAACACCATTTCTGGGGTTTCACAACCGCCCGGCTTCTCCGACATATGTTGGAAAGGAGTAGCGATCGAGCGACGGGGGCTGTCGGTAGGCGGCCGCGGGTTGCATGTGTGCCCGGGACAGCACCCCCATCCAACTAAGGGGTGTCCCCCGGGGGCCAGGGGGACCTCGTCCAGGTCGGCCGGGCGCTTCCAGACGCCTACCGACACCGGTCAGGTCGGCGAGGCTCCCGGCGGCCCCGAGCGGGACCACAGGTTGCGGAAGGCGTCCAAGTGAGCGGCGGCGAGAGGCGGAGGCCCCCGGGGTCGACTCCGCGGCCCCCGGGTCGGTGTGCGGGCCTCCAGAGCTCGATAAAGTAGTGGTGTCGCTAGCGGTCGAGAAGGCACTTTTCGACGCCTACTGCCACCCCCACATGGCGGTAGGCGCAAAACTGGAAAATCGCCGACCAGAAATGTCGCTTCGTATAATCGACGTTTTTTTTGACCACCATTTTCAGGTGTCGGAGGTGGGTCTGGACGAATACCAACACCATTTCTGGGGTTTCACAACCGCCCGGCTTCTCCGACATATGTTGGAAAGGAGTAGCGATCGAGCGAGCGGGGGCTGTCGGTAGGCGGCCGCGGGTTGCATGTGTGCCCGGGACAGCACCCCCATCCAACTAAGGGGTGTCCCCCGGGGGCCAGGGGGACCTCGTCCAGGTCGGCCGGGCGCTTCCAGACGCCTACCGACACCGGTCAGGTCGGCGAGGCTCCCGGCGGCCCCGAGCGGGACCACAGGTTGCGGAAGGCGTCCAAGTGAGCGGCGGCGAGAGGCGGAGGCCCCCGGGGTCGACTCCGCGGCCCCCGGGTCGGTGTGCGGGCCTCCAGGAGCTCGATAAAGTAGTGGTGTCGCTAGCGGTCGAGAAGGCACTTTTCGACGCCTACTGCCACCCCCACATGGCGGTAGGTGTAAAATCGGAATAGACCGGACCAGGAATGTCGAGGGGAAAAAAATGACAAAGTCCTGGTGTGCCTAGCCTACGAGAAGGCACTTTGCGACGCCTACCGACATCCCCATGTGGCAGTAGGCGTAAAACTGGAAAATCGCCGACCAGAAATGTCGCTTCGTATAATCGACGTTTTTTTTGACCACCATTTTCAGGTGTCGGAGGTGGGTCTGGACAAATACCAACACCATTTCTGGGGTTTTCCAGTTTGAAAGTTTTATAAAACATGTTCGGTAGGAAGCACACTTTGGTGTGTCGGTTCGTCGGAGCAGCGACTCTTTGCCTCGTGGTGGTCCGGAACGTCTCTACGGGCTTGTCGCAAAGGCGTCAGAAAGTGGCATCTCCGCCGCCTAGGGCTGTCACCGTTATCGCTGTCGCCCCGCGCTCCAACTTGTTTTGATCCGCCGCCTTCGTTCCTGCCAACCGTGCGCCCGCTCATCGTCGTTAGGTTATAATACGTGGTACGTGTGTGTGCTTCTCCGTGGACCTAGGGCTGCTCGACGTGTCGAACGATATGTTGGAACAACTAACGGCTCCTTTTCCTGGTTCCATAGTCGTCGTGGTACCCGCGTCGTCAGCCATATCTATGTCCACCATGTTTAGCCGATACGTTTGCTGCAGCTTCTGCTTCCGCCTCAGCGTTCGCCGCTCTCAGCCGCCGCTGTTGTTGCTGCCGTTCTGCCATTCAACCACTACCTGCGAATCTTTCGATGATCGGCCGAACGACCCATCGCTGTGCGACCGATAAATCCTCCGGATTAGGGAGAAACGCCGCCGCTCTCTGCCGCCGTCGAACGGAAAAACGTACATTGTAACGAACGAACGAACGAACGAACGAATTAACGAACGAGCGAACAAACAAACAAAAATAGCCGCGGGGGATGATCCTGATCCCCTTGTAACCATACGTACGTTGTTCGATGCTCTCCCGTCCTGGAAGTCGCCGCAGCAAACAGGAGGATGAGCAGCAGCAGGCGCCGCCGCCGTAACCGCCGCCTGCCTGCCGCCTCCTACTCCTGTCAGCGTCCGATCTCACAGCCGTGTGAACGTTCGCTGACACCCGATTTCTTTCCGTCTGGCAAAACCTTGGACGTCCCGCTCGCGGTACACGTGCTGCAGCGACTTCTCGTCCGACAACGCATAAGCGTCGACGTCTGCCGCCGCATCTTCTGATACGTGGACGGTGATAGCGCTAGTCCCTTCTTGCGCCACCTCCACCTTTGTTAGCGCCAAAGAAGATCGATCGAGCAGTCGTGGTCGCAGTCGATTAACCCGTTTTCACCGTCCGCAGTTCCCAAGCCGCCGATCAAGTCGTTGCTCTTCTTGTTCGTTCTTCCCATACCGTCGATTTGCACGGCTGCCGGATGAGCCATCCTCTGTCCGGCGAAGCGCTCACGTCAGTGATCGATACTTGCACCGACAGTCCTCCCGCTCGCGACTCGGTGCTCGAATCGGACTCGTTCGTTTTTATCTCGATGCGATTGTGAAAAGGGGGACCGGTCGTCAATGTCGTGTGTGTCGACGATGTTGTTCGCCCGGTCCGCCGCGTTGTTGTCGTTTTTTTTTTTTTTTTTTTTCCCCTAACGTTCGCCGTCGCACGGACGAAAGGGTGAGAAAAAAAAAAAGCTCGAAAAAGCCGCCCAAAAAAATCGGACCGAGGAGCCGCTTGCGAGAACGCGCCATGTGCACGTTGTCTCTCCTCGGTTTTCCGAGCACGAACACGACGCCGGTCGGTCGGTCGGTCGACGAAGGCGACGACGAAGGTGACGGGAAAATTTACGCCGCCGCTGCCCTGGTCCAGCTCCTCCCCGATGACGGCTGTGATGTTGACGTTGACGTTGGCGACGACGACGACGACGACGGAGACGACGACGACGACGAGACGGCATCGATGGCGACCACGATGACGACGACCTCGACGAGTTCAGTCTGCACCTTGACCTCCGATGTCCGTGTGCACTGCCGTCGTGCTGTTTGTCGTTTGTCGTATGTATCGCTGTCAAGGGTGCCGTTGTCGTTGTTGTTGTCGACGTTGTTGCTTGCTCTCTCGTCTCGGTCGGTTGGTACGTTGATGACGACGACGACGACGAAGACGACGACGACGACGACGAGACGGCATCGATGGCGACCACGATGACGACGACCTCGACGATTCCAGTCTGCACCTTGACCTCCGATGTCCGTGTGCACTGCCGTCGTGCTGTTTGTCGTTTGTCGTATGTATCGCTGTCAAGGGTGCCGTTGTCGATGTTGTTGTTGTCGACGCTGTCGTCTGTTCTCTCTTCTCGGCCGGCTGTGACGTGGACGTTGACGACGACGACGACGAGACGGAATCGATGGCGACCACGATGACGACGACCTCGGCGAGTTCAGTCTGCACCTTGACCCTCGATGTCCGTGTGCACTGCCGTCGTGCTGCTTGTCGTTTGTCGTATGTATCGCTGTCAAGGGTGCCGTTGTCGTTGTTGTTGTCGACGTTGGTCGCTTTCGTTCTTTGAGTCTCGGTCTCGGTCCAAGTCAGGGGAGAAACAAAAAAGAGGCCATCAGCGCGGGCAGCGCGCTTCTACTGACGGCGAACCTCCTCGAAAAACAAATAAACACGTGCCCGTCGTTGTAGTTGTCTGTCTTATGTCGGTCGGTCGGTCGGTCGGTCTGTCGTTCTGTCGAAACAAAGTCCCAAATTCCAACGATACCTGGTTGATCCTGCCAGTAGTCATATGCTTGTCTCAAAGCTTAAGCCATGCAAGTGTAAGTTCACGCCACGCATTAGAACGGGCGAAACCGCGAATGGCTCAGGAACCGGACCTAATCCTCGGGACCGTATTCCTCCTCGGAGGCGATGGATAACTGTGGCAATTCTAGAGCTAATACATGTGACACAGGCCGCGATCGGTCGGCGCGCCGTCGTCGCCACGCCTCGCGCGCTGGCACCCGCGTCGGCCGTTCCGGGTCGCGGCGCTACATATTAGACTGAGACCGATGCGCGTCATTCCGTCCTCCCGTCGTCGGCGTTCCCGCTCGCGGGTCCGTTCGGTGGCGGGGCTCATAGGGCGGCGCGCTCCGCTTTGGTGACTCTGGATAACTCACTGGTCGATCGCACGAGCTTTCACGCCCGGCGACGGGTCTCTCGAGGGTCCGCCCTATCAACTGTCGACGGTCGGTTAAGTGCCTACCGTGGTTACTACGGGTAACGGGGAATCGGGGTTCGATTCCGGAGAGGGAGCATGCGAAACGGCTACCACATCCAAGGAAGGCAGCAGGCGCGCAAATTACCCACTCCCGGCACGGGGAGGTAGTGACGAAAAATAACGACGCGGGACTCTGTCGAGGCCCCGCGATCGGAATGAGTACACTTCAAATCCGTTAACGAGGACCAACCGGAGGGCAAGTCTGGTGCCAGCAGCCGCGGTAATTCCAGCTCCGGTAGCGTATATTAAAGTTGTTGCGGTTAAAAAGCTCGTAGTCCGAACTCGGGTTCGTGGTCGCGCAAGCGGCCCCGGGGCGGCGGCGCCATCGTCCGTCGTTGACTTTGGTCGTCCGTTCGCATTCCCGGCCCTTTCCGCCGGTGTCAACCGCTAGCATACCCGCCACGCGGTCCTGCCGGCGAGGTGGACGAGGAGGTCGTGATCGGGATCCGGGAAAAAAAAAAACAAGTGGTCGTCGGTTCGGTTCCGGGAGTAGTCTAACGGGGGGGTGCTACGTGTGTGTGTTTGGGTGTGTTCATTCGCATCCCCGCACTCTGACCCCCGCGCTTCTCTCCCTCTCCCTTTCCGCGCGTTCCTCTTTTTTTTTGAACCCCCCGGTCCGCTCCGAGTCCCTGCTTCGTGTCTTGTCTGCGCGCGTGTTGCGGTCGGCGGTTTCTCCTCCAAGGGTGCTCTTAACCGAGTGTCCGCGGCGGCCGGTACGTTCACTTTGAAAAAATTAGAGTGCTCAGAGCGGGCTGTTCAAGCTTGCATACGATAAGCATGGAATGATGGAAGAGGGCCTCGTCTACGTCTGTCGGTCTCCGTCTACGGCGAGGCAATGATCGAAGGGAGCGGTCGGGGCCACTCGTATTGCGACGTTAGAGGTGAAATTCTTGGATCGTCGCAAGACGAACTGCAGCGATGGCGTGTGGCAAGCACGTTTTCCTCGATCAAGAGCGAAAGTCGGAGGTTCGAAGACGATCAGATACCGTCGTAGTTCCGACCGTAAACGATGCCGACCGGCGATCCGCCGGCGTTCGCTTCCATGACCCGGCGGGTAGCCTGCGGGAAACCAGAGTTCGGTTCCGGGGGGAGTATGGTTGCAAAGCTGAAACTTAAAGGAATTGACGGAAGGGCACCACCAGGAGTGGAGCCTGCGGCTTAATTTGACTCAACACGGGAAAACTCACCCGGTCCGGACACCGGTAGGATTGACAGATCGATAGCTCTTTCTCGATTCGGTGGGTGGTGGTGCATGGCCGTTCTTAGTTGGTGGAGCGATCCGTCTGGTTGATTCCGATAACGAACGAGACTCCGGCCTGCTAACTAGTGCGCCGATGTCAGTGATTTTTACGGCGGGCTCGGCGTCCTCCGTGGCGCTCGGGTCCGGGTCGGTTTTCTCACGCACTTCTTAGAGGGACGGGTGGCAGAAAGCCACACGAGGCGGAGCGATAACAGGTCTGTGATGCCCTTAGATGTCCGGGGCCGCACGCGCGCTACACTGGAGGTATCAGCGGGGACTTCGCCCCGGCCCGAGAGGGTTGGGAAACCTCTGAACCACCTCCCGTGATAGGGATCGGGGCCTGTAACCAACCCCGTGAACGAGGAATTCCCGGTAGGCGCGGGTCAACAGCCCGCGTCGATCACGTCCCTGCCCTTTGTACACACCGCCCGTCGCTACTACCGATCGAACGGTCCGGTGAGGTCCTCGGATCTGGCCGACGACGCCGCCGGGCAGTGCGCGACGTGTCCGTCACGACACTCGTGCATCTACGCCTCGGCGTTCGATGCCTGGAGAAGACGACCGAACCCGATCGTTTAGAGGAAGTAAAAGTCGTAACAAGGTTTCCGTAGGTGAACCTGCGGAAGGATCATTACCGTTTTCCCGTTCGAGACTGGTTTGTTGTTTTCCGGCCTACCTCCTCTGTCTGTCGGCGTCAACGCCTCGAATGCGCGCAAACAAACCTATAAAAGGCGGAGCGAGAGATAGATTTGTGGTGACGCGGAGGTTTTTAAAGCCCCAGCTCTTCTTGCTTGCTTCCGCGTCTTACCACCTGTTTGTTTTTTCGCCCACCGCAAGTGATGGCCGCTTCTTCTTTGCCTTGTCGCCGCTTTATCGTTTTTTGTTTTTTTTGCAGCCGCTGTGCCACCGCCGCTAGCTAAAAACAAACTACTCGCGACATTGCAATGCCGTCACGCCTCCTCGCACAGACCTCCTCGCACACTACTAAATCTATATAAACAAAAACTAATATAAAAAACCCAAGTGCTGAACCCTGGACGGGGGATCACTCGGCTCGTCCGTCGATGAAGAGCGCGGCCAGCCGCGAGAACTGATGCGAATTGCAGGACTCAGTGAACATCGACACCTCGAACGCACATTGCGGCCCCGAGATCCCTTGTCTCGGGGCCACGTCCGGTCGAGAGGCGGAACGTTACATGTCTTTCTCCGTTAACGAAACGACATCTTGCCGTCCCCGTGCCCGCCCGGTCCTCGGCACGGTGGTAACCGGGACGTCGCAGGAGCGAGTGACGAGGGGGAAGAAAAATAAAAAAAGAATTGACTCCTTTCAATGTCTTTTTTTTTTTTAAAACCCTCTCCGGCCTCCTCCTTCGTCTCCCGCTGGCAGACCGCGGAGTCTTTTCCCTTTTCGACCGCGTGAAGAAACACTGTGGAGGAGGAGCAGGAGGAGTCTGTCCGAAAGCAGCCGAAGGGAGAACAAAACAAAAAAAAAAGCACCGACCTAACCGACTGCCGACGTAAGCGCCGCCTGCTCGTCTCGCTCTCTGCCTCATGAAGGTGTCTCTCAGCGACGCCTCGAGCAGCGCGACGAGCACGGCCGTCGCACCGTAAAAAGGTGGCCGCGTCGTAGGCAACGTCGGATGGGGAGGACCCACGCTTTTTTTTTAATTGTTGGCTTCTTCATTTTCGGTCGGACGGGCGCTATATCGGCCAGCCGTCGTCACACGGAGGGTACCGATCGAGATTCCTCTCCTCCAAACACCACACTCTACTAAAAACCGCCGCCCTCGGCTCGGACGAGACGACCCGCTGAACTTAAGCATATCGCTAAGCGGAGGAAAAGAAACCAACCGGGATTCCCTTAGTAACGGCGAGTGAACCGGGAGAAGCCCAACGCCGAATCCCGTCGCAAGTTAAAGGCTTCGGGACGTGTGGCGCATGGGTCGAAGGCAGCCGTTCGTTTTCGTCTCGCATAGTTCGGAGTTCCCTCGATCGGGGCCGCCCGCGGCGGGTGCCAGGCCCATTCGGTGCGGACGGCGAGCGACGGCCTTCGATCCGAGAGTCGGGTTGCTTGGGAACGCAGCCCAAATCGGGTGGTAAGCTCCATCCAAGGCTAAATACCGGGACGAGTCCGATAGTCGACAAGTACCGTGAGGGAAAGTTGAAAAGAACTTTGGAGAGAGAGTTCAAGAGAACGTGAAACCGCCCAGGGGTAAACGGGTGGGACCGCTCACCGCGATCGCGGGGGGACTCAGTCCGGTGCTGCCTAGGCTCGAGCCCAAACTCGATGTGTGTTCTTGAAAGAGAGGCCGTCGCGGCACAGGTCGTCGTTCGTCGTGTCCGCGGGGAACTCGTTCTCCGCGGGCCAGCTTTTGTGCCCGCGTCGCCGACGAAGGAGACGGGCCGCGTGGATAGCGGGAAGGGAAACGTGGTGACGACCGCGGCGTCGGTAGGTGGCTGCGTCGGTTGGCTGCGACGGAGGGGACTCGTCCTCTCGATCGCTGCTGCCGCCGGGCCCTAACCCGCCGCATCCGTCGCCGCCGCTTCTTCTTTCCTCCTGCTCCCTCCGCGCGCGACTCCGCTGCACCCGTCCCCTTCTCATCGCTCGGCGTAATCATGGCGCGGGCGCTTCGGCGCGACCTCCGCGCGGCCGGCACCGGACGCACTTCCCCTCCGGTCCGTCGTCGCGACCCGTTCCCGGCGTGCAGGTCGAACACGCGGGTTTTTTTCCGTAGGCGGCAGGCGTTTCATCACCCTGAAAACCCCCGTCTTCCCACCTTGTGAAGTCGGGGGCCACCGGCCGTCGGGCCCGCGAACGTAACTGCCCCTTTCTGCCGGGAACGGAGGAAATCTGACACGATCCGTTACACGTGGCGAGCCGGTCCGTTTTGATCCCGCCGGAAGTCGCGTGCGGGCGACGCACTCTGTGTGTCGCTCCTTAGGCGCCCCACCGTCTCGGGCGCGTGCGCGATGAGAGGCGGGATAGGACTGGCGCGGCCTCGCCGTCACGCACCTCGCCGACGTTTCGGGTTCTTGTCGGGGGCAACCCCGCCCGCCCGTTTCCGTTTCCGGAGAGGTCGCTCGGCGACGCTTTTTTACTCGAGCCGCCCGCCACCCCGGGTCAGCGACGTGCATCGGCAACCCACCCGACCCGTCTTGAAACACGGACCGAGGAGTCCTGGCCGTTCGCGAGTCGTAGGGGCCACCTCTGACTAACCCCGAAGGCGAAGCGAAAGCGAGAGAGCGTGTAGGAGGGCGTCGATCGGGAGAGGTGTCGTGGCAAAGTCGTCCGGGGGTCGTCGGGGGGTGTCGTCGGTCTCGTGCCGTCGTCTTCTCCTCGCCTCACCCGCCTCCGAGCCGTGCCCGATCCCGCCGGCGCGGCGTTTTCGGCCTTCCGCCGTCGCTGCTGCGGTGCCCGCAACTTTTCCTTTTTTCTCTCTTCCCGAGAGAGATAGGAGAGGGAAGGCTCGTGGCTGACGTGCGGTTGTTTTTCCCTCCTCCCCGAGAGGGGACCGGCGCATCTTCCAAAAAGGGGAATTGCCGGGCGCCAGCTTCCATATCCTCCTTCCGCCCATCGGTGAGATCCCGCGGCTTGAACTAGTCCTATTTTGTCGTCGAGTTTAGGCGCTGCGCGCGGGCGCATCACCCCCGGGTCGGTTTCCCCTTTTTCCGAGTACGACTCGGCCGACTCTGGCGTAGCGAGCGACCAGGGACCCGAAAGATGGCGATCCACGCCCGGTCGGGATGAAGCCAGAGGAAACTCTGGTGGAAGTCCGAAGCGCCTCTGACGTGCAAATCGATCGTCGGAACCGGGTGTAGGGGCGAAAGACCAATCGAGCCGTCTAGTAGCTGGTTCCCTCCGAAGTTTCCCTCAGGATAGCTGGCGCTCGATCGTCGCAATTCCATCCGGTAAAGCGAACGATTGGAGGCCCCGGGGCCGTTCACGGCCTCGACCTACTCTCGAACTCGGAACGGGTGGAACGGGCCGACTCTCCCGAACGACGGAGCCGACCCATCCGGCCGCCGCCGCCAGCACGCTTCGCTGGGCGGTTGGTCACCTCGAATGCGAGTGCCAAGTGGGCCACTTTTGGTAAGCAGAACTGGCGCTGTGGGATGAACCAAACGTCCGGCTAAGGTGCCTAACGCGACGCCCATGAGATCCCCGAAAGGGTGTCGGTCGATATAGACAGC
>NW_027633102.1:1115275-1120090 GCF_053919585.1 Euprymna scolopes
AGCGGCGGCGAGAGGCGGAGGCCCCCGGGGTCGACTCCGCGGCCCCCGGGTCGGTGTGCGGGCCTCCAGAGCTCGATAAAGTAGTGGTGTCGCTAGCGGTCGAGAAGGCACTTTTCGACGCCTACTGCCACCCCCACATGGCGGTAGGCGCAAAACTGGAAAATCGCCGACCAGAAATGTCGCTTCGTATAATCGACGTTTTTTTTGACCACCATTTTCAGGTGTCGGAGGTGGGTCTGGACGAATACCAACACCATTTCTGGGGTTTCACAACCGCCCGGCTTCTCCGACATATGTTGGAAAGGAGTAGCGATCGAGCGACGGGGGCTGTCGGTAGGCGGCCGCGGGTTGCATGTGTGCCCGGGACAGCACCCCCATCCAACTAAGGGGTGTCCCCCGGGGGCCAGGGGGACCTCGTCCAGGTCGGCCGGGCGCTTCCAGACGCCTACCGACACCGGTCAGGTCGGCGAGGCTCCCGGCGGCCCCG
Source organism: Euprymna scolopes (assembly GCF_053919585.1). Lineage (NCBI taxonomy): Eukaryota > Metazoa > Mollusca > Cephalopoda > Sepiida > Sepiolidae > Euprymna > Euprymna scolopes. The sequence goes on from NW_027633102.1 coordinate 1,115,763, forward strand.
AGCGGGACCACAGGTTGCGGAAGGCGTCCAAGTGAGCGGCGGCGAGAGGCGGAGGCCCCCGGGGTCGACTCCGCGGCCCCCGGGTCGGTGTGCGGGCCTCCAGAGCTCGATAAAGTAGTGGTGTCGCTAGCGGTCGAGAAGGCACTTTTCGACGCCTACTGCCACCCCCACATGGCGGTAGGTGTAAAATCGGAATAGACCGGACCAGGAATGTCGAGGGGGAAAAAAATGACAAAGTCCTGGTGTGCCTAGCCTACGAGAAGGCACTTTGCGACGCCTACCGACATCCCCATGTGGCAGTAGGCGTAAAAACTGGAAAATCGCCGACCAGAAATGTCGCTTCGTATAATCCGACGTTTTTTTTGACCACCATTTTCAGGTGTCGGAGGTGGGTCTGGACAAATACCAACACCATTTCTGGGGGTTTTCCAGTTTGAAAGTTTTTATAAAACATGTTCGGTAGGAAGCACACTTTGGTGTGTCGGTTCGTCGGAGCAGCGACTCTTTGCCTCGTGGTGGTCCGGAAACGTCTCTACTGGGCTTGTCGCAAAGGCGTCAGAATAGTGGCATCTCCGCCGCCTAGGGCTGTCACCGTTATCGCTGTCGCCCCGCGCTCCAACTTGTTTTGATCCGCCGCCTTCGTTCCTGCCAACCGTGCGCCCGCTCATCGTCGTTAGGTTATAATACGTGGTACGTGTGTGTGCTTCTCCGTGGACCTAGGGCTGCTCGACGTGTCGAACGATATGTTGGAACAACTAACGGCTCCTTTTCCTGGTTCCATAGTCGTCGTGGTACCCGCGTCGTCAGCCATATCTATGTCCACCATGTTTAGCCGATACGTTTGCTGCAGCTTCTGCTTCCGCCTCAGCGTTCGCCGCTCTCAGCCGCCGCTGTTGTTGCTGCCGTTCTGCCATTCAACCACTACCTGCGAATCTTTCGATGATCGGCCGAACGACCCATCGCTGTGCGACCGATAAATCCTCCGGATTAGGGAGAAACGCCGCCGCTCTCTGCCGCCGTCGAACGGAAAAACGTACATTGTAACGAACGAACGAACGAACGAACGAATTAACGAACGAGCGAACAAACAAACAAAAATAGCCGCGGGGGATGCACTATGTAGATCCTGATCCCCTTGTAACCATACGTACGTTGTTCGATGCTCTCCCGTCCTGGAAGTCGCCGCAGCAAACAGGAGGATGAGCAGCAGCAGGCGCCCGCCCGCCGTAACCGCCGCCTGCCTGCCGCCTCCTACTCCTGTCAGCGTCCGATCTCACAGCCGTGTGAACGTTCGCTGACACCCGATTTCTTTCCGTCTGGCAAAACCTTGGACGTCCCGCTCGCGGTACACGTGCTGCAGCGACTTCTCGTCCGACAACGCATAAGCGTCGACGTCTGCCGCCGCATCTTCTGATACGTGGACGGTGATAGCGCTAGTCCCTTCTTGCGCCACCTCCACCTTTGTTAGCGCCAAAGAAGATCGATCGAGCAGTCGTGGTCGCAGTCGATTAACCCGTTTTCACCGTCCGCAGTTCCCAAGCCGCCGATCAAGTCGTTGCTCTTCTTGTTCGTTCTTCCCATACCGTCGATTTGCACGGCTGCCGGATGAGCCATCCTCTGTCCGGCGAAGCGCTCACGTCAGTGATCGATACTTGCACCGACAGTCCTCCCGCTCGCGACTCGGTGCTCGAATCGGACTCGTTCGTTTTTATCTCGATGCGATTGTGAAAAGGGGGACCGGTCGTCAATGTCGTGTGTGTCGACGATGTTGTTCGCCCGGTCCGCCGCGTTGTTGTCGTTTTTTTTTTTTTTTTTTTTCCCCTAACGTTCGCCGTCGCACGGACGAAAGGGTGAGAAAAAAAAAAAGCTCGAAAAAGCCGCCCAAAAAAATCGGACCGAGGAGCCGCTTGCGAGAACGCGCCATGTGCACGTTGTCTCTCCTCGGTTTTCCGAGCACGAACACGACGCCGGTCGGTCGGTCGGTCGACGAAGGCGACGACGAAGGTGACGGGAAAATTTACGCCGCCGCTGCCCTGGTCCAGCTCCTCCCCGATGACGGCTGTGATGTTGACGTTGACGTTGGCGACGACGACGACGACGACGGAGACGGACGACGACGACGAAGACGGCATCGATGGCGACCACGATGACGACGACCTCGACGAGTTCAGTCTGCACCTTGACCTCCGATGTCCGTGTGCACTGCCGTCGTGCTGTTTGTCGTTTGTCGTATGTATCCGCTGTCAAGGGTGCCGTTGTCGTTGTTGTTGTCGACGTTGTTGCTTGCTCTCTCGTCTCGGTCGGTTGGTACGTTGATGACGACGACGACGACGAAGACGACGACGACGACGACGAGACGGCATCGATGGCGACCACGATGACGACGACCTCGACGATTCCAGTCTGCACCTTGACCTCCGATGTCCGTGTGCACTGCCGTCGTGCTGTTTGTCGTTTGTCGTATGTATCGCTGTCAAGGGTGCCGTTGTCGATGTTGTTGTTGTCGACGCTGTCGTCTGTTCTCTCTTCTCGGCCGGCTGTGACGTGGACGTTGACGACGACGACGACGAGACGGAATCGATGGCGACCACGATGACGACGACCTCGGCGAGTTCAGTCTGCACCTTGACCCTCGATGTCCGTGTGCACTGCCGTCGTGCTGCTTGTCGTTTGTCGTATGTATCGCTGTCAAGGGTGCCGTTGTCGTTGTTGTTGTCGACGTTGGTCGCTTTCGTTCTTTGAGTCTCGGTCTCGGTCCAAGTCAGGGGAGAAACAAAAAAGAGGCCATCAGCGCGGGCAGCGCGCTTTCTAACTGACGGCGAAACCTCCTCGAAAAACAAATAAACACGTGCCCGTCGTTGTAGTTGTCTGTCTTATGTCGGTCGTCGGTCGGTCGGTCTGTCGTTCTGTCGAAACAAAGTCCCAAATTCCAACGATACCTGGTTGATCCTGCCAGTAGTCATATGCTTGTCCTCAAAGCTTAAGCCATGCAAGTGTAAGTTCACGCCACGCATTAGAACGGGCGAAACCGCGAATGGCTCAGGAACCGGACCTAATCCTCGGGACCGTATTCCTCCTCGGAGGCGATGGATAACTGTGGCAATTCTAGAGCTAATACATGTGACACAGGCCGCGATCGGTCGGCGCGCCGTCGTCGCCACGCCTCGCGCGCTGGCACCCGCGTCGGCCGTTCCGGGTCGCGGCGCTACATATTAGACTGAGACCGATGCGCGTCATTCCGTCCTCCCGTCGTCGGCGTTCCCGCTCGCGGGTCCGTTCGGTGGCGGGCTCATAGGGCGGCGCGCTCCGCTTTGGTGACTCTGGATAACTCACTGGTCGATCGCACAGTGCTTTCACGCCCGGCGACGGGTCTCTCGAGGGTCCGCCTATCAACTGTCGACGGTCGGTTAAGTGCCTACCGTGGTTACTACGGGTACACGGGGAATCGGGGTTCGATTCCGGAGAGGGAGCATGCGAAACGGCTACCACATCAAGGAAGGCAGCAGGCGCGCAAATTACCCACTCCCGGCACGGGGAGGTAGTGACGAAAAATAACGACGCGGGACTCTGTCGAGGCCCCGCGATCGGAATGAGTACACTTCAAATCCGTTAACGATGGACCAACCGGAGGGCAAGTCTGGTGCCAGCAGCCGCGGTAATTCCAGCTCCGGTAGCGTATATTAAAGTTGTTGCGGTTAAAAAGCTCGTAGTCCGAACTCGGGTTCGTGGTCGCGCAAGCGGCCCCGGGGCGGCGGCGCCATCGTCCGTCGTTGACTTTGGTCGTCCGTTCGCATTCCCGGCCCTTTCCGCCGGTGTCAACCGCTAGCATACCCGCCACGCGGTCCTGCCGGCGAGGTGGACGAGGAGGTCGGATCGGGATCCGGGAAAAAAAAACAAGTGGTCGTCGGTTCGGTTCCGGGAGTAGTCTAACGGGGGGTGCTACGTGTGTGTGTTTGGGTGTGTTCATTCGCATCCCCCACTCTGACCCCCGCGCTTCTCTCCCTCTCCCTTTCCGCGCGTTCCTCTTTTTTTTTGAACCCCCCGGTCGCTCCGAGTCCCTGCTTCGTGTCTTGTCTGCGCGCGTGTTGCGGTCGGCGGTTTCTCCTCCAAGGGTGCTCTTAACCGAGTGTCCGCGGCGGCCGGTACGTTCACTTTGAAAAAATTAGAGTGCTCAGAGCGGGCTGTTCAAGCTTGCATACGATAAGCATGGAATGATGGAAGAGGCCTCGTCTACGTCTGTCGGTCTCCGGTCTACGGCGAGGCAATGATCGAAGGAGCGGTCGGGGCCACTCGTATTGCGACGTTAGAGGTGAAATTCTTGGATCGTC
>NW_027633102.1:1120190-1127690 GCF_053919585.1 Euprymna scolopes
ACCTTTGTTAGCGCCAAAGAAGATCGATCGAGCAGTCGTGGTCGCAGTCGATTAACCCGTTTTCACCGTCCGCAGTTCCCAAGCCGCCGATCAAGTCGTTGCTCTTCTTGTTCGTTCTTCCCATACCGTCGATTTGCACGGCTGCCGGATGAGCCATCCTCTGTCCGGCGAAGCGCTCACGTCAGTGATCGATACTTGCACCGACAGTCCTCCCGCTCGCGACTCGGTGCTCGAATCGGACTCGTTCGTTTTTATCTCGATGCGATTGTGAAAAGGGGGACCGGTCGTCAATGTCGTGTGTGTCGACGATGTTGTTCGCCCGGTCCGCCGCGTTGTTGTCGTTTTTTTTTTTTTTTTTTTTTTTCCCCTAACGTTCGCCGTCGCACGGACGAAAGGGTGAGAAAAAAAAAAAAAAGCTCGAAAAAGCCGCCCAAAAAAATCGGACCGAGGAGCCGCTTGCGAGAACGCGCCATGTGCACGTTGTCTCTCCTCGGTTTTCCGAGCACGAACACGACGCCGGTCGGTCGGTCGGTCGACGAAGGCGACGACGAAGGTGACGGGAAAATTTACGCCGCCGCTGCCCTGGTCCAGCTCCTCCCCGATGACGGCTGTGATGTTGACGTTGACGTTGGCGACGACGACGACGACGACGGAGACGACGACGACGACGAGACGGCATCGATGGCGACCACGATGACGACGACCTCGACGAGTTCAGTCTGCACCTTGACCTCCGATGTCCGTGTGCACTGCCGTCGTGCTGTTTGTCGTTTGTCGTATGTATCGCTGTCAAGGGTGCCGTTGTCGTTGTTGTTGTCGACGTTGTTGCTTGCTCTCGTCTCGGTCGGTTGGTACGTTGATGACGACGACGACGACGAAGACGACGACGACGACGACGAGACGGCATCGATGGCGACCACGATGACGACGACCTCGACGATTCCAGTCTGCACCTTGACCTCCGATGTCCGTGTGCACTGCCGTCGTGCTGTTTGTCGTTTGTCGTATGTATCGCTGTCAAGGGTGCCGTTGTCGATGTTGTTGTTGTCGACGCTGTCGTCTGTTCTCTCTTCTCGGCCGGCTGTGACGTGGACGTTGACGACGACGACGACGAGACGGAATCGATGGCGACCACGATGACGACGACCTCGGCGAGTTCAGTCTGCACCTTGACCCTCGATGTCCGTGTGCACTGCCGTCGTGCTGCTTGTCGTTTGTCGTATGTATCGCTGTCAAGGGTGCCGTTGTCGTTGTTGTTGTCGACGTTGGTCGCTTTCGTTCTTTGAGTCTCGGTCTCGGTCCAAGTCAGGGGAGAAACAAAAAAGAGGCCATCAGCGCGGGCAGCGCGCTTCTTCTGACGGCGAACCCCCTCGAAAAATAAATAAACACGTGCCCGTCGTTGTAGTTGTCTGTCTTATGTCGGTCGGTCGGTCGGTCGGTCTGTCGTTCTGTCGAAACAAAGTCCCAAATTCCAACGATACCTGGTTGATCCTGCCAGTAGTCATATGCTTGTCTCAAAGCTTAAGCCATGCAAGTGTAAGTTCACGCCACGCATTAGAACGGGCGAAACCGCGAATGGCTCAGGAACCGGACCTAATCCTCGGGACCGTATTCCTCCTCGGAGGCGATGGATAACTGTGGCAATTCTAGAGCTAATACATGTGACACAGGCCGCGATCGGTCGGCGCGCCGTCGTCGCCACGCCTCGCGCGCTGGCACCCGCGTCGGCCGTTCCGGGTCGCGGCGCTACATATTAGACTGAGACCGATGCGCGTCATTCCGTCCTCCCGTCGTCGGCGTTCCCGCTCGCGGGTCCGTTCGGTGGCGGGGCTCATAGGGCGGCGCGCTCCGCTTTGGTGACTCTGGATAACTCACTGGTCGATCGCACGAGCTTTCACGCCCGGCGACGGGTCTCTCGAGGGTCCGCCCTATCAACTGTCGACGGTCGGTTAAGTGCCTACCGTGGTTACTACGGGTAACGGGGAATCGGGGTTCGATTCCGGAGAGGGAGCATGCGAAACGGCTACCACATCCAAGGAAGGCAGCAGGCGCGCAAATTACCCACTCCCGGCACGGGGAGGTAGTGACGAAAAATAACGACGCGGGACTCTGTCGAGGCCCCGCGATCGGAATGAGTACACTTCAAATCCGTTAACGAGGACCAACCGGAGGGCAAGTCTGGTGCCAGCAGCCGCGGTAATTCCAGCTCCGGTAGCGTATATTAAAGTTGTTGCGGTTAAAAAGCTCGTAGTCCGAACTCGGGTTCGTGGTCGCGCAAGCGGCCCCGGGGCGGCGGCGCCATCGTCCGTCGTTGACTTTGGTCGTCCGTTCGCATTCCCGGCCCTTTCCGCCGGTGTCAACCGCTAGCATACCCGCCACGCGGTCCTGCCGGCGAGGTGGACGAGGAGGTCGTGATCGGGATCCGGGAAAAAAAAAACAAGTGGTCGTCGGTTCGGTTCCGGGAGTAGTCTAACGGGGGGGTGCTACGTGTGTGTGTTTGGGTGCGTTCATTCGCATCCCCGCACTCTGACCCCCGCGCTTCTCTCCCTCTCCCTTTCCGCGCGTTCCTCTTTTTTTTTGAACCCCCCGGTCCGCTCCGAGTCCCTGCTTCGTGTCTTGTCTGCGCGCGTGTTGCGGTCGGCGGTTTCTCCTCCAAGGGTGCTCTTAACCGAGTGTCCGCGGCGGCCGGTACGTTCACTTTGAAAAAATTAGAGTGCTCAGAGCGGGCTGTTCAAGCTTGCATACGATAAGCATGGAATGATGGAAGAGGGCCTCGTCTACGTCTGTCGGTCTCCGTCTACGGCGAGGCAATGATCGAAGGGAGCGGTCGGGGCCACTCGTATTGCGACGTTAGAGGTGAAATTCTTGGATCGTCGCAAGACGAACTGCAGCGATGGCGTGTGGCAAGCACGTTTTCCTCGATCAAGAGCGAAAGTCGGAGGTTCGAAGACGATCAGATACCGTCGTAGTTCCGACCGTAAACGATGCCGACCGGCGATCCGCCGGCGTTCGCTTCCATGACCCGGCGGGTAGCCTGCGGGAAACCAGAGTTCGGTTCCGGGGGGAGTATGGTTGCAAAGCTGAAACTTAAAGGAATTGACGGAAGGGCACCACCAGGAGTGGAGCCTGCGGCTTAATTTGACTCAACACGGGAAAACTCACCCGGTCCGGACACCGGTAGGATTGACAGATCGATAGCTCTTTCTCGATTCGGTGGGTGGTGGTGCATGGCCGTTCTTAGTTGGTGGAGCGATCCGTCTGGTTGATTCCGATAACGAACGAGACTCCGGCCTGCTAACTAGTGCGCCGATGTCAGTGATTTTTACGGCGGGCTCGGCGTCCTCCGTGGCGCTCGGGTCCGGGTCGGTTTTCTCACGCACTTCTTAGAGGGACGGGTGGCAGAAAGCCACACGAGGCGGAGCGATAACAGGTCTGTGATGCCCTTAGATGTCCGGGGCCGCACGCGCGCTACACTGGAGGTATCAGCGGGGACTTCGCCCCGGCCCGAGAGGGTTGGGAAACCTCTGAACCACCTCCCGTGATAGGGATCGGGGCCTGTAACCAACCCCGTGAACGAGGAATTCCCGGTAGGCGCGGGTCAACAGCCCGCGTCGATCACGTCCCTGCCCTTTGTACACACCGCCCGTCGCTACTACCGATCGAACGGTCCGGTGAGGTCCTCGGATCTGGCCGACGACGCCGCCGGGCAGTGCGCGACGTGTCCGTCACGACACTCGTGCATCTACGCCTCGGCGTTCGATGCCTGGAGAAGACGACCGAACCCGATCGTTTAGAGGAAGTAAAAGTCGTAACAAGGTTTCCGTAGGTGAACCTGCGGAAGGATCATTACCGTTTTCCCGTTCGAGACTGGTTTGTTGTTTTCCGGCCTACCTCCTCTGTCTGTCGGCGTCAACGCCTCGAATGCGCGCAAACAAACCTATAAAAGGCGGAGCGAGAGATAGATTTGTGGTGACGCGGAGGTTTTTAAAGCCCCAGCTCTTCTTGCTTGCTTCCGCGTCTTACCACCTGTTTGTTTTTTCGCCCACCGCAAGTGATGGCCGCTTCTTCTTTGCCTTGTCGCCGCTTTATCGTTTTTTTTGTTTTTTTGCAGCCGCTGTGCCACCGCCGCTAGCTAAAAAAACAAACTACTCGCGACATTGCAATGCCGTCACGCCTCCTCGCACAGACCTCCTCGCACACTACTAAATCTATATAAACAAAAACTAATATAAAAAAACCAAGTGCTGAACCCTGGACGGGGGATCACTCGGCTCGTCCGTCGATGAAGAGCGCGGCCAGCCGCGATAACTGATGCGAATTGCAGGACTCAGTGAACATCGACACCTCGAACGCACATTGCGGCCCCGAGATCCCTTGTCTCGGGGCCACGTCCGGTCGAGAGGCGGAACGTTACATGTCTTTCTCCGTTAACGAAACGACATCTTGCCGTCCCCGTGCCCGCCCGGTCCTCGGCACGGTGGTAACCGGGACGTCGCAGGAGCGAGTGACGAGGGGGAAGAAAAATAAAAAAAGAATTGACTCCTTTCAATGTCTTTTTTTTTTTTAAAACCCTCTCCGGCCTCCTCCTTCGTCTCCCGCTGGCAGACCGCGGAGTCTTTTCCCTTTTCGACCGCGTGAAGAAACACTGTGGAGGAGGAGCAGGAGGAGTCTGTCCGAAAGCAGCCGAAGGGAGACCAAAAAAAAAGTACCGACCTAACCGACTGCCGACGTAAGCGCCGCCTGCTCGTCTCGCTCTCTGCCTCATGAAGGTGTCTCTCAGCGACGCCTCGAGCAGCGCGACGAGCACGGCCGTCGCACCGTAAAAAGGTGGCCGCGTCGTAGGCAACGCAACGTCGGATGGGGAGGACCCACGCTTTTTTTTAATTGTTGGCTTCTTCATTTTCGGTCGGACGGGCGCTATATCGGCCAGCCGTCGTCACACGGAGGGTACCGATCGAGATTCCTCTCCTCCAAACACCACACTCTACTAAAAACCGCCGCCCTCGGCTCGGACGAGACGACCCGCTGAACTTAAGCATATCGCTAAGCGGAGGAAAAGAAACCAACCGGGATTCCCTTAGTAACGGCGAGTGAACCGGGAGAAGCCCAACGCCGAATCCCGTCGCAAGTTAAAGGCTTCGGGACGTGTGGCGCATGGGTCGAAGGCAGCCGTTCGTTTTCGTCTCGCATAGTTCGGAGTTCCCTCGATCGGGGCCGCCCGCGGCGGGTGCCAGGCCCATTCGGTGCGGACGGCGAGCGACGGCCTTCGATCCGAGAGTCGGGTTGCTTGGGAACGCAGCCCAAATCGGGTGGTAAGCTCCATCCAAGGCTAAATACCGGGACGAGTCCGATAGTCGACAAGTACCGTGAGGGAAAGTTGAAAAGAACTTTGGAGAGAGAGTTCAAGAGAACGTGAAACCGCCCAGGGGTAAACGGGTGGGACCGCTCACCGCGATCGCGGGGGGACTCAGTCCGGTGCTGCCTAGGCTCGAGCCCAAACTCGATGTGTGTTCTTGAAAGAGAGGCCGTCGCGGCACAGGTCGTCGTTCGTCGTGTCCGCGGGGGACTCGTTCCCCGCGGTTCCAGCTTTTGTGCCCGCGTCGCCGACGAAGGAGACGGGCCGCGTGGATAGCGGGAAGGGAAACGTGGTGACGACCGCGGCGTCGGTAGGTGGCTGCGTCGGTTGGCTGCGACGGAGGGGACTCGTCCTCTCGATCGCTGCTGCCGCCGGGCCCTAACCCGCCGCATCCGTCGCCGCCGCTTCTTCTTTCCTCCTGCTCCCTCCGCGCGCGACTCCGCTGCACCCGTCCCCTTCATCATCGCTCGGCGTAATCATGGCGCGGGCGCTTCGGCGCGACCTCCGCGCGGCCGGCACCGGACGCACTTCCCCTCCGGTCCGTCGTCGCGACCCGTTCCCGGCGTGCAGGTCGAACACGCGGGTTTTTTTCCGTAGGCGGCAGGCGTTTCATCACCCTGAAAACCCCCGTCTTCCCACCTTGTGAAGTCGGGGGCCACCGGCCGTCGGGCCCGCGAACGTAACTGCCCCTTTCTGCCGGGAACGGAGGAAATCTGACACGATCCGTTACACGTGGCGAGCCGGTCCGTTTTGATCCCGCCGGAAGTCGCGTGCGGGCGACGCACTCTGTGTGTCGCTCCTTAGGCGCCCCACCGTCTCGGGCGCGTGCGCGATGAGAGGCGGGATAGGACTGGCGCGGCCTCGCCGTCACGCACCTCGCCGACGTTTCGGGTTCTTGTCGGGGGCAACCCCGCCCGCGCCCGTTTCCGTTTCCGGAGAGGTCGCTCGGCGACGCTTTTTTACTCGAGCCGCCCGCCACCCCGGGTCAGCGACGTGCATCGGCAACCCACCCGACCCGTCTTGAAACACGGACCGAGGAGTCCTGGCCGTTCGCGAGTCGTAGGGGCCACCTCTGACTAACCCCGAAGGCGAAGCGAAAGCGAGAGAGCGTGTAGGAGGGCGTCGATCGGGAGAGGTGTCGTGGCAAAGTCGTCCGGGGGTCGTCGGGGGGTGTCGTCGGTCTCGTGCCGTCGTCTTCTCCTCGCCTCACCCGCCTCCGAGCCGTGCCCGATCCCGCCGGCGCGGCGTTTTCGGCCTTCCGCCGTCGCTGCTGCGGTGCCCGCAACTTTTCCTTTTTTCTCTCTTCCCGAGAGAGATAGGAGAGGGAAGGCTCGTGGCTGACGTGCGGTTGTTTTTCCCTCCTCCCCGAGAGGGGACCGGCGCATCATCCAAAAAGGGGAATTGCCGGGCGCCAGCTTCCATATCCTCCTTCCGCCCATCGGTGAGATCCCGCGGCTTGAACTAGTCCTATTTTGTCGTCGAGTTTAGGCGCTGCGCGCGGGCGCATCACCCCCGGGTCGGTTTCCCCTTTTTCCGAGTACGACTCGGCCGACTCTGGCGTAGCGAGCGACCAGGGACCCGAAAGATGGCGATCCACGCCCGGTCGGGATGAAGCCAGAGGAAACTCTGGTGGAAGTCCGAAGCGCCTCTGACGTGCAAATCGATCGTCGGAACCGGGTGTAGGGGCGAAAGACCAATCGAGCCGTCTAGTAGCTGGTTCCCTCCGAAGTTTCCCTCAGGATAGCTGGCGCTCGATCGTCGCAATTCCATCCGGTAAAGCGAACGATTGGAGGCCCCGGGGCCGTTCACGGCCTCGACCTACTCTCGAACTCGGAACGGGTGGAACGGGCCGACTCTCCCGAACGACGGAGCCGACCCATCCGGCCGCCGCCGCCAGCACGCTTCGCTGGGCGGTTGGTCACCTCGAATGCGAGTGCCAAGTGGGCCACTTTTGGTAAGCAGAACTGGCGCTGTGGGATGAACCAAACGTCCGGCTAAGGTGCCTAACGCGACGCCCATGAGATCCCCGAAAGGGTGTCGGTCGATATAGACAGCAGGACGGTGGCCACGGAAGTCGGAATCCGCTAAGGAGTGTGTAACAACTCACCTGCCGAATCGACCGGCCCCGAAAATGGATGGCGCTG
>NW_027633102.1:1132690-1142690 GCF_053919585.1 Euprymna scolopes
ATAATCGACGTTTTTTGACCACCATTTTCAGGTGTCGGAGGTGGGTCTGGACGAATACCAACACCATTTCTGGGTTTCACAACCGCCCGGCTTCTCCGACATATGTTGGAAAGGAGTAGCGATCGAGCGAAGGGGGCTGTCGGTAGGCGGCCGCGGGTTGCATGTGTGCCCGGGACAGCACCCCCATCCAACTAAGGGGTGTCCCCCGGGGGCCAGGGGGACTCGTCCAGGTCGGCCGGGCGCTTCCAGACGCCTACCGACACCGGTCAGGTCGGCGAGGCTCCCGGCGGCCCCGAGCGGGACCACAGGTTGCGGAAGGCGTCCAAGTGAGCGGCGGCGACGCCAGGAGGCCCCCGGGGTCGACTCCGCGGCCCCGGGTCGGTGTGCGGGCCTCCAGAGCTCGATAAAGTAGTGGTGTCGCCTAGCGGTCGAGAAGGCACTTTTCGACGCCTACTGCCACCCCCACATGGCGGTAGGTGTAAAATCGGAATAGACCGGACCAGGAATGTCCGAGGGGAAAAAAATGACAAAGTCCTGGTGTGCCTAGGCGTCGAGAAGGCACTTTGCGACGCTACCGACATTCCCATGTGGCAGTAGGCGTAAAACTGGAAATCGCCGACCAGAAATGTCGCTTCGTATAATCGACGTTTTTTTTGACCACCATTTTCAGGTGTCGAGGTGGGTCTGGACGAAATACCAACACCATTTCTGGGGTTTTCAGTTGAAAGTTTTATAAAACATGTTCGGTAGGAAGCACACTTTGGTGTGTCGGTTCGTCGGAGCAGCGACTCTTTGCCCTCGTGGTGGTCCGGAACGTCTCTACGGGCTTGTCGCAAAGGCGTCAGAAAGTGGCATCTCCGCCGCCTAGGGCTGTCACCGTTATCGCTGTCGCCGCGCTCCAACTTGTTTTGATCCGCCGCCTTCGTTCCTGCCAACCGTGCGCCCGCTCATCGTCGTTAGGTTATAATACGTGGTACGTGTGTGTGCTTCTCCGTGGACCTAGGCTGCTCGACGTGTCGAACGATATGTTGGAACAACTAACGGCTCCTTTTCCTGGTTCCATAGTCGTCGTGGTACCCGCGTCGTCAGCCATATCTATGTCCACCATGTTTAGCCGATACGTTTGCTGCAGCTTCTGCTTCCGCCTCAGCGTTCGCCGCTCTCAGCCGCCGCTGTTGTTGCTGCCGTTCTGCATTCAACCACTACCTGCGAATCTTTCGATGATCGGCGAACGACCCATCGCTGTGCGACCGATAAATCCTCCGGATTAGGGAGAAACGCCGCCGCTCTCTGCCGCCGTCGAACGGAAAAACGTACATTGTAACGAACGAACGAACGAACGAACGAATTAACGAACGAGCGAACAAACAAACAAAAATAGCCGCGGGGGATGCACTATGTAGATCCTGATCCCCTTGTAACCATACGTACGTTGTTCGATGCTCTCCCGTCCTGGAAGTCGCCGCAGCAACAGGAGGATGAGCAGCAGCAGGCGCCGCCGCCGTAACCGCCGCCTGCCTGCCGCCTCCTACTCCTGTCAGCGTCCGATCTCACAGCCGTGTGAACGTTCGCTGACACCCGATTTCTTTCCGTCTGGCAAAACCTTGGACGTCCCGCTCGCGGTACACGTGCTGCAGCGACTTCTCGTCCGACAACGCATAAGCGTCGACGTCTGCCGCCGCATCTTCTGATACGTGGACGGTGATAGCGCTAGTCCCTTCTTGCGCCACCTCCACCTTTGTTAGCGCCAAAGAAGATCGATCGAGCAGTCGTGGTCGCAGTCGATTAACCCGTTTCACCGTCCGCAGTTCCCAAGCCGCCGATCAAGTCGTTGCTCTTCTTGTTCGTTCTTCCCATACCGTCGATTTGCACGGCTGCCGGATGAGCCATCCTCTGTCCGGCGAAGCGCTCACGTCAGTGATCGATACTTGCACCGACAGTCCTCCCGCTCGCGACTCGGTGCTCGAATCGGACTCGTTCGTTTTTATCTCGATGCGATTGTGAAAAGGGGGACCGGTCGTCAATGTCGTGTGTGTCGACGATGTTGTTCGCCCGGTCCGCCGCGTTGTTGTCGTTTTTTTTTTTTTTTTTTTTTTCCCCTAACGTTCGCCGTCGCACGGACGAAAGGGTGAGAAAAAAAAAAAAAAGCTCGAAAAAGCCGCCCAAAAAAATCGGACCGAGGAGCCGCTTGCGAGAACGCGCCATGTGCACGTTGTCTCTCCTCGGTTTTCCGAGCACGAACACGACGCCGGTCGGTCGGTCGGTCGACGAAGGCGACGACGAAGGTGACGGGAAAATTTACGCCGCCGCTGCCCTGGTCCAGCTCCTCCCCGATGACGGCTGTGATGTTGACGTTGACGTTGGCGACGACGACGACGACGACGGAGACGACGACGACGACGAGACGGCATCGATGGCGACCACGATGACGACGACCTCGACGAGTTCAGTCTGCACCTTGACCTCCGATGTCCGTGTGCACTGCCGTCGTGCTGTTTGTCGTTTGTCGTATGTATCGCTGTCAAGGGTGCCGTTGTCGTTGTTGTTGTCGACGTTGTTGCTTGCTCTCTCGTCTCGGTCGGTTGGTACGTTGATGACGACGACGACGACGAAGACGACGACGACGACGACGAGACGGCATCGATGGCGACCACGATGACGACGACCTCGACGATTCCAGTCTGCACCTTGACCTCCGAGTCCGTGTGCACTGCCGTCGTGCTGTTTGTCGTTTGTCGTATGTATCGCTGTCAAGGGTGCCGTTGTCGATGTTGTTGTTGTCGACGCTGTCGTCTGTTCTCTCTTCTCGGCCGGCTGTGACGTGGACGTGACGACGACGACGACGAGACGGAATCGATGGCGACCACGATGACGACGACCTCGGCGAGTTCAGTCTGCACCTTGACCCTCGATGTCCGTGTGCACTGCCGTCGTGCTGCTTGTCGTTTGTCGTATGTATCGCTGTCAAGGGTGCCGTTGTCGTTGTTGTTGTCGACGTTGGTCGCTTTCGTTCTTTGAGTCTCGGTCTCGGTCCAAGTCAGGGGAGAAACAAAAAAGAGGCCATCAGCGCGGGCAGCGCGCTTCTTCTGACGGCGAACCCCCTCGAAAAATAAATAAACACGTGCCCGTCGTTGTAGTTGTCTGTCTTATGTCGGTCGGTCGGTCGGTCGCTCTGTCGTTCTGTCGAAACAAAGTCCCAAATTCCAACGATACCTGGTTGATCCTGCCAGTAGTCATATGCTTGTCTCAAAGCTTAAGCCATGCAAGTGTAAGTTCACGCCACGCATTAGAACGGGCGAAACCGCGAATGGCTCAGGAACCGGACCTAATCCTCGGGACCGTATTCCTCCTCGGAGGCGATGGATAACTGTGGCAATTCTAGAGCTAATACATGTGACACAGGCCGCGATCGGTCGGCGCGCCGTCGTCGCCACGCCTCGCGCGCTGGGCACCCGCGTCGGCCGTTCCGGGTCGCGGCGCTACATATTAGACTGAGACCGATGCGCGTCATTCCGTCCTCCCGTCGTCGGCGTTCCCGCTCGCGGGTCCGTTCGGTGGCGGGGCTCATAGGGCGGCGCGCTCCGCTTTGGTGACTCTGGATAACTCACTGGTCGATCGCACGAGCTTTCACGCCCGGCGACGGGTCTCTCGAGGGTCCGCCCTATCAACTGTCGACGGTCGGTTAAGTGCCTACCGTGGTTACTACGGGTAACGGGGAATCGGGGTTCGATTCCGGAGAGGGAGCATGCGAAACGGCTACCACATCCAAGGAAGGCAGCAGGCGCGCAAATTACCCACTCCCGGCACGGGGAGGTAGTGACGAAAATAACGACGCGGGACTCTGTCGAGGCCCCGCGATCGGAATGAGTACACTTCAAATCCGTTAACGAGGACCAACCGGAGGGCAAGTCTGGTGCCAGCAGCCGCGGTAATTCCAGCTCCGGTAGCGTATATTAAAGTTGTTGCGGTTAAAAAGCTCGTAGTCCGAACTCGGGTTCGTGGTCGCGCAAGCGGCCCCGGGGCGGCGGCGCCATCGTCCGTCGTTGACTTTGGTCGTCCGTTCGCATTCCCGGCCCTTTCCGCCCGTGTCAACCGCTAGCATACCCGCCACGCGGTCCTGCCGGCGAGGTGGACGAGGAGGTCGTGATCGGGATCCGGAAAAAAAAAACAAGTGGTCGTCGGTTCGGTTCCGGGAGTAGTCTAACGGGGGGGTGCTACGTGTGTGTGTTTGGGTGCGTTCATTCGCATCCCCGCACTCTGACCCCCGCGCTTCTCTCCCTCTCCCTTTCCGCGCGTTCCTCTTTTTTTTTGAACCCCCCGGTCCGCTCCGAGTCCCTGCTTCGTGTCTTGTCTGCGCGCGTGTTGCGGTCGGCGGTTTCTCCTCCAAGGGTGCTCTTAACCGAGTGTCCGCGGCGGCCGGTACGTTCACTTTGAAAAAATTAGAGTGCTCAGAGCGGGCTGTTCAAGCTTGCATACGATAAGCATGGAATGATGGAAGAGGGCCTCGTCTACGTCTGTCGGTCTCCGTCTACGGCGAGGCAATGATCGAAGGGAGCGGTCGGGGCCACTCGTATTGCGACGTTAGAGGTGAAATTCTTGGATCGTCGCAAGACGAACTGCAGCGATGGCGTGTGGCAAGCACGTTTTCCTCGATCAAGAGCGAAAGTCGGAGGTTCGAAGACGATCAGATACCGTCGTAGTTCCGACCGTAAACGATGCCGACCGGCGATCCGCCGGCGTTCGCTTCCATGACCCGGCGGGTAGCCTGCGGGAAACCAGAGTTCGGTTCCGGGGGGAGTATGGTTGCAAAGCTGAAACTTAAAGGAATTGACGGAAGGGCACCACCAGGAGTGGAGCCTGCGGCTTAATTTGACTCAACACGGGAAAACTCACCCGGTCCGGACACCGGTAGGATTGACAGATCGATAGCTCTTTCTCGATTCGGTGGGTGGTGGTGCATGGCCGTTCTTAGTTGGTGGAGCGATCCGTCTGGTTGATTCCGATAACGAACGAGACTCCGGCCTGCTAACTAGTGCGCCGATGTCAGTGATTTTTACGGCGGGCTCGGCGTCCTCCGTGGCGCTCGGGTCCGGGTCGGTTTTCTCACGCACTTCTTAGAGGGACGGGTGGCAGAAAGCCACACGAGGCGGAGCGATAACAGGTCTGTGATGCCCTTAGATGTCCGGGGCCGCACGCGCGCTACACTGGAGGTATCAGCGGGGACTTCGCCCCGGCCCGAGAGGGTTGGGAAACCTCTGAACCACCTCCCGTGATAGGGATCGGGGCCTGTAACCAACCCCGTGAACGAGGAATTCCCGGTAGGCGCGGGTCAACAGCCCGCGTCGATCACGTCCCTGCCCTTTGTACACACCGCCCGTCGCTACTACCGATCGAACGGTCCGGTGAGGTCCTCGGATCTGGCCGACGACGCCGCCGGGCAGTGCGCGACGTGTCCGTCACGACACTCGTGCATCTACGCCTCGGCGTTCGATGCCTGGAGAAGACGACCGAACCCGATCGTTTAGAGGAAGTAAAAGTCGTAACAAGGTTTCCGTAGGTGAACCTGCGGAAGGATCATTACCGTTTTCCCGTTCGAGACTGGTTTGTTGTTTTCCGGCCTACCTCCTCTGTCTGTCGGCGTCAACGCCTCGAATGCGCGCAAACAAACCTATAAAAGGCGGAGCGAGAGATAGATTTGTGGTGACGCGGAGGTTTTTAAAGCCCCAGCTCTTCTTGCTTGCTTCCGCGTCTTACCACCTGTTTGTTTTTTCGCCCACCGCAAGTGATGGCCGCTTCTTCTTTGCCTTGTCGCCGCTTTATCGTTTTTTTTGTTTTTTTGCAGCCGCTGTGCCACCGCCGCTAGCTAAAAAAACAAACTACTCGCGACATTGCAATGCCGTCACGCCTCCTCGCACAGAACCTCCTCGCACACTACTAAATCTATATAAACAAAAACTAATATAAAAAAACCAAGTGCTGAACCCTGGACGGGGATCACTCGGCTCGTCCGTCGATGAAGAGCGCGGCCAGCCGCGATAACTGATGCGAATTGCAGGACTCAGTGAACATCGACACCTCGAACGCACATTGCGGCCCCGAGATCCCTTGTCTCGGGGCCACGTCCCGGTCGAGAGGCGGAACGTTACATGTCTTTCTCCGTTAACGAAACGACATCTTGCCGTCCCCGTGCCCGCCCGGTCCTCGGCACGGTGGTAACCGGGACGTCGCAGGAGCGAGTGACGAGGGGGAAGAAAAATAAAAAAAGAATTGACTCCTTTCAATGTCTTTTTTTTTTTTAAAACCCTCTCCGGCCTCCTCCTTCGTCTCCCGCTGGCAGACCGCGGAGTCTTTTCCCTTTTCGACCGCGTGAAGAAACACTGTGGAGGAGGAGCAGGAGGAGTCTGTCCGAAAGCAGCCGAAGGGGAGCAAAAAAAAAGTACCGACCTAACCGACTGCCGACGTAAGCGACCGCCTGCTCGTCTCGCTCTCTGCCTCATGAAGGTGTCTCTCAGCGACGCCTCGAGCAGCGCGACGAGCACGGCCGTCGCACCGTAAAAAGGTGGCCGCGTCGTAGGCAACGCAACGTCGGATGGGGAGGACCCACGCTTTTTTTAATTGTTGGCTTCTTCATTTTCGGTCGGAGGGCGCTATATCGGCCAGCCGTCGTCACACGGAGGGTACCGATCGAGATTCCTCTCCTCCAAACACCACACTCTACTAAAAACCGCCGCCCTCGGCTCGGACGAGACGACCCGCTGAACTTAAGCATATCGCTAAGCGGAGGAAAAGAAACCAACCGGGATTCCCTTAGTAACGGCGAGTGAACCGGGAGAAGCCCAACGCCGAATCCCGTCGCAAGTTAAAGGCTTCGGGACGTGTGGCGCATGGGTCGAAGGCAGCCGTTCGTTTTCGTCTCGCATAGTTCGGAGTTCCCTCGATCGGGGCCGCCCGCGGCGGGTGCCAGGCCCATTCGGTGCGGACGGCGAGCGACGGCCTTCGATCCGAGAGTCGGGTTGCTTGGGAACGCAGCCCAAATCGGGTGGTAAGCTCCATCCAAGGCTAAATACCGGGACGAGTCCGATAGTCGACAAGTACCGTGAGGGAAAGTTGAAAGAACTTTGGAGAGAGAGTTCAAGAGAACGTGAAACCGCCCAGGGGTAAACGGGTGGGACCGCTCACCGCGATCGCGGGGGACTCAGTCCGGTGCTGCCTAGGCTCGAGCCCAAACTCGATGTGTGTTCTTGAAAGAGAGGCCGTCGCGGCACAGGTCGTCGTTCGTCGTGTCCGCGGGGGACTCGTTCCCCGCGGTTCCAGCTTTTGTGCCCGCGTCGCCGACGAAGGAGACGGGCCGCGTGGATAGCGGGAAGGGAAACGTGGTGACGACCGCGGCGTCGGTAGGTGGCTGCGTCGGTTGGCTGCGACGGAGGGGACTCGTCCTCTCGATCGCTGCTGCCGCCGGGCCCTAACCCGCCGCATCCGTCGCCGCCGCTTCTTCTTTCTCCTGCTCCCTTCCGCGCGCGACTCCGCTGCACCCGTCCCCTTCATCATCGCTCGGCGTAATCATGGCGCGGGCGCTTCGGCGCGACCTCCGCGCGGCCGGCACCGGACGCACTTCCCCTCCGGTCCGTCGTCGCGACCCGTTCCCGGCGTGCAGGTCGAACACGCGGGTTTTTTTCCGTAGGCGGCAGGCGTTTTCATCACCCTGAAAACCCCCGTCTTCCCACCTTGTGAAGTCGGGGGCCACCGGCCGTCGGGCCCGCGAACGTAACTGCCCCTTCTGCCGGGAACGGAGGAAACTGACACGATCCGTTACACGTGGCGAGCCGGTCCGTTTTGATCCCGCCGGAAGTCGCGTGCGGGCGACGCACTCTGTGTGTCGCTCCTTAGGCGCCCCACCGTCTCGGGCGCGTGCGCGATGAGAGGCGGGATAGGACTGGCGCGGCCTCGCCGTCACGCACCTCGCCGACGTTTCGGGTTCTTGTCGGGGGCAACCCCGCCCGCGCCCGTTTCCGTTTCCGGAGAGGTCGCTCGGCGACGCTTTTTTACTCGAGCCGCCCGCCACCCCGGGTCAGCGACGTGCATCGGCAACCCACCCGACCCGTCTTGAAACACGGACCGAGGAGTCCTGGCCGTTCGCGAGTCGTAGGGGCCACCTCTGACTAACCCCGAAGGCGAAGCGAAAGCGAGAGAGCGTGTAGGAGGGCGTCGATCGGGAGAGGTGTCGTGGCAAAGTCGTCCGGGGGTCGTCGGGGGGTGTCGTCGGTCTCGTGCCGTCGTCTTCTCCTCGCCTCACCCGCCTCCGAGCCGTGCCCGATCCCGCCGGCGCGGCGTTTTCGGCCTTCCGCCGTCGCTGCTGCGGTGCCCGCAACTTTTCCTTTTTTCTCTCTTCCCGAGAGAGATAGGAGAGGGAAGGCTCGTGGCTGACGTGCGGTTGTTTTTCCCTCCTCCCCGAGAGGGGACCGGCGCATCATCCAAAAAGGGGAATTGCCGGGCGCCAGCTTCCATATCCTCCTTCCGCCCATCGGTGAGATCCCGCGGCTTGAACTAGTCCTATTTTGTCGTCGAGTTTAGGCGCTGCGCGCGGGCGCATCACCCCCGGGTCGGTTTCCCCTTTTTCCGAGTACGACTCGGCCGACTCTGGCGTAGCGAGCGACCAGGGACCCGAAAGATGGCGATCCACGCCCGGTCGGGATGAAGCCAGAGGAAACTCTGGTGGAAGTCCGAAGCGCCTCTGACGTGCAAATCGATCGTCGGAACCGGGTGTAGGGGCGAAAGACCAATCGAGCCGTCTAGTAGCTGGTTCCCTCCGAAGTTTCCCTCAGGATAGCTGGCGCTCGATCGTCGCAATTCCATCCGGTAAAGCGAACGATTGGAGGCCCCGGGGCCGTTCACGGCCTCGACCTACTCTCGAACTCGGAACGGGTGGAACGGGCCGACTCTCCCGAACGACGGAGCCGACCCATCCGGCCGCCGCCGCCAGCACGCTTCGCTGGGCGGTTGGTCACCTCGAATGCGAGTGCCAAGTGGGCCACTTTTGGTAAGCAGAACTGGCGCTGTGGGATGAACCAAACGTCCGGCTAAGGTGCCTAACGCGACGCCCATGAGATCCCCGAAAGGGTGTCGGTCGATATAGACAGCAGGACGGTGGCCACGGAAGTCGGAATCCGCTAAGGAGTGTGTAACAACTCACCTGCCGAATCGACCGGCCCCGAAAATGGATGGCGCTGGAGCGACGGACCGATGCCGGACCGTCGCGGCGAGGAGCGATGAACTTTCGCGCCGAAACGATGCCGCGACGAGTAGGAGGGCGCCGCGGCGAGCACGGAAGCCTAGGGCGCGAGCCCGGGTGGAGCCGACCGCGGGTGCAGATCTCGGTGGTAGTAGCAAATTTCGAACGAGACCTTCGAAGACCGAAGTGGAGAAGGGTTCCGTGCCAACGGCGGTCGAGCACGGGTCAGTCGGTCCTAAGACGCGGGCGAAAGTCTTCCCGAAAGGCGCCGGATCCGTTATGAAAGGTGAAAGGAAAGCGAATCGAATCGAATCGAATCAAAAGCCCAAACAAAAAAAAAGCGGCCGGCCTCCCGTCGAAAGGGAATCGGGTTAATATTCCCGAACCCGGACTCGGAGAGGGCCCGGGGGTGGCGACGCTGTCGGCAGCGATGTCGGCGGCGCCCGTCGCTTCCCGGGCGAAACCGCGGTGACGCAAGCGAGCCCGGAGACGTCGCCGGGAGCCCCGGGAAGAGTTCTCTCTTCTTCGTAAAGGACCATGTCCGTGGAATCGGCTCGTCCGGAGATACGGAAAAGGTACCTGTAGAGCGCCGCGGCTCGGGCGGCGTCCGGTGCGCTTTCGGCGGCCCTGGAAAATCCGGGTCCGGTTTTCGCAGCTCTCGAGTCGGTCCGTACCCACCATCCGCAGCAGGTCTCCAAGGTGTACAGCCTCTCGTCGATGGCATCAATGTAGGTAAGGGAAGTCGGCAAAATGGATCCGTACCTTCGGAAG
>NW_027633102.1:1147690-1157690 GCF_053919585.1 Euprymna scolopes
CGCCTACCGACACCGGTCAGGTCGGCGAGGCTCCCGGCGGCCCCGAGCGGGACCACAGGTTGCGGAAGGCGTCCAAGTGAGCGGCGGCGACGCCAGGAGGCCCCCGGGGTCGACTCCGCGGCCCCCGGGTCGGTGTGCGGGCCTCCAGAGCTCGATAAAGTAGTGGTGTCGCTAGCGGTCGAGAAGGCACTTTTCGACGCCTACTGCCACCCCCACATGGCGGTAGGTGTAAAATCGGAATAGACCGGACCAGGAATGTCGAGGGGGAAAAAAATGACAAAGTCCTGGTGTGCCTAGGCGTCGAGAAGGCACTTTGCGACGCCTACCGACATCCCCATGTGGCAGTAGGCGTAAAACTGGAAAATCGCCGACCAGAAATGTCGCTTCGTATAATCGACGTTTTTTTTGACCACCATTTTCAGGTGTCGGAGGTGGGTCTGGACGAATACCAACACCATTTCTGGGGTTTTCCAGTTTGAAAGTTTTATAAAACATGTTCGGTAGGAAGCACACTTTGGTGTGTCGGTTCGTCGGAGCAGCGACTCTTTGCCTCGTGGTGGTCCGGAACGTCTCTACGGGCTTGTCGCAAAGGCGTCAGAAAGTGGCATCTCCGCCGCCTAGGGCTGTCACCGTTATCGCTGTCGCCGCGCTCCAACTTGTTTTGATCCGCCGCCTTCGTTCCTGCCAACCGTGCGCCCGCTCATCGTCGTTAGGTTATAATACGTGGTACGTGTGTGTGCTTCTCCGTGGACCTAGGGCTGCTCGACGTGTCGAACGATATGTTGGAACAACTAACGGCTCCTTTTCCTGGTTCCATAGTCGTCGTGGTACCCGCGTCGTCAGCCATATCTATGTCCACCATGTTTAGCCGATACGTTTGCTGCAGCTTCTGCTTCCGCCTCAGCGTTCGCCGCTCTCAGCCGCCGCTGTTGTTGCTGCCGTTCTGCCATTCAACCACTACCTGCGAATCTTTCGATGATCGGCCGAACGACCCATCGCTGTGCGACCGATAAATCCTCCGGATTAGGGAGAAACGCCGCCGCTCTCTGCCGCCGTCGAACGGAAAAACGTACATTGTAACGAACGAACGAACGAACGAACGAATTAACGAACGAGCGAACAAACAAACAAAAATAGCCGCGGGGGATGCACTATGTAGATCCTGATCCCCTTGTAACCATACGTACGTTGTTCGATGCTCTCCCGTCCTGGAAGTCGCCGCAGCAAACAGGAGGATGAGCAGCAGCAGGCGCCGCCGCCGTAACCGCCGCCTGCCTGCCGCCTCCTACTCCTGTCAGCGTCCGATCTCACAGCCGTGTGAACGTTCGCTGACACCCGATTTCTTTCCGTCTGGCAAAACCTTGGACGTCCCGCTCGCGGTACACGTGCTGCAGCGACTTCTCGTCCGACAACGCATAAGCGTCGACGTCTGCCGCCGCATCTTCTGATACGTGGACGGTGATAGCGCTAGTCCCTTCTTGCGCCACCTCCACCTTTGTTAGCGCCAAAGAAGATCGATCGAGCAGTCGTGGTCGCAGTCGATTAACCCGTTTTCACCGTCCGCAGTTCCCAAGCCGCCGATCAAGTCGTTGCTCTTCTTGTTCGTTCTTCCCATACCGTCGATTTGCACGGCTGCCGGATGAGCCATCCTCTGTCCGGCGAAGCGCTCACGTCAGTGATCGATACTTGCACCGACAGTCCTCCCGCTCGCGACTCGGTGCTCGAATCGGACTCGTTCGTTTTTATCTCGATGCGATTGTGAAAAGGGGGACCGGTCGTCAATGTCGTGTGTGTGTCGACGATGTTGTTCGCCCGGTCCGCCGCGTTGTTGTCGTTTTTTTTTTTTTTTTTTTTTTTCCCCTAACGTTCGCCGTCGCACGGACGAAAGGGTGAGAAAAAAAAAAAAAAGCTCGAAAAAGCCGCCCAAAAAAATCGGACCGAGGAGCCGCTTGCGAGAACGCGCCATGTGCACGTTGTCTCTCCTCGGTTTTCCGAGCACGAACACGACGCCGGTCGGTCGGTCGGTCGACGAAGGCGACGACGAAGGTGACGGGAAAATTTACGCCGCCGCTGCCCTGGTCCAGCTCCTCCCCGATGACGGCTGTGATGTTGACGTTGACGTTGGCGACGACGACGACGACGACGGAGACGACGACGACGACGAGACGGCATCGATGGCGACCACGATGACGACGACCTCGACGAGTTCAGTCTGCACCTTGACCTCCGATGTCCGTGTGCACTGCCGTCGTGCTGTTTGTCGTTTGTCGTATGTATCGCTGTCAAGGGTGCCGTTGTCGTTGTTGTTGTCGACGTTGTTGCTTGCTCTCTCGTCTCGGTCGGTTGGTACGTTGATGACGACGACGACGACGAAGACGACGACGACGACGACGAGACGGCATCGATGGCGACCACGATGACGACGACCTCGACGATTCCAGTCTGCACCTTGACCTCCGATGTCCGTGTGCACTGCCGTCGTGCTGTTTGTCGTTTGTCGTATGTATCGCTGTCAAGGGTGCCGTTGTCGATGTTGTTGTTGTCGACGCTGTCGTCTGTTCTCTCTTCTCGGCCGGCTGTGACGTGGACGTTGACGACGACGACGACGAGACGGAATCGATGTGCGACCACGATGACGACGACCTCGGCGAGTTCAGTCTGCACCTTGACCCTCGATGTCCGTGTGCACTGCCGTCGTGCTGCTTGTCGTTTGTCGTATGTATCGCTGTCAAGGGTGCCGTTGTCGTTGTTGTTGTCGACGTTGGTCGCTTTCGTTCTTTGAGTCTCGGTCTCGGTCCAAGTCAGGGGAGAAACAAAAAAGAGGCCATCAGCGCGGGCAGCGCGCTTCTTCTGACGGCGAACCCCCTCGAAAAATAAATAAACACGTGCCCGTCGTTGTAGTTGTCTGTCTTATGTCGGTCGGTCGGTCGGTCGGTCTGTCGTTCTGTCGAAACAAAGTCCCAAATTCCAACGATACCTGGTTGATCCTGCCAGTAGTCATATGCTTGTCTCAAAGCTTAAGCCATGCAAGTGTAAGTTCACGCCACGCATTAGAACGGGCGAAACCGCGAATGGCTCAGGAACCGGACCTAATCCTCGGGACCGTATTCCTCCTCGGAGGCGATGGATAACTGTGGCAATTCTAGAGCTAATACATGTGACACAGGCCGCGATCGGTCGGGCGCCGTCGTCGCCACGCCTCGCGCGCTGGCACCCGCGTCGGCCGTTCCGGGTCGCGGCGCTACATATTAGACTGAGACCGATGCGCGTCATTCCGTCCTCCCGTCGTCGGCGTTCCCGCTCGCGGGTCCGTTCGGTGGCGGGGCTCATAGGGCGGCGCGCTCCGCTTTGGTGACTCTGGATAACTCACTGGTCGATCGCACGAGCTTTCACGCCCGGCGACGGGTCTCTCGAGGGTCCGCCCTATCAACTGTCGACGGTCGGTTAAGTGCCTACCGTGGTTACTACGGGTAACGGGGAATCGGGGTTCGATTCCGGAGAGGGAGCATGCGAAACGGCTACCACATCCAAGGAAGGCAGCAGGCGCGCAAATTACCCACTCCCGGCACGGGGAGGTAGTGACGAAAAATAACGACGCGGGACTCTGTCGAGGCCCCGCGATCGGAATGAGTACACTTCAAATCCGTTAACGAGGACCAACCGGAGGGCAAGTCTGGTGCCAGCAGCCGCGGTAATTCCAGCTCCGGTAGCGTATATTAAAGTTGTTGCGGTTAAAAAGCTCGTAGTCCGAACTCGGGTTCGTGGTCGCGCAAGCGGCCCCGGGGCGGCGGCGCCATCGTCCGTCGTTGACTTTGGTCGTCCGTTCGCATTCCCGGCCCTTTCCGCCGGTGTCAACCGCTAGCATACCCGCCACGCGGTCCTGCCGGCGAGGGTGGACGAGGAGGTCGTGATCGGGATCCGGGAAAAAAAAAACAAGTGGTCGTCGGTTCGGTTCCGGGAGTAGTCTAACGGGGGGGTGCTACGTGTGTGTGTTTGGGTGCGTTCATTCGCATCCCCGCACTCTGACCCCCGCGCTTCTCTCCCTCTCCCTTTCCGCGCGTTCCTCTTTTTTTTTGAACCCCCCGGTCCGCTCCGAGTCCCTGCTTCGTGTCTTGTCTGCGCGCGGTGTTGCGGTCGGCGGTTTCTCCTCCAAGGGTGCTCTTAACCGAGTGTCCGCGGCGGCCGGTACGTTCACTTTGAAAAAATTAGAGTGCTCAGAGCGGGCTGTTCAAGCTTGCATACGATAAGCATGGAATGATGGAAGAGGGCCTCGTCTACGTCTGTCGGTCTCCGTCTACGGCGAGGCAATGATCGAAGGGAGCGGTCGGGGCCACTCGTATTGCGACGTTAGAGGTGAAATTCTTGGATCGTCGCAAGACGAACTGCAGCGATGGCGTGTGGCAAGCACGTTTTCCTCGATCAAGAGCGAAAGTCGGAGGTTCGAAGACGATCAGATACCGTCGTAGTTCCGACCGTAAACGATGCCGACCGGCGATCCGCCGGCGTTCGCTTCCATGACCCGGCGGGTAGCCTGCGGGAAACCAGAGTTCGGTTCCGGGGGGAGTATGGTTGCAAAGCTGAAACTTAAAGGAATTGACGGAAGGGCACCACCAGGAGTGGAGCCTGCGGCTTAATTTGACTCAACACGGGAAAACTCACCCGGTCCGGACACCGGTAGGATTGACAGATCGATAGCTCTTTCTCGATTCGGTGGGTGGTGGTGCATGGCCGTTCTTAGTTGGTGGAGCGATCCGTCTGGTTGATTCCGATAACGAACGAGACTCCGGCCTGCTAACTAGTGCGCCGATGTCAGTGATTTTTACGGCGGGCTCGGCGTCCTCCGTGGCGCTCGGGTCCGGGTCGGTTTTCTCACGCACTTCTTAGAGGGACGGGTGGCAGAAAGCCACACGAGGCGGAGCGATAACAGGTCTGTGATGCCCTTAGATGTCCGGGGCCGCACGCGCGCTACACTGGAGGTATCAGCGGGGACTTCGCCCCGGCCCGAGAGGGTTGGGAAACCTCTGAACCACCTCCCGTGATAGGGATCGGGGCCTGTAACCAACCCCGTGAACGAGGAATTCCCGGTAGGCGCGGGTCAACAGCCCGCGTCGATCACGTCCCTGCCCTTTGTACACACCGCCCGTCGCTACTACCGATCGAACGGTCCGGTGAGGTCCTCGGATCTGGCCGACGACGCCGCCGGGCAGTGCGCGACGTGTCCGTCACGACACTCGTGCATCTACGCCTCGGCGTTCGATGCCTGGAGAAGACGACCGAACCCGATCGTTTAGAGGAAGTAAAAGTCGTAACAAGGTTTCCGTAGGTGAACCTGCGGAAGGATCATTACCGTTTTCCCGTTCGAGACTGGTTTGTTGTTTTCCGGCCTACCTCCTCTGTCTGTCGGCGTCAACGCCTCGAATGCGCGCAAACAAACCTATAAAAGGCGGAGCGAGAGATAGATTTGTGGTGACGCGGAGGTTTTTAAAGCCCCAGCTCTTCTTGCTTGCTTCCGCGTCTTACCACCTGTTTGTTTTTTCGCCCACCGCAAGTGATGGCCGCTTCTTCTTTGCCTTGTCGCCGCTTTATCGTTTTTTTTGTTTTTTTGCAGCCGCTGTGCCACCGCCGCTAGCTAAAAAAACAAACTACTCGCGACATTGCAATGCCGTCACGCCTCCTCGCACAGACCTCCTCGCACACTACTAAATCTATATAAACAAAAACTAATATAAAAAAACCAAGTGCTGAACCCTGGACGGGGGATCACTCGGCTCGTCCGTCGATGAAGAGCGCGGCCAGCCGCGATAACTGATGCGAATTGCAGGACTCAGTGAACATCGACACCTCGAACGCACATTGCGGCCCCGAGATCCCTTGTCTCGGGGCCACGTCCGGTCGAGAGGCGGAACGTTACATGTCTTTCTCCGTTAACGAAACGACATCTTGCCGTCCCCGTGCCCGCCCGGTCCTCGGCACGGTGGTAACCGGGACGTCGCAGGAGCGAGTGACGAGGGGGAAAAAAATAAAAAAAGAATTGACTCCTTTCAATGTCTTTTTTTTTTTTAAAACCCTCTCCGGCCTCCTCCTTCGTCTCCCGCTGGCAGACCGCGGAGTCTTTTCCCTTTTCGACCGCGTGAAGAAACACTGTGGAGGAGGAGCAGGAGGAGTCTGTCCGAAAGCAGCCGAAGGGAGACCAAAAAAAAAGTACCGACCTAACCGACTGCCGACGTAAGCGCCGCCTGCTCGTCTCGCTCTCTGCCTCATGAAGGTGTCTCTCAGCGACGCCTCGAGCAGCGCGACGAGCACGGCCGTCGCACCGTAAAAAGGTGGCCGCGTCGTAGGCAACGCAACGTCGGATGGGGAGGACCCACGCTTTTTTTTAATTGTTGGCTTCTTCATTTTCGGTCGGACGGGCGCTATATCGGCCAGCCGTCGTCACACGGAGGGTACCGATCGAGATTCCTCTCCTCCAAACACCACACTCTACTAAAAACCGCCGCCCTCGGCTCGGACGAGACGACCCGCTGAACTTAAGCATATCGCTAAGCGGAGGAAAAGAAACCAACCGGGATTCCCTTAGTAACGGCGAGTGAACCGGGAGAAGCCCAACGCCGAATCCCGTCGCAAGTTAAAGGCTTCGGGACGTGTGGCGCATGGGTCGAAGGCAGCCGTTCGTTTTCGTCTCGCATAGTTCGGAGTTCCCTCGATCGGGGCCGCCCGCGGCGGGTGCCAGGCCCATTCGGTGCGGACGGCGAGCGACGGCCTTCGATCCGAGAGTCGGGTTGCTTGGGAACGCAGCCCAAATCGGGTGGTAAGCTCCATCCAAGGCTAAATACCGGGACGAGTCCGATAGTCGACAAGTACCGTGAGGGAAAGTTGAAAAGAACTTTGGAGAGAGAGTTCAAGAGAACGTGAAACCGCCCAGGGGTAAACGGTGGGACCGCTCACCGCGATCGCGGGGGGACTCAGTCCGGTGCTGCCTAGGCTCGAGCCCAAACTCGATGTGTGTTCTTGAAAGAGAGGCCGTCGCGGCACAGGTCGTCGTTCGTCGTGTCCGCGGGGGACTCGTTCCCCGCGGTTCCAGCTTTTGTGCCCGCGTCGCCGACGAAGGAGACGGGCCGCGTGGATAGCGGGAAGGGAAACGTGGTGACGACCGCGGCGTCGGTAGGTGGCTGCGTCGGTTGGCTGCGACGGAGGGGACTCGTCCTCTCGATCGCTGCTGCCGCCGGGCCCTAACCCGCCGCATCCGTCGCCGCCGCTTCTTCTTTCCTCCTGCTCCCTCCGCGCGCGACTCCGCTGCACCCGTCCCCTTCATCATCGCTCGGCGTAATCATGGCGCGGGCGCTTCGGCGCGACCTCCGCGCGGCCGGCACCGGACGCACTTCCCCTCCGGTCCGTCGTCGCGACCCGTTCCCGGCGTGCAGGTCGAACACGCGGGTTTTTTTCCGTAGGCGGCAGGCGTTTCATCACCCTGAAAACCCCCGTCTTCCCACCTTGTGAAGTCGGGGGCCACCGCCGTCGGGCCCGCGAACGTAACTGCCCCTTTCTGCCGGGAAACGGAGGAAATCTGACACGATCCGTTACACGTGGCGAGCCGGTCCGTTTTGATCCCGCAGGAAGTCGCGTGCGGCGACGCACTCTGTGTGTCGCTCCTTAGGCGCCCCACCGTCTCGGGCGCGTGCGCGATGAGAGGCGGGATAGGACTGGCGCGGCCTCGCCGTCACGCACCTCGCCGACGTTTCGGGTTCTTGTCGGGGGCAACCCCGCCCGCGCCCGTTTCCGTTTCCGGAGAGGTCGCTCGGCGACGCTTTTTACTCGAGCCGCCCGCCACCCCGGGTCAGCGACGTGCATCGGCAACCCACCCGACCCGTCTTGAAACACGGACCGAGGAGTCCTGGCCGTTCGCGAGTCGTAGGGGCCACCTCTGACTAACCCCGAAGGCGAAGCGAAAGCGAGAGAGCGTGTAGGAGGGCGTCGATCGGGAGAGGTGTCGTGGCAAAGTCGTCCGGGGGTCGTCGGGGGGTGTCGTCGGTCTCGTGCCGTCGTCTTCTCCTCGCCTCACCCGCCTCCGAGCCGTGCCCGATCCCGCCGGCGCGGCGTTTTCGGCCTTCCGCCGTCGCTGCTGCGGTGCCCGCAACTTTTCCTTTTTTCTCTCTTCCCGAGAGAGATAGGAGAGGGAAGGCTCGTGGCTGACGTGCGGTTGTTTTTCCCTCCTCCCCGAGAGGGGACCGGCGCATCATCCAAAAAGGGGAATTGCCGGGCGCCAGCTTCCATATCCTCCTTCCGCCCATCGGTGAGATCCCGCGGCTTGAACTAGTCCTATTTTGTCGTCGAGTTTAGGCGCTGCGCGCGGGCGCATCACCCCCGGGTCGGTTTCCCCTTTTTCCGAGTACGACTCGGCCGACTCTGGCGTAGCGAGCGACCAGGGACCCGAAAGATGGCGATCCACGCCCGGTCGGGATGAAGCCAGAGGAAACTCTGGTGGAAGTCCGAAGCGCCTCTGACGTGCAAATCGATCGTCGGAACCGGGTGTAGGGGCGAAAGACCAATCGAGCCGTCTAGTAGCTGGTTCCCTCCGAAGTTTCCCTCAGGATAGCTGGCGCTCGATCGTCGCAATTCCATCCGGTAAGCGAACGATTGGAGGCCCCGGGGCCGTTCACGGCCTCGACCTACTCTCGAACTCGGAACGGGTGGAACGGGCCGACTCTCCCGAACGACGGAGCCGACCCATCCGGCCGCCGCCGCCAGCACGCTTCGCCTGGGCGGTTGGTCACCTCGAATGCGAGTGCCAAGTGGGCCACTTTTGGTAAGCAGAACTGGCGCTGTGGGATGAACCAAACGTCCGGCTAAGGTGCCTAACGCGACGCCCATGAGATCCCCGAAAGGGTGTCGGTCGATATAGACAGCAGGACGGTGGCCACGGAAGTCGGAATCCGCTAAGGAGTGTGTAACAACTCACCTGCCGAATCGACCGGCCCCGAAAATGGATGCGCTGGAGCGACGGACCGATGCCGACCGTCGCGGCGAGGAGCGATGAACTTTCGCGCCGAGAACGATGCCGCGACGAGTAGGAGGGCGCCGCGGCGAGCACGGAAGCCTAGGGCGCGAGCCCGGGTGGAGCCGACCGCGGGTGCAGATCTCGGTGGTAGTAGCAAATATTCGAACGAGACCTTCGAAGACCGAAGTGGAGAAGGGTTCCGTGCCAACGGCGGTCGAGCACGGGTCAGTCGGTCCTAAGACGCGGGCGAAAGTCTTCCCGAAAGGCGCCGGATCCGTTATGAAAGGTGAAAGGAAAGCGAATCGAATCGAATCGAATCAAAAGCCCAAACAAAAAAAAAAGCGGCCGGCCTCCCGTCGAAAGGGAATCGGTTAATATTCCCGAACCCGGACTCGGAGAGGGCCCGGGGGTGGCGACGCTGTCGGCAGCGATGTCGGCGGCGCCCGTCGCTTCCCGGGCGAAACCGCGGTGACGCAAGCGAGCCCGGAGACGTCGCCGGAGCCCCGGGAAGAGTTCTCTCTTCTTCGTAAAGGACCATGTCCGTGGAATCGGCTCGTCCGGAGATACGGAAAAGGTACCTGTAGAGCGCCGCGGCTCGGGCGGCGTCCGGTGCGCTTTCGGCGGCCCTGGAAAATCCGGGTCCGGTTTTCGCAGCTCTCGAGTCGGTCCCGTACCCACCATCCGCAGCAGGTCTCCAAGGTGTACAGCCTCTCGTCGATGGCATCAATGTAGGTAAGGGAAGTCGGCAAAATGGATCCGTACCTTCGGAAGAAGGATTGGCTCCGAGGACCGGGTCGGTCGGGCCGTGCCCGCGCGAAGCGAGGAACTGGTACGGGGCTGTAGCGTTCGCTCCGTTCGCGCTTTGCGGCGAAGGCATAGGGGCCGCGGCGGTCCGTTGTGCGGCGGCGTGTTCCGGTCAAGCGGTCGCGGTCAAGCGAGCGTGTGTTGCGGGTCGGAGAGCGATACGGGTGGGAGTCCGCCGTCGGGCGGCAGGAGTGTGGCGTC
>NW_027633102.1:1162690-1172665 GCF_053919585.1 Euprymna scolopes
TGCGGGCCTCCAGAGCTCGATAAAGTAGTGGTGTCGCTAGCGGTCGAGAAGGCACTTTTCGACGCCTACTGCCACCCCCACATGGCGGTAGGTGTAAAATCGGAATAGACCGGACCAGGAATGTCGAGGGGGAAAAAAATGACAAAGTCCTGGTGTGCCTAGCCTACGAGAAGGCACTTTGCGACGCCTACCGACATCCCCATGTGGCAGTAGGCGTAAAACTGGAAAATCGCCGACCAGAAATGTCGCTTCGTATAATCGACGTTTTTTTTGACCACCATTTTCAGGTGTCGGAGGTGGGTCTGGACAAATACCAACACCATTTCTGGGGTTTTCCAGTTTGAAAGTTTTATAAAACATGTTCGGTAGGAAGCACACTTTGGTGTGTCGGTTCGTCGGAGCAGCGACTCTTTGCCTCGTGGTGGTCCGGAACGTCTCTACGGGCTTGTCGCAAAGGCGTCAGAAAGTGGCATCTCCGCCGCCTAGGGCTGTCACCGTTATCGCTGTCGCCCCGCGCTCCAACTTGTTTTGATCCGCCGCCTTCGTTCCTGCCAACCGTGCGCCCGCTCATCGTCGTTAGGTTATAATACGTGGTACGTGTGTGTGCTTCTCCGTGGACCTAGGGCTGCTCGACGTGTCGAACGATATGTTGGAACAACTAACGGCTCCTTTTCCTGGTTCCATAGTCGTCGTGGTACCCGCGTCGTCAGCCATATCTATGTCCACCATGTTTAGCCGATACGTTTGCTGCAGCTTCTGCTTCCGCCTCAGCGTTCGCCGCTCTCAGCCGCCGCTGTTGTTGCTGCCGTTCTGCCATTCAACCACTACCTGCGAATCTTTCGATGATCGGCCGAACGACCCATCGCTGTGCGACCGATAAATCCTCCGGATTAGGGAGAAACGCCGCCGCTCTCTGCCGCCGTCGAACGGAAAAACGTACATTGTAACGAACGAACGAACGAACGAACGAATTAACGAACGAGCGAACAAACAAACAAAAATAGCCGCGGGGGATGCACTATGTAGATCCTGATCCCCTTGTAACCATACGTACGTTGTTCGATGCTCTCCCGTCCTGGAAGTCGCCGCAGCAAACAGGAGGATGAGCAGCAGCAGGCGCCGCCGCCGTAACCGCCGCCTGCCTGCCGCCTCCTACTCCTGTCAGCGTCCGATCTCACAGCCGTGTGAACGTTCGCTGACACCCGATTTCTTTCCGTCTGGCAAAACCTTGGACGTCCCGCTCGCGGTACACGTGCTGCAGCGACTTCTCGTCCGACAACGCATAAGCGTCGACGTCTGCCGCCGCATCTTCTGATACGTGGACGGTGATAGCGCTAGTCCCTTCTTGCGCCACCTCCACCTTTGTTAGCGCCAAAGAAGATCGATCGAGCAGTCGTGGTCGCAGTCGATTAACCCGTTTTCACCGTCCGCAGTTCCCAAGCCGCCGATCAAGTCGTTGCTCTTCTTGTTCGTTCTTCCCATACCGTCGATTTGCACGGCTGCCGGATGAGCCATCCTCTGTCCGGCGAAGCGCTCACGTCAGTGATCGATACTTGCACCGACAGTCCTCCCGCTCGCGACTCGGTGCTCGAATCGGACTCGTTCGTTTTTATCTCGATGCGATTGTGAAAAGGGGGACCGGTCGTCAATGTCGTGTGTGTCGACGATGTTGTTCGCCCGGTCCGCCGCGTTGTTGTCGTTTTTTTTTTTTTTTTTTTTCCCCTAACGTTCGCCGTCGCACGGACGAAAGGGTGAGAAAAAAAAAAAGCTCGAAAAAGCCGCCCAAAAAAATCGGACCGAGGAGCCGCTTGCGAGAACGCGCCATGTGCACGTTGTCTCTCCTCGGTTTTCCGAGCACGAACACGACGCCGGTCGGTCGGTCGGTCGACGAAGGCGACGACGAAGGTGACGGGAAAATTTACGCCGCCGCTGCCCTGGTCCAGCTCCTCCCCGATGACGGCTGTGATGTTGACGTTGACGTTGGCGACGACGACGACGACGACGGAGACGACGACGACGACGAGACGGCATCGATGGCGACCACGATGACGACGACCTCGACGAGTTCAGTCTGCACCTTGACCTCCGATGTCCGTGTGCACTGCCGTCGTGCTGTTTGTCGTTTGTCGTATGTATCGCTGTCAAGGGTGCCGTTGTCGTTGTTGTTGTCGACGTTGTTGCTTGCTCTCTCGTCTCGGTCGGTTGGTACGTTGATGACGACGACGACGACGAAGACGACGACGACGACGACGAGACGGCATCGATGGCGACCACGATGACGACGACCTCGACGATTCCAGTCTGCACCTTGACCTCCGATGTCCGTGTGCACTGCCGTCGTGCTGTTTGTCGTTTGTCGTATGTATCGCTGTCAAGGGTGCCGTTGTCGATGTTGTTGTTGTCGACGCTGTCGTCTGTTCTCTCTTCTCGGCCGGCTGTGACGTGGACGTTGACGACGACGACGACGAGACGGAATCGATGGCGACCACGATGACGACGACCTCGGCGAGTTCAGTCTGCACCTTGACCCTCGATGTCCGTGTGCACTGCCGTCGTGCTGCTTGTCGTTTGTCGTATGTATCGCTGTCAAGGGTGCCGTTGTCGTTGTTGTTGTCGACGTTGGTCGCTTTCGTTCTTTGAGTCTCGGTCTCGGTCCAAGTCAGGGGAGAAACAAAAAAGAGGCCATCAGCGCGGGCAGCGCGCTTCTACTGACGGCGAACCTCCTCGAAAAACAAATAAACACGTGCCCGTCGTTGTAGTTGTCTGTCTTATGTCGGTCGGTCGGTCGGTCGGTCTGTCGTTCTGTCGAAACAAAGTCCCAAATTCCAACGATACCTGGTTGATCCTGCCAGTAGTCATATGCTTGTCTCAAAGCTTAAGCCATGCAAGTGTAAGTTCACGCCACGCATTAGAACGGGCGAAACCGCGAATGGCTCAGGAACCGGACCTAATCCTCGGGACCGTATTCCTCCTCGGAGGCGATGGATAACTGTGGCAATTCTAGAGCTAATACATGTGACACAGGCCGCGATCGGTCGGCGCGCCGTCGTCGCCACGCCTCGCGCGCTGGCACCCGCGTCGGCCGTTCCGGGTCGCGGCGCTACATATTAGACTGAGACCGATGCGCGTCATTCCGTCCTCCCGTCGTCGGCGTTCCCGCTCGCGGGTCCGTTCGGTGGCGGGGCTCATAGGGCGGCGCGCTCCGCTTTGGTGACTCTGGATAACTCACTGGTCGATCGCACGAGCTTTCACGCCCGGCGACGGGTCTCTCGAGGGTCCGCCCTATCAACTGTCGACGGTCGGTTAAGTGCCTACCGTGGTTACTACGGGTAACGGGGAATCGGGGTTCGATTCCGGAGAGGGAGCATGCGAAACGGCTACCACATCCAAGGAAGGCAGCAGGCGCGCAAATTACCCACTCCCGGCACGGGGAGGTAGTGACGAAAAATAACGACGCGGGACTCTGTCGAGGCCCCGCGATCGGAATGAGTACACTTCAAATCCGTTAACGAGGACCAACCGGAGGGCAAGTCTGGTGCCAGCAGCCGCGGTAATTCCAGCTCCGGTAGCGTATATTAAAGTTGTTGCGGTTAAAAAGCTCGTAGTCCGAACTCGGGTTCGTGGTCGCGCAAGCGGCCCCGGGGCGGCGGCGCCATCGTCCGTCGTTGACTTTGGTCGTCCGTTCGCATTCCCGGCCCTTTCCGCCGGTGTCAACCGCTAGCATACCCGCCACGCGGTCCTGCCGGCGAGGTGGACGAGGAGGTCGTGATCGGGATCCGGGAAAAAAAAAACAAGTGGTCGTCGGTTCGGTTCCGGGAGTAGTCTAACGGGGGGGTGCTACGTGTGTGTGTTTGGGTGTGTTCATTCGCATCCCCGCACTCTGACCCCCGCGCTTCTCTCCCTCTCCCTTTCCGCGCGTTCCTCTTTTTTTTTGAACCCCCCGGTCCGCTCCGAGTCCCTGCTTCGTGTCTTGTCTGCGCGCGTGTTGCGGTCGGCGGTTTCTCCTCCAAGGGTGCTCTTAACCGAGTGTCCGCGGCGGCCGGTACGTTCACTTTGAAAAAATTAGAGTGCTCAGAGCGGGCTGTTCAAGCTTGCATACGATAAGCATGGAATGATGGAAGAGGGCCTCGTCTACGTCTGTCGGTCTCCGTCTACGGCGAGGCAATGATCGAAGGGAGCGGTCGGGGCCACTCGTATTGCGACGTTAGAGGTGAAATTCTTGGATCGTCGCAAGACGAACTGCAGCGATGGCGTGTGGCAAGCACGTTTTCCTCGATCAAGAGCGAAAGTCGGAGGTTCGAAGACGATCAGATACCGTCGTAGTTCCGACCGTAAACGATGCCGACCGGCGATCCGCCGGCGTTCGCTTCCATGACCCGGCGGGTAGCCTGCGGGAAACCAGAGTTCGGTTCCGGGGGGAGTATGGTTGCAAAGCTGAAACTTAAAGGAATTGACGGAAGGGCACCACCAGGAGTGGAGCCTGCGGCTTAATTTGACTCAACACGGGAAAACTCACCCGGTCCGGACACCGGTAGGATTGACAGATCGATAGCTCTTTCTCGATTCGGTGGGTGGTGGTGCATGGCCGTTCTTAGTTGGTGGAGCGATCCGTCTGGTTGATTCCGATAACGAACGAGACTCCGGCCTGCTAACTAGTGCGCCGATGTCAGTGATTTTTACGGCGGGCTCGGCGTCCTCCGTGGCGCTCGGGTCCGGGTCGGTTTTCTCACGCACTTCTTAGAGGGACGGGTGGCAGAAAGCCACACGAGGCGGAGCGATAACAGGTCTGTGATGCCCTTAGATGTCCGGGGCCGCACGCGCGCTACACTGGAGGTATCAGCGGGGACTTCGCCCCGGCCCGAGAGGGTTGGGAAACCTCTGAACCACCTCCCGTGATAGGGATCGGGGCCTGTAACCAACCCCGTGAACGAGGAATTCCCGGTAGGCGCGGGTCAACAGCCCGCGTCGATCACGTCCCTGCCCTTTGTACACACCGCCCGTCGCTACTACCGATCGAACGGTCCGGTGAGGTCCTCGGATCTGGCCGACGACGCCGCCGGGCAGTGCGCGACGTGTCCGTCACGACACTCGTGCATCTACGCCTCGGCGTTCGATGCCTGGAGAAGACGACCGAACCCGATCGTTTAGAGGAAGTAAAAGTCGTAACAAGGTTTCCGTAGGTGAACCTGCGGAAGGATCATTACCGTTTTCCCGTTCGAGACTGGTTTGTTGTTTTCCGGCCTACCTCCTCTGTCTGTCGGCGTCAACGCCTCGAATGCGCGCAAACAAACCTATAAAAGGCGGAGCGAGAGATAGATTTGTGGTGACGCGGAGGTTTTTAAAGCCCCAGCTCTTCTTGCTTGCTTCCGCGTCTTACCACCTGTTTGTTTTTTCGCCCACCGCAAGTGATGGCCGCTTCTTCTTTGCCTTGTCGCCGCTTTATCGTTTTTTGTTTTTTTTGCAGCCGCTGTGCCACCGCCGCTAGCTAAAAACAAACTACTCGCGACATTGCAATGCCGTCACGCCTCCTCGCACAGACCTCCTCGCACACTACTAAATCTATATAAACAAAAACTAATATAAAAAACCCAAGTGCTGAACCCTGGACGGGGGATCACTCGGCTCGTCCGTCGATGAAGAGCGCGGCCAGCCGCGAGAACTGATGCGAATTGCAGGACTCAGTGAACATCGACACCTCGAACGCACATTGCGGCCCCGAGATCCCTTGTCTCGGGGCCACGTCCGGTCGAGAGGCGGAACGTTACATGTCTTTCTCCGTTAACGAAACGACATCTTGCCGTCCCCGTGCCCGCCCGGTCCTCGGCACGGTGGTAACCGGGACGTCGCAGGAGCGAGTGACGAGGGGGAAGAAAAATAAAAAAAGAATTGACTCCTTTCAATGTCTTTTTTTTTTTTAAAACCCTCTCCGGCCTCCTCCTTCGTCTCCCGCTGGCAGACCGCGGAGTCTTTTCCCTTTTCGACCGCGTGAAGAAACACTGTGGAGGAGGAGCAGGAGGAGTCTGTCCGAAAGCAGCCGAAGGGAGAACAAAACAAAAAAAAAAGCACCGACCTAACCGACTGCCGACGTAAGCGCCGCCTGCTCGTCTCGCTCTCTGCCTCATGAAGGTGTCTCTCAGCGACGCCTCGAGCAGCGCGACGAGCACGGCCGTCGCACCGTAAAAAGGTGGCCGCGTCGTAGGCAACGTCGGATGGGGAGGACCCACGCTTTTTTTTTAATTGTTGGCTTCTTCATTTTCGGTCGGACGGGCGCTATATCGGCCAGCCGTCGTCACACGGAGGGTACCGATCGAGATTCCTCTCCTCCAAACACCACACTCTACTAAAAACCGCCGCCCTCGGCTCGGACGAGACGACCCGCTGAACTTAAGCATATCGCTAAGCGGAGGAAAAGAAACCAACCGGGATTCCCTTAGTAACGGCGAGTGAACCGGGAGAAGCCCAACGCCGAATCCCGTCGCAAGTTAAAGGCTTCGGGACGTGTGGCGCATGGGTCGAAGGCAGCCGTTCGTTTTCGTCTCGCATAGTTCGGAGTTCCCTCGATCGGGGCCGCCCGCGGCGGGTGCCAGGCCCATTCGGTGCGGACGGCGAGCGACGGCCTTCGATCCGAGAGTCGGGTTGCTTGGGAACGCAGCCCAAATCGGGTGGTAAGCTCCATCCAAGGCTAAATACCGGGACGAGTCCGATAGTCGACAAGTACCGTGAGGGAAAGTTGAAAAGAACTTTGGAGAGAGAGTTCAAGAGAACGTGAAACCGCCCAGGGGTAAACGGGTGGGACCGCTCACCGCGATCGCGGGGGGACTCAGTCCGGTGCTGCCTAGGCTCGAGCCCAAACTCGATGTGTGTTCTTGAAAGAGAGGCCGTCGCGGCACAGGTCGTCGTTCGTCGTGTCCGCGGGGAACTCGTTCTCCGCGGGCCAGCTTTTGTGCCCGCGTCGCCGACGAAGGAGACGGGCCGCGTGGATAGCGGGAAGGGAAACGTGGTGACGACCGCGGCGTCGGTAGGTGGCTGCGTCGGTTGGCTGCGACGGAGGGGACTCGTCCTCTCGATCGCTGCTGCCGCCGGGCCCTAACCCGCCGCATCCGTCGCCGCCGCTTCTTCTTTCCTCCTGCTCCCTCCGCGCGCGACTCCGCTGCACCCGTCCCCTTCTCATCGCTCGGCGTAATCATGGCGCGGGCGCTTCGGCGCGACCTCCGCGCGGCCGGCACCGGACGCACTTCCCCTCCGGTCCGTCGTCGCGACCCGTTCCCGGCGTGCAGGTCGAACACGCGGGTTTTTTTCCGTAGGCGGCAGGCGTTTCATCACCCTGAAAACCCCCGTCTTCCCACCTTGTGAAGTCGGGGGCCACCGGCCGTCGGGCCCGCGAACGTAACTGCCCCTTTCTGCCGGGAACGGAGGAAATCTGACACGATCCGTTACACGTGGCGAGCCGGTCCGTTTTGATCCCGCCGGAAGTCGCGTGCGGGCGACGCACTCTGTGTGTCGCTCCTTAGGCGCCCCACCGTCTCGGGCGCGTGCGCGATGAGAGGCGGGATAGGACTGGCGCGGCCTCGCCGTCACGCACCTCGCCGACGTTTCGGGTTCTTGTCGGGGGCAACCCCGCCCGCGCCCGTTTCCGTTTCCGGAGAGGTCGCTCGGCGACGCTTTTTTACTCGAGCCGCCCGCCACCCCGGGTCAGCGACGTGCATCGGCAACCCACCCGACCCGTCTTGAAACACGGACCGAGGAGTCCTGGCCGTTCGCGAGTCGTAGGGGCCACCTCTGACTAACCCCGAAGGCGAAGCGAAAGCGAGAGAGCGTGTAGGAGGGCGTCGATCGGGAGAGGTGTCGTGGCAAAGTCGTCCGGGGGTCGTCGGGGGGTGTCGTCGGTCT
Organism: Euprymna scolopes; assembly: GCF_053919585.1. Taxonomy (NCBI): domain Eukaryota; kingdom Metazoa; phylum Mollusca; class Cephalopoda; order Sepiida; family Sepiolidae; genus Euprymna; species Euprymna scolopes. The sequence continues at coordinate 1,170,581 of NW_027633102.1, forward strand.
CGTGCCGTCGTCTTCTCCTCGCCTCACCCGCCTCCGAGCCGTGCCCGATCCCGCCGGCGCGGCGTTTTCGGCCTTCCGCCGTCGCTGCTGCGGTGCCCGCAACTTTTCCTTTTTTCTCTCTTCCCGAGAGAGATAGGAGAGGGAAGGCTCGTGGCTGACGTGCGGTTGTTTTTCCCTCCTCCCCGAGAGGGGACCGGCGCATCTTCCAAAAAGGGGAATTGCCGGGCGCCAGCTTCCATATCCTCCTTCCGCCCATCGGTGAGATCCCGCGGCTTGAACTAGTCCTATTTTGTCGTCGAGTTTAGGCGCTGCGCGCGGGCGCATCACCCCCGGGTCGGTTTCCCCTTTTTCCGAGTACGACTCGGCCGACTCTGGCGTAGCGAGCGACCAGGGACCCGAAAGATGGCGATCCACGCCCGGTCGGGATGAAGCCAGAGGAAACTCTGGTGGAAGTCCGAAGCGCCTCTGACGTGCAAATCGATCGTCGGAACCGGGTGTAGGGGCGAAAGACCAATCGAGCCGTCTAGTAGCTGGTTCCCTCCGAAGTTTCCCTCAGGATAGCTGGCGCTCGATCGTCGCAATTCCATCCGGTAAAGCGAACGATTGGAGGCCCCGGGGCCGTTCACGGCCTCGACCTACTCTCGAACTCGGAACGGGTGGAACGGGCCGACTCTCCCGAACGACGGAGCCGACCCATCCGGCCGCCGCCGCCAGCACGCTTCGCTGGGCGGTTGGTCACCTCGAATGCGAGTGCCAAGTGGGCCACTTTTGGTAAGCAGAACTGGCGCTGTGGGATGAACCAAACGTCCGGCTAAGGTGCCTAACGCGACGCCCATGAGATCCCCGAAAGGGTGTCGGTCGATATAGACAGCAGGACGGTGGCCACGGAAGTCGGAATCCGCTAAGGAGTGTGTAACAACTCACCTGCCGAATCGACCGGCCCCGAAAATGGATGGCGCTGGAGCGACGGACCGATTGCCGGACCGTCGCGGCGAGGAGCGATGAACTTTCGCGCCGAAACGATGCCGCGACGAGTAGGAGGGCGCCGCGGCGAGCACGGAAGCCTAGGGCGCGAGCCCGGGTGGAGCCGACCGCGGGTGCAGATCTCGGTGGTAGTAGCAAATATTCGAACGAGACCTTCGAAGACCGAAGTGGAGAAGGGTTCCGTGCCAACGGCGGTCGAGCACGGGTCAGTCGGTCCTAAGACGCGGGCGAAAGTCTTCCCGAAAGGCGCCGGATCCGTTATGAAAGTGAAAGGAAAGCGAATCGAATCGAATCGAATCAAAAGCCCAAACAAAAAAAAAGCGGCCGGCCTCCCGTCGAAAGGGAATCGGGTTAATATTCCCGAACCCGGACTCGGAGAGGGCCCGGGGGTGGCGACGCTGTCGGCAGCGATGTCGGCGGCGCCCGTCGCTTCCCGGGCGAAACCGCGGTGACGCAAGCGAGCCCGGAGACGTCGCCGGGAGCCCCGGGAAGAGTTCTCTCTTCTTCGTAAAGGACCATGTCCGTGGAATCGGCTCGTCCGGAGATACGGAAAAGGTACCTGTAGAGCGCCGCGGCTCGGGCGGCGTCCGGTGCGCTTTCGGCGGCCCTGGAAAATCCGGGTCCGGTTTTCGCAGCTCTCGAGTCGGTCCGTACCCACCATCCGCAGCAGGTCTCCAAGGTGTACAGCCTCTCGTCGATGGCATCAATGTAGGTAAGGGAAGTCGGCAAAATGGATCCGTACCTTCGGAAGAAGGATTGGCTCCGAGGACCGGGTCGGTCGGGCCGTGCCCGCGCGAAGCGAGGAACCGGTACGGGGCTGTAGCGTTCGCTCCGTTCGCGCTTTGCGGCGAAGGCATAGGGGCCGCGGCGGTCCGTTGTGCGGCGGCGTGTTCCGGTCGAGCGGTCGCGGTCAAGCGAGCGTGTGTTGCGGGTCGGAGAGCGATACGGGTGGGAGTCCGCCGTCGGGCGGCAGGAGTGTGGCGTCGACCAAAAACGGCGGGGGACCGTCGGCGGGTCGTCTTTCTGGCGGCGGCGGTTCAAGCGGCTTTTCTGCGGGGTGCTTCGCTCCGGGGTCGGGGTGGCGGCGGGCGGCTCCAATCC
>NW_027633102.1:1177765-1185265 GCF_053919585.1 Euprymna scolopes
AAAACATGTTCGGTAGGAAGCACACTTTGGTGTGTCGGTTCGTCGGAGCAGCGACTCTTTGCCTCGTGGTGGTCCGGAACGTCTCTACGGGCTTGTCGCAAAGGCGTCAGAAAGTGGCATCTCCGCCGCCTAGGGCTGTCACCGTTATCGCTGTCGCCGCGCTCCAACTTGTTTTGATCCGCCGCCTTCGTTCCTGCCAACCGTGCGCCCGCTCATCGTCGTTAGGTTATAATACGTGGTACGTGTGTGTGCTTCTCCGTGGACCTAGGGCTGCTCGACGTGTCGAACGATATGTTGGAACAACTAACGGCTCCTTTTCCTGGTTCCATAGTCGTCGTGGTACCCGCGTCGTCAGCCATATCTATGTCCACCATGTTTAGCCGATACGTTTGCTGCAGCTTCTGCTTCCGCCTCAGCGTTCGCCGCTCTCAGCCGCCGCTGTTGTTGCTGCCGTTCTGCCATTCAACCACTACCTGCGAATCTTTCGATGATCGGCCGAACGACCCATCGCTGTGCGACCGATAAATCCTCCGGATTAGGGAGAAACGCCGCCGCTCTCTGCCGCCGTCGAACGGAAAAACGTACATTGTAACGAACGAACGAACGAACGAACGAATTAACGAACGAGCGAACAAACAAACAAAAATAGCCGCGGGGGATGCACTATGTAGATCCTGATCCCCTTGTAACCATACGTACGTTGTTCGATGCTCTCCCGTCCTGGAAGTCGCCGCAGCAAACAGGAGGATGAGCAGCAGCAGGCGCCGCCGCCGTAACCGCCGCCTGCCTGCCGCCTCCTACTCCTGTCAGCGTCCGATCTCACAGCCGTGTGAACGTTCGCTGACACCCGATTTCTTTCCGTCTGGCAAAACCTTGGACGTCCCGCTCGCGGTACACGTGCTGCAGCGACTTCTCGTCCGACAACGCATAAGCGTCGACGTCTGCCGCCGCATCTTCTGATACGTGGACGGTGATAGCGCTAGTCCCTTCTTGCGCCACCTCCACCTTTGTTAGCGCCAAAGAAGATCGATCGAGCAGTCGTGGTCGCAGTCGATTAACCCGTTTTCACCGTCCGCAGTTCCCAAGCCGCCGATCAAGTCGTTGCTCTTCTTGTTCGTTCTTCCCATACCGTCGATTTGCACGGCTGCCGGATGAGCCATCCTCTGTCCGGCGAAGCGCTCACGTCAGTGATCGATACTTGCACCGACAGTCCTCCCGCTCGCGACTCGGTGCTCGAATCGGACTCGTTCGTTTTTATCTCGATGCGATTGTGAAAAGGGGGACCGGTCGTCAATGTCGTGTGTGTCGACGATGTTGTTCGCCCGGTCCGCCGCGTTGTTGTCGTTTTTTTTTTTTTTTTTTTTTTTCCCCTAACGTTCGCCGTCGCACGGACGAAAGGGTGAGAAAAAAAAAAAAAAGCTCGAAAAAGCCGCCCAAAAAAATCGGACCGAGGAGCCGCTTGCGAGAACGCGCCATGTGCACGTTGTCTCTCCTCGGTTTTCCGAGCACGAACACGACGCCGGTCGGTCGGTCGGTCGACGAAGGCGACGACGAAGGTGACGGGAAAATTTACGCCGCCGCTGCCCTGGTCCAGCTCCTCCCCGATGACGGCTGTGATGTTGACGTTGACGTTGGCGACGACGACGACGACGACGGAGACGACGACGACGACGAGACGGCATCGATGGCGACCACGATGACGACGACCTCGACGAGTTCAGTCTGCACCTTGACCTCCGATGTCCGTGTGCACTGCCGTCGTGCTGTTTGTCGTTTGTCGTATGTATCGCTGTCAAGGGTGCCGTTGTCGTTGTTGTTGTCGACGTTGTTGCTTGCTCTCTCGTCTCGGTCGGTTGGTACGTTGATGACGACGACGACGACGACGACGAAGACGACGACGACGACGACGAGACGGCATCGATGGCGACCACGATGACGACGACCTCGACGATTCCAGTCTGCACCTTGACCTCCGATGTCCGTGTGCACTGCCGTCGTGCTGTTTGTCGTTTGTCGTATGTATCGCTGTCAAGGGTGCCGTTGTCGATGTTGTTGTTGTCGACGCTGTCGTCTGTTCTCTCTTCTCGGCCGGCTGTGACGTGGACGTTGACGACGACGACGACGAGACGGAATCGATGGCGACCACGATGACGACGACCTCGGCGAGTTCAGTCTGCACCTTGACCCTCGATGTCCGTGTGCACTGCCGTCGTGCTGCTTGTCGTTTGTCGTATGTATCGCTGTCAAGGGTGCCGTTGTCGTTGTTGTTGTCGACGTTGGTCGCTTTCGTTCTTTGAGTCCTCGGTCTCGGTCCAAGTCAGGGGAGAAACAAAAAAGAGGCCATCAGCGCGGGCAGCGCGCTTCTTCTGACGGCGAACCCCCTCGAAAAATAAATAAACACGTGCCCGTCGTTGTAGTTGTCTGTCTTATGTCGGTCGGTCGGTCGGTCGGTCTGTCGTTCTGTCGAAACAAAGTCCCAAATTCCAACGATACCTGGTTGATCCTGCCAGTAGTCATATGCTTGTCTCAAAGCTTAAGCCATGCAAGTGTAAGTTCACGCCACGCATTAGAACGGGCGAAACCGCGAATGGCTCAGGAACCGGACCTAATCCTCGGGACCGTATTCCTCCTCGGAGGCGATGGATAACTGTGGCAATTCTAGAGCTAATACATGTGACACAGGCCGCGATCGGTCGGCGCGCCGTCGTCGCCACGCCTCGCGCGCTGGCACCCGCGTCGGCCGTTCCGGGGTCGCGGCGCTACATATTAGACTGAGACCGATGCGCGTCATTCCGTCCTCCCGTCGTCGGCGTTCCCGCTCGCGGGTCCGTTCGGTGGCGGGGCTCATAGGGCGGCGCGCTCCGCTTTGGTGACTCTGGATAACTCACTGGTCGATCGCACGAGCTTTCACGCCCGGCGACGGGTCTCTCGAGGGTCCGCCCTATCAACTGTCGACGGTCGGTTAAGTGCCTACCGTGGTTACTACGGTAACGGGGAATCGGGGTTCGATTCCGGAGAGGGAGCATGCGAAACGGCTACCACATCCAAGGAAGGCAGCAGGCGCGCAAATTACCCACTCCCGGCACGGGGAGGTAGTGACGAAAAATAACGACGCGGGACTCTGTCGAGGCCCCGCGATCGGAATGAGTACACTTCAAATCCGTTAACGAGGACCAACCGGAGGGCAAGTCTGGTGCCAGCAGCCGCGGTAATTCCAGCTCCGGTAGCGTATATTAAAGTTGTTGCGGTTAAAAAGCTCGTAGTCCGAACTCGGGTTCGTGGTCGCGCAAGCGGCCCCGGGGCGGCGGCGCCATCGTCCGTCGTTGACTTTGGTCGTCCGTTCGCATTCCCGGCCCTTTCCGCCGGTGTCAACCGCTAGCATACCCGCCACGCGGTCCTGCCGGCGGGTGGACGAGGAGGTCGTGATCGGGATCCGGGAAAAAAAAAACAAGTGGTCGTCGGTTCGGTTCCGGGAGTAGTCTAACGGGGGGGTGCTACGTGTGTGTGTTTGGGTGCGTTCATTCGCATCCCCGCACTCTGACCCCCGCGCTTCTCTCCCTCTCCCTTTCCGCGCGTTCCTCTTTTTTTTTGAACCCCCGGTCCGCTCCGAGTCCCTGCTTCGTGTCTTGTCTGCGCGCGTGTTGCGGTCGGCGGTTTCTCCTCCAAGGGTGCTCTTAACCGAGTGTCCGCGGCGGCCGGTACGTTCACTTTGAAAAAATTAGAGTGCTCAGAGCGGGCTGTTCAAGCTTGCATACGATAAGCATGGAATGATGGAAGAGGGCCTCGTCTACGTCTGTCGGTCTCCGTCTACGGCGAGGCAATGATCGAAGGGAGCGGTCGGGGCCACTCGTATTGCGACGTTAGAGGTGAAATTCTTGGATCGTCGCAAGACGAACTGCAGCGATGGCGTGTGGCAAGCACGTTTTCCTCGATCAAGAGCGAAAGTCGGAGGTTCGAAGACGATCAGATACCGTCGTAGTTCCGACCGTAAACGATGCCGACCGGCGATCCGCCGGCGTTCGCTTCCATGACCCGGCGGGTAGCCTGCGGGAAACCAGAGTTCGGTTCCGGGGGGAGTATGGTTGCAAAGCTGAAACTTAAAGGAATTGACGGAAGGGCACCACCAGGAGTGGAGCCTGCGGCTTAATTTGACTCAACACGGGAAAACTCACCCGGTCCGGACACCGGTAGGATTGACAGATCGATAGCTCTTTCTCGATTCGGTGGGTGGTGGTGCATGGCCGTTCTTAGTTGGTGGAGCGATCCGTCTGGTTGATTCCGATAACGAACGAGACTCCGGCCTGCTAACTAGTGCGCCGATGTCAGTGATTTTTACGGCGGGCTCGGCGTCCTCCGTGGCGCTCGGGTCCGGGTCGGTTTTCTCACGCACTTCTTAGAGGGACGGGTGGCAGAAAGCCACACGAGGCGGAGCGATAACAGGTCTGTGATGCCCTTAGATGTCCGGGGCCGCACGCGCGCTACACTGGAGGTATCAGCGGGGACTTCGCCCCGGCCCGAGAGGGTTGGGAAACCTCTGAACCACCTCCCGTGATAGGGGATCGGGGCCTGTAACCAACCCCGTGAACGAGGAATTCCCGGTAGGCGCGGGTCAACAGCCCGCGTCGATCACGTCCCTGCCCTTTGTACACACCGCCCGTCGCTACTACCGATCGAACGGTCCGGTGAGGTCCTCGGATCTGGCCGACGACGCCGCCGGGCAGTGCGCGACGTGTCCGTCACGACACTCGTGCATCTACGCCTCGGCGTTCGATGCCTGGAGAAGACGACCGAACCCGATCGTTTAGAGGAAGTAAAAGTCGTAACAAGGTTTCCGTAGGTGAACCTGCGGAAGGATCATTACCGTTTTCCCGTTCGAGACTGGTTTGTTGTTTTCCGCCTACCTCCTCTGTCTGTCGGCGTCACGCCTCGAATGCGCGCAAACAAACCTATAAAAGGCGGAGCGAGAGATAGATTTGTGGTGACGCGGAGGTTTTTAAAGCCCCAGCTCTTCTTGCTTGCTTCCGCGTCTTACCACCTGTTTGTTTTTTCGCCCACCGCAAGTGATGGCCGCTTCTTCTTTGCCTTGTCGCCGCTTTATCGTTTTTTTTTGTTTTTTGCAGCCGCTGTGCACCGCCGCTAGCTAAAAAAACAAACTACTCGCGACATTGCAATGCCGTCACGCCTCCTCGCACAGACCTCCTCGCACACTACTAAATCTATATAAACAAAAACTAATATAAAAAAACCAAGTGCTGAACCCTGGACGGGGGATCACTCGGCTCGTCCGTCGATGAAGAGCGCGGCCAGCCGCGATAACTGATGCGAATTGCAGGACTCAGTGAACATCGACACCTCGAACGCACATTGCGGCCCCGAGATCCCTTGTCTCGGGGCCACGTCCGGTCGAGAGGCGGAACGTTACATGTCTTTCTCCGTTAACGAAACGACATCTTGCCGTCCCCGTGCCCGCCCGGTCCTCGGCACGGTGGTAACCGGGACGTCGCAGGAGCGAGTGACGAGGGGGAAGAAAAATAAAAAAAGAATTGACTCCTTTCAATGTCTTTTTTTTTTTTAAAACCCTCTCCGGCCTCCTCCTTCGTCTCCCGCTGGCAGACCGCGGAGTCTTTTCCTTTTCGACCGCGTGAAGAAACACTGTGGAGGAGGAGCAGGAGGAGTCTGTCCGAAAGCAGCCGAAGGGAGACCAAAAAAAAGTACCGACCTAACGACTGCCGACGTAAGCGCCGCCTGCTCGTCTCGCTCTCTGCCTCATGAAGGTGTCTCTCAGCGACGCCTCGAGCAGCGCGACGAGCACGGCCGTCGCACCGTAAAAAGGTGGCCGCGTCGTAGGCAACGCAACGTCGGATGGGGAGGACCCACGCTTTTTTTTAATTGTTGGCTTCTTCATTTTCGGTCGGACGGGCGCTATATCGGCCAGCCGTCGTCACACGGAGGGTACCGATCGAGATTCCTCTCCTCCAACACCACACTCTACTAAAAACCGCCGCCCTCGGCTCGGACGAGACGACCCGCTGAACTTAAGCATATCGCTAAGCGGAGGAAAAGAAACCAACCGGGATTCCCTTAGTAACGGCGAGTGAAACCGGGAGAAGCCCAACGCCGAATCCCGTCGCAAGTTAAAGGCTTCGGGACGTGTGGCGCATGGGTCGAAGGCAGCCGTTCGTTTTCGTCTCGCATAGTTCGGAGTTCCCTCGATCGGGGCCGCCCGCGGCGGGTGCCAGGCCCATTCGGTGCGGACGGCGAGCGACGGCCTTCGATCCGAGAGTCGGGTTGCTTGGGAACGCAGCCCAAATCGGGTGGTAAGCTCCATCCAAGGCTAAATACCGGGACGAGTCCGATAGTCGACAAGTACCGTGAGGGAAAGTTGAAAAGAACTTTGGAGAGAGAGTTCAAGAGAACGTGAAACCGCCCAGGGGTAAACGGGTGGGACCGCTCACCGCGATCGCGGGGGGACTCAGTCCGGTGCTGCCTAGGCTCGAGCCCAAACTCGATGTGTGTTCTTGAAAGAGAGGCCGTCGCGGCACAGGTCGTCGTTCGTCGTGTCCGCGGGGGGACTCGTTCCCCGCGGTTCCAGCTTTGTGCCCGCGTCGCCGACGAAGGAGACGGGCCGCGGGGATAGCGGGAAGGGAAACGTGGTGACGACCGCGGCGTCGGTAGGTGGCTGCGTCGGTTGGCTGCGACGGAGGGGACTCGTCCTCTCGATCGCTGCTGCCGCCGGGCCCTAACCCGCCGCATCCGTCGCCGCCGCTTCTTCTTTCCTCCTGCTCCCTCCGCGCGCGACTCCGCTGCACCCTCCCCTTCATCATCGCTCGGCGTAATCATGGCGGCGGGCGCTTCGGCGCGACCTCCGCGCGGCCGGCACCGGACGCACTTCCCCTCCGGTCCGTCGTCGCGACCCGTTCCCGGCGTGCAGGTCGAACACGCGGGTTTTTTTCCGTAGGCGGCAGGCGTTTCATCACCCTGAAAACCCCCGTCTTCCCACCTTGTGAAGTCGGGGGCCACCGGCCGTCGGGCCCGCGAACGTAACTGCCCCTTTCTGCCGGGAACGGAGGAAATCTGACACGATCCGTTACACGTGGCGAGCCGGTCCGTTTTGATCCCGCCGGAAGTCGCGTGCGGGCGACGCACTCTGTGTGTCGCTCCTTAGGCGCCCCACCGTCTCGGGCGCGTGCGCGATGAGAGGCGGGATAGGACTGGCGCGGCCTCGCCGTCACGCACCTCGCCGACGTTTCGGGTCTTGTCGGGGGCAACCCCGCCCGCGCCGTTTCCGTTTCCGGAGAGGTCGCCTCGGCGACGCTTTTTTACTCGAGCCGCCCGCCACCCCGGGTCAGCGACGTGCATCGGCAACCCCACCCGACCCGTCTTGAAACACGGACCGAGGAGTCCTGGCCGTTCGCGAGTCGTAGGGGCCACCTCTGACTAACCCCGAAGGCGAAGCGAAAGCGAGAGAGCGTGTAGGAGGGCGTCGATCGGGAGAGGTGT
>NW_027633102.1:1190265-1202765 GCF_053919585.1 Euprymna scolopes
CAAAAAACCCCAACTCTATTAAGATTTTCGATAGTTGGAAAATAATAATAAATTAAGATTTTCGATAGATTGAAAATAATGATAAATTGATTTTAGCAGGGCTGCTGAGTTAGCTTATAGGAGCGAGCTAAAGTAAGAAAGAAACACGCCGAAACACACCGACCGGCACCCCCGACGACGACCACGGGTAAACGGCGGGACTTTGCCGCCTCTTAAGCAAGTTTGACTGACGACTACCACGGCTATTCGGCTAGGTAGGTAGGTAGGTAGTCCTCCTCCTCGGCCACCTAGCCGTCGTCGTCGATCGAGCGGGACCCGGGTATATTCAAGACGCCTCTACCGACACCACCACACCAGCGGGCAGTTTAGCGAGCTTGCCAACTCCTCTGCCTCCTCAAGCGCTTCCAGACGCCTACCGACACCACATGCTGCTGGCTGGCTGTCTGTTGTTACAATGGAATTTAAAAAAAAAAACAAACAAAAAACCCCAACTCTATTAAGATTTTCGATAGTTGGAAAATAATAATAAATTAAGATTTTCGATAGATTGAAAATAATGATAAATTGATTTTAGCAGGGCTGCTGAGTTAGCTTATAGGAGCGAGCTAAAGTAAGAAAGAAACACGCCGAAACACACCGACCGGCACCCCCGACGACGACCACGGGTAAACGGCGGGACTTTGCCTCTTAAGCAAGTTTGACTGACGACTACCACGGCTATTCGGCTAGCTAGCTAGCTAGGTAGGTAGGTAGGTAGGTAGGTAGTCCTCCTCCTCGGCCACCTAGCCGTCGTCGTCGTCGATCGAGCGACCGGGTATATTCAAGACGCCTCTACCGACACCACCACACCAGCGGGCAGTTTAGCGAGCTTGCCAACTCCTCTGCCTCCTCAAGCGCTTCCAGACGCCTACCGACACCACATGCTGCTGGCTGGCTGTCTGTTGTTACAATGGAATTTAAAAAAAAAAACAAACAAAAAAACCCCAACTCTATTAAGATTTTCGATAGTTGGAAAATAATAATAAATTAAGATTTTTCGATAGATTGAAAATAATGATAAATTGATTTTAGCAGGGGCTGCTGAGTTAGCTTATAGGAGCGAGCTAAAGTAAGAAAGAAACACGCCGAAACACACCGACGGCACCCCCGACGACGACCACGGGTAAACGGCGGGACTAACTGTGACTCTCTTAAGGTGTGAGGAGGCTTTGCCTCTTAAGCAAGTTTGACTGACGCCTACCGACACCGGTCAGGTCGGCGAGGCTCCCGGCGGCCCCGAGCGGGGACCACAGGTTGCGGAAGGCGTCCCAAGTGAGCGGCGGCGACGCCAGGAGGCCCCCGGGGTCGACTCCGCGGCCCCCGGGTCGGTGTGCGGGCCTCCAGAGCTCGATAAAGTAGTGGTGTCGCTAGCGGTCGAGAAGGCACTTTTCGACGCCTACTGCCACCCCCACATGGCGGTAGGCGCAAAACTGGAAAATCGCCGACCAGAAATGTCGCTTCGTATAATCGACGTTTTTTTTGACCACCATTTTCAGGTGTCGGAGGTGGGTCTGGACGAATACCAACACCATTTCTGGGGTTTCACAACCGCCCGGCTTCTCCGACATATGTTGGAAAGGAGTAGCGATCGAGCGAAGGGGGCTGTCGGTAGGCGGCCGCGGGTTGCATGTGTGCCCGGGACAGCACCCCCATCCAACTAAGGGGTGTCCCCCGGGGGCCAGGGGGACCTCGTCCAGGTCGGCCGGGCGCTTCCAGACGCCTACCGACACCGGTCAGGTCGGCGAGGCTCCCGGCGGCCCCGAGCGGGACCACAGGTTGCGGAAGGCGTCCAAGTGAGCGGCGGCGACGCCAGGAGGCCCCCGGGGTCGACTCCGCGGCCCCCGGGTCGGTGTGCGGGCCTCCAGAGCTCGATAAAGTAGTGGTGTCGCTAGCGGTCGAGAAGGCACTTTTCGACGCCTACTGCCACCCCCACATGGCGGTAGGCGCAAAACTGGAAAATCGCCGACCAGAAATGTCGCTTCGTATAATCGACGTTTTTTTTGACCACCATTTTCAGGTGTCGGAGGTGGGTCTGGACGAATACCAACACCATTTCTGGGGTTTCACAACCGCCCGGCTTCTCCGACATATGTTGGAAAGGAGTAGCGATCGAGCGAAGGGGGCTGTCGGTAGGCGGCCGCGGGTTGCATGTGTGCCCGGGACAGCACCCCCATCCAACTAAGGGGTGTCCCCCGGGGGCCAGGGGGACCTCGTCCAGGTCGGCCGGGCGCTTCCAGACGCCTACCGACACCGGTCAGGTCGGCGAGGCTCCCGGCGGCCCCGAGCGGGACCACAGGGTTGCGGAAGGCGTCCAAGTGAGCGGCGGCGACGCCAGGAGGCCCCCGGGGTCGACTCCGCGGCCCCCGGGTCGGTGTGCGGGCCTCCAGAGCTCGATAAAGTAGTGGTGTCGCTAGCGGTCGAGAAGGCACTTTTCGACGCCTACTGCCACCCCCACATGGCGGTAGGCGCAAAACTGGAAAATCGCCGACCAGAAATGTCGCTTCGTATAATCGACGTTTTTTTGACCACCATTTTCAGGTGTCGGAGGTGGGTCTGGACGAATACCAACACCATTTCTGGGGTTTCACAACCGCCCGGCTTCTCCGACATATGTTGGAAAGGAGTAGCGATCGAGCGAAGGGGGCTGTCGGTAGGCGGCCGCGGGTTGCATGTGTGCCCGGGACAGCACCCCCATCCAACTAAGGGGTGTCCCCGGGGGCCAGGGGGACCTCGTCCAGGTCGGCCGGGCGCTTCCCAGACGCCTACCGACCACCGGTCAGGTCGGCGAGGCTCCCGGCGGCCCCGAGCGGGACCACAGGTTGCGGAAGGCGTCCAAGTGAGGCGGCGGCGACGCCAGGAGGCCCCCGGGGTCGACTCCGCGGCCCCCGGGTCGGTGTGCGGGCCTCCAGAGCTCGATAAAGTAGTGGTGTCGCTAGCGGTCGAGAAGGCACTTTTCGACGCCTACTGCCACCCCCACATGGCGGTAGGTGTAAAATCGGAATAGACCGGACCAGGAATGTCGAGGGGAGGAAAAAAATGACAAAGTCCTGGTGTGCCTAGGCGTCGAGAAGGCACTTTGCGACGCCTACCGACATCCCCATGTGGCAGTAGGCGTAAAACTGGAAAATCGCCGACCCAGAAATGTCGCTTCGTATAATCGACGTTTTTTTTGACCACCATTTTCAGGTGTCGGAGGTGGGTCTGGACGAATACCAACACCATTTCTGGGGTTTTCCAGTTTGAAAGTTTTATAAAACATGTTCGGTAGGAAGCACACTTTGGTGTGTCGGTTCGTCGGAGCAGCGACTCTTTGCCTCGTGGTGGTCCGGAACGTCTCTACGGGCTTGTCGCAAAGGCGTCAGAAAGTGGCATCTCCCGCCGCCTAGGGCTGTCACCGTTATCGCTGTCGCCGCGCTCCAACTTGTTTTGATCCGCCGCCTTCGTTCCTGCCAACCGTGCGCCCGCTCATCGTCGTTAGGTTATAATACGTGGTACGTGTGTGTGCTTCTCCGTGGACCTAGGGCTGCTCGACGTGTCGAACGATATGTTGGAACAACTAACGGCTCCTTTTCCTGGTTCCATAGTCGTCGTGGTACCCGCGTCGTCAGCCATATCTATGTCCACCATGTTTAGCCGATACGTTTGCTGCAGCTTCTGCTTCCGCCTCAGCGTTCGCCGCTCTCAGCCGCCGCTGTTGTTGCTGCCGTTCTGCCATTCAACCACTACCTGCGAATCTTTCGATGATCGGCCGAACGACCCATCGCTGTGCGACCGATAAATCCTCCGGATTAGGGAGAAACGCCGCCGCTCTCTGCCGCCGAACGCCGCCGCTCTCTGCCGCCGTCGAACGGAAAAACGTACATTGTAACGAACGAACGAACGAACGAACGAATTAACGAACGAGCGAACAAACAAACAAAAATAGCCGCGGGGGATGCACTATGTAGATCCTGATCCCCTTGTAACCATACGTACGTTGTTCGATGCTCTCCCGTCCTGGAAGTCGCCGCAGCAAACAGGAGGATGAGCAGCAGCAGGCGCCGCCGCCGTAACCGCCGCCTGCCTGCCGCCTCCTACTCCTGTCAGCGTCCGATCTCACAGCCGTGTGAACGTTCGCTGACACCCGATTTCTTTCCGTCTGGCAAAACCTTGGACGTCCCGCTCGCGGTACACGTGCTGCAGCGACTTCTCGTCCGACAACGCATAAGCGTCGACGTCTGCCGCCGCATCTTCTGATACGTGGACGGTGATAGCGCTAGTCCCTTCTTGCGCCACCTCCACCTTTGTTAGCGCCAAAGAAGATCGATCGAGCAGTCGTGGTCGCAGTCGATTAACCCGTTTTCACCGTCCGCAGTTCCCAAGCCGCCGATCAAGTCGTTGCTCTTCTTGTTCGTTCTTCCCATACCGTCGATTTGCACGGCTGCCGGATGAGCCATCCTCTGTCCGGCGAAGCGCTCACGTCAGTGATCGATACTTGCACCGACAGTCCTCCCGCTCGCGACTCGGTGCTCGAATCGGACTCGTTCGTTTTTATCTCGATGCGATTGTGAAAAGGGGGACCGGTCGTCAATGTCGTGTGTGTCGACGATGTTGTTCGCCCGGTCCGCCGCGTTGTTGTCGTTTTTTTTTTTTTTTTTTTTTTTTCCCCTAACGTTCGCCGTCGCACGGACGAAAGGGTGAGAAAAAAAAAAAAAAGCTCGAAAAAGCCGCCCAAAAAAATCGGACCGAGGAGCCGCTTGCGAGAACGCGCCATGTGCACGTTGTCTCTCCTCGGTTTTCCGAGCACGAACACGACGCCGGTCGGTCGGTCGGTCGACGAAGGCGACGACGAAGGTGACGGGAAAATTTACGCCGCCGCTGCCCTGGTCCAGCTCCTCCCCGATGACGGCTGTGATGTTGACGTTGACGTTGGCGACGACGACGACGACGACGGAGACGACGACGACGACGAGACGGCATCGATGGCGACCACGATGACGACGACCTCGACGAGTTCAGTCTGCACCTTGACCTCCGATGTCCGTGTGCACTGCCGTCGTGCTGTTTGTCGTTTGTCGTATGTATCGCTGTCAAGGGTGCCGTTGTCGTTGTTGTTGTCGACGTTGTTGCTTGCTCTCTCGTCTCGGTCGGTTGGTACGTTGATGACGACGACGACGACGAAGACGACGACGACGACGACGAGACGGCATCGATGGCGACCACGATGACGACGACCTCGACGATTCCAGTCTGCACCTTGACCTCCGATGTCCGTGTGCACTGCCGTCGTGCTGTTTGTCGTTTGTCGTATGTATCGCTGTCAAGGGTGCCGTTGTCGATGTTGTTGTTGTCGACGCTGTCGTCTGTTCTCTCTTCTCGGCCGGCTGTGACGTGGACGTTGACGACGACGACGACGAGACGGAATCGATGGCGACCACGATGACGACGACCTCGGCGAGTTCAGTCTGCACCTTGACCCTCGATGTCCGTGTGCACTGCCGTCGTGCTGCTTGTCGTTTGTCGTATGTATCGCTGTCAAGGGTGCCGTTGTCGTTGTTGTTGTCGACGTTGGTCGCTTTCGTTCTTTGAGTCTCGGTCTCGGTCCAAGTCAGGGGAGAAACAAAAAAGAGGCCATCAGCGCGGGCAGCGCGCTTCTTCTGACGGCGAACCCCCTCGAAAAATAAATAAACACGTGCCCGTCGTTGTAGTTGTCTGTCTTATGTCGGTCGGTCGGTCGGTCGGTCTGTCGTTCTGTCGAAACAAAGTCCCAAATTCCAACGATACCTGGTTGATCCTGCCAGTAGTCATATGCTTGTCTCAAAGCTTAAGCCATGCAAGTGTAAGTTCACGCCACGCATTAGAACGGGCGAAACCGCGAATGGCTCAGGAACCGGACCTAATCCTCGGGACCGTATTCCTCCTCGGAGGCGATGGATAACTGTGGCAATTCTAGAGCTAATACATGTGACACAGGCCGCGATCGGTCGGCGCGCCGTCGTCGCCACGCCTCGCGCGCTGGCACCCGCGTCGGCCGTTCCGGGTCGCGGCGCTACATATTAGACTGAGACCGATGCGCGTCATTCCGTCCTCCCGTCGTCGGCGTTCCCGCTCGCGGGTCCGTTCGGTGGCGGGGCTCATAGGGCGGCGCGCTCCGCTTTGGTGACTCTGGATAACTCACTGGTCGATCGCACGAGCTTTCACGCCCGGCGACGGGTCTCTCGAGGGTCCGCCCTATCAACTGTCGACGGTCGGTTAAGTGCCTACCGTGGTTACTACGGGTAACGGGGAATCGGGGTTCGATTCCGGAGAGGGAGCATGCGAAACGGCTACCACATCCAAGGAAGGCAGCAGGCGCGCAAATTACCCACTCCCGGCACGGGGAGGTAGTGACGAAAAATAACGACGCGGGACTCTGTCGAGGCCCCGCGATCGGAATGAGTACACTTCAAATCCGTTAACGAGGACCAACCGGAGGGCAAGTCTGGTGCCAGCAGCCGCGGTAATTCCAGCTCCGGTAGCGTATATTAAAGTTGTTGCGGTTAAAAAGCTCGTAGTCCGAACTCGGGTTCGTGGTCGCGCAAGCGGCCCCGGGGCGGCGGCGCCATCGTCCGTCGTTGACTTTGGTCGTCCGTTCGCATTCCCGGCCCTTTCCGCCGGTGTCAACCGCTAGCATACCCGCCACGCGGTCCTGCCGGCGAGGTGGACGAGGAGGTCGTGATCGGGATCCGGGAAAAAAAAAACAAGTGGTCGTCGGTTCGGTTCCGGGAGTAGTCTAACGGGGGGGTGCTACGTGTGTGTGTTTGGGTGCGTTCATTCGCATCCCCGCACTCTGACCCCCGCGCTTCTCTCCCTCTCCCTTTCCGCGCGTTCCTCTTTTTTTTTGAACCCCCCGGTCCGCTCCGAGTCCCTGCTTCGTGTCTTGTCTGCGCGCGTGTTGCGGTCGGCGGTTTCTCCTCCAAGGGTGCTCTTAACCGAGTGTCCGCGGCGGCCGGTACGTTCACTTTGAAAAAATTAGAGTGCTCAGAGCGGGCTGTTCAAGCTTGCATACGATAAGCATGGAATGATGGAAGAGGGCCTCGTCTACGTCTGTCGGTCTCCGTCTACGGCGAGGCAATGATCGAAGGGAGCGGTCGGGGCCACTCGTATTGCGACGTTAGAGGTGAAATTCTTGGATCGTCGCAAGACGAACTGCAGCGATGGCGTGTGGCAAGCACGTTTTCCTCGATCAAGAGCGAAAGTCGGAGGTTCGAAGACGATCAGATACCGTCGTAGTTCCGACCGTAAACGATGCCGACCGGCGATCCGCCGGCGTTCGCTTCCATGACCCGGCGGGTAGCCTGCGGGAAACCAGAGTTCGGTTCCGGGGGGAGTATGGTTGCAAAGCTGAAACTTAAAGGAATTGACGGAAGGGCACCACCAGGAGTGGAGCCTGCGGCTTAATTTGACTCAACACGGGAAAACTCACCCGGTCCGGACACCGGTAGGATTGACAGATCGATAGCTCTTTCTCGATTCGGTGGGTGGTGGTGCATGGCCGTTCTTAGTTGGTGGAGCGATCCGTCTGGTTGATTCCGATAACGAACGAGACTCCGGCCTGCTAACTAGTGCGCCGATGTCAGTGATTTTTACGGCGGGCTCGGCGTCCTCCGTGGCGCTCGGGTCCGGGTCGGTTTTCTCACGCACTTCTTAGAGGGACGGGTGGCAGAAAGCCACACGAGGCGGAGCGATAACAGGTCTGTGATGCCCTTAGATGTCCGGGGCCGCACGCGCGCTACACTGGAGGTATCAGCGGGGACTTCGCCCCGGCCCGAGAGGGTTGGGAAACCTCTGAACCACCTCCCGTGATAGGGATCGGGGCCTGTAACCAACCCCGTGAACGAGGAATTCCCGGTAGGCGCGGGTCAACAGCCCGCGTCGATCACGTCCCTGCCCTTTGTACACACCGCCCGTCGCTACTACCGATCGAACGGTCCGGTGAGGTCCTCGGATCTGGCCGACGACGCCGCCGGGCAGTGCGCGACGTGTCCGTCACGACACTCGTGCATCTACGCCTCGGCGTTCGATGCCTGGAGAAGACGACCGAACCCGATCGTTTAGAGGAAGTAAAAGTCGTAACAAGGTTTCCGTAGGTGAACCTGCGGAAGGATCATTACCGTTTTCCCGTTCGAGACTGGTTTGTTGTTTTCCGGCCTACCTCCTCTGTCTGTCGGCGTCAACGCCTCGAATGCGCGCAAACAAACCTATAAAAGGCGGAGCGAGAGATAGATTTGTGGTGACGCGGAGGTTTTTAAAGCCCCAGCTCTTCTTGCTTGCTTCCGCGTCTTACCACCTGTTTGTTTTTTCGCCCACCGCAAGTGATGGCCGCTTCTTCTTTGCCTTGTCGCCGCTTTATCGTTTTTTTTGTTTTTTTGCAGCCGCTGTGCCACCGCCGCTAGCTAAAAAAACAAACTACTCGCGACATTGCAATGCCGTCACGCCTCCTCGCACAGACCTCCTCGCACACTACTAAATCTATATAAACAAAAACTAATATAAAAAAACCAAGTGCTGAACCCTGGACGGGGGATCACTCGGCTCGTCCGTCGATGAAGAGCGCGGCCAGCCGCGATAACTGATGCGAATTGCAGGACTCAGTGAACATCGACACCTCGAACGCACATTGCGGCCCCGAGATCCCTTGTCTCGGGGCCACGTCCGGTCGAGAGGCGGAACGTTACATGTCTTTCTCCGTTAACGAAACGACATCTTGCCGTCCCCGTGCCCGCCCGGTCCTCGGCACGGTGGTAACCGGGACGTCGCAGGAGCGAGTGACGAGGGGGAAGAAAAATAAAAAAAGAATTGACTCCTTTCAATGTCTTTTTTTTTTTTAAAACCCTCTCCGGCCTCCTCCTTCGTCTCCCGCTGGCAGACCGCGGAGTCTTTTCCCTTTTCGACCGCGTGAAGAAACACTGTGGAGGAGGAGCAGGAGGAGTCTGTCCGAAAGCAGCCGAAGGGAGACCAAAAAAAAAGTACCGACCTAACCGACTGCCGACGTAAGCGCCGCCTGCTCGTCTCGCTCTCTGCCTCATGAAGGTGTCTCTCAGCGACGCCTCGAGCAGCGCGACGAGCACGGCCGTCGCACCGTAAAAAGGTGGCCGCGTCGTAGGCAACGCAACGTCGGATGGGGAGGACCCACGCTTTTTTTTAATTGTTGGCTTCTTCATTTTCGGTCGGACGGGCGCTATATCGGCCAGCCGTCGTCACACGGAGGGTACCGATCGAGATTCCTCTCCTCCAAACACACACACTCTACTAAAAACCGCCGCCCTCGGCTCGGACGAGACGACCCGCTGAACTTAAGCATATCGCTAAGCGGAGGAAAAGAAACCAACCGGGATTCCCTTAGTAACGGCGAGTGAACCGGGAGAAGCCCAACGCCGAATCCCGTCGCAAGTTAAAGGCTTCGGGACGTGTGGCGCATGGGTCGAAGGCAGCCGTTCGTTTTCGTCTCGCATAGTTCGGAGTTCCCTCGATCGGGGCCGCCCGCGGCGGGTGCCAGGCCCATTCGGTGCGGACGGCGAGCGACGGCCTTCGATCCGAGAGTCGGGTTGCTTGGGAACGCAGCCCAAATCGGGTGGTAAGCTCCATCCAAGGCTAAATACCGGGACGAGTCCGATAGTCGACAAGTACCGTGAGGGAAAGTTGAAAAGAACTTTGGAGAGAGAGTTCAAGAGAACGTGAAACCGCCCAGGGGTAAACGGGTGGGACCGCTCACCGCGATCGCGGGGGGACTCAGTCCGGTGCTGCCTAGGCTCGAGCCCAAACTCGATGTGTGTTCTTGAAAGAGAGGCCGTCGCGGCACAGGTCGTCGTTCGTCGTGTCCGCGGGGGACTCGTTCCCCGCGGTTCCAGCTTTTGTGCCCGCGTCGCCGACGAAGGAGACGGGCCGCGTGGATAGCGGGAAGGGAAACGTGGTGACGACCGCGGCGTCGGTAGGTGGCTGCGTCGGTTGGCTGCGACGGAGGGGACTCGTCCTCTCGATCGCTGCTGCCGCCGGGCCCTAACCCGCCGCATCCGTCGCCGCCGCTTCTTCTTTCCTCCTGCTCCCTCCGCGCGCGACTCCGCTGCACCCGTCCCCTTCATCATCGCTCGGCGTAATCATGGCGCGGGCGCTTCGGCGCGACCTCCGCGCGGCCGGCACCGGACGCACTTCCCCTCCGGTCCGTCGTCGCGACCCGTTCCCGGCGTGCAGGTCGAACACGCGGGTTTTTTTCCGTAGGCGGCAGGCGTTTCATCACCCTGAAAACCCCCGTCTTCCCACCTTGTGAAGTCGGGGGCCACCGGCCGTCGGGCCCGCGAACGTAACTGCCCCTTTCTGCCGGGAACGGAGGAAATCTGACACGATCCGTTACACGTGGCGAGCCGGTCCGTTTTGATCCCGCCGGAAGTCGCGTGCGGGCGACGCACTCTGTGTGTCGCTCCTTAGGCGCCCCACCGTCTCGGGCGCGTGCGCGATGAGAGGCGGGATAGGACTGGCGCGGCCTCGCCGTCACGCACCTCGCCGACGTTTCGGGTTCTTGTCGGGGGCAACCCCGCCCGCGCCCGTTTCCGTTTCCGGAGAGGTCGCTCGGCGACGCTTTTTTACTCGAGCCGCCCGCCACCCCGGGTCAGCGACGTGCATCGGCAACCCACCCGACCCGTCTTGAAACACGGACCGAGGAGTCCTGGCCGTTCGCGAGTCGTAGGGGCCACCTCTGACTAACCCCGAAGGCGAAGCGAAAGCGAGAGAGCGTGTAGGAGGGCGTCGATCGGGAGAGGTGTCGTGGCAAAGTCGTCCGGGGGTCGTCGGGGGGTGTCGTCGGTCTCGTGCCGTCGTCTTCTCCTCGCCTCACCCGCCTCCGAGCCGTGCCCGATCCCGCCGGCGCGGCGTTTTCGGCCTTCCGCCGTCGCTGCTGCGGTGCCCGCAACTTTTCCTTTTTTCTCTCTTCCCGAGAGAGATAGGAGAGGGAAGGCTCGTGGCTGACGTGCGGTTGTTTTTCCCTCCTCCCCGAGAGGGGACCGGCGCATCATCCAAAAAGGGGAATTGCCGGGCGCCAGCTTCCATATCCTCCTTCCGCCCATCGGTGAGATCCCGCGGCTTGAACTAGTCCTATTTTGTCGTCGAGTTTAGGCGCTGCGCGCGGGCGCATCACCCCCGGGTCGGTTTCCCCTTTTTCCGAGTACGACTCGGCCGACTCTGGCGTAGCGAGCGACCAGGGACCCGAAAGATGGCGATCCACGCCCGGTCGGGATGAAGCCAGAGGAAACTCTGGTGGAAGTCCGAAGCGCCTCTGACGTGCAAATCGATCGTCGGAACCGGGTGTAGGGGCGAAAGACCAATCGAGCCGTCTAGTAGCTGGTTCCCTCCGAAGTTTCCCTCAGGATAGCTGGCGCTCGATCGTCGCAATTCCATCCGGTAAAGCGAACGATTGGAGGCCCCGGGGCCGTTCACGGCCTCGACCTACTCTCGAACTCGGAACGGGTGGAACGGGCCGACTCTCCCGAACGACGGAGCCGACCCATCCGGCCGCCGCCGCCAGCACGCTTCGCTGGGCGGTTGGTCACCTCGAATGCGAGTGCCAAGTGGGCCACTTTTGGTAAGCAGAACTGGCGCTGTGGGATGAACCAAACGTCCGGCTAAGGTGCCTAACGCGACGCCCATGAGATCCCCGAAAGGGTGTCGGTCGATATAGACAGCAGGACGGTGGCCACGGAAGTCGGAATCCGCTAAGGAGTGTGTAACAACTCACCTGCCGAATCGACCGGCCCCGAAAATGGATGGCGCTGGAGCGACGGACCGATGCCGGACCGTCGCGGCGAGGAGCGATGAACTTTCGCGCCGAAACGATGCCGCGACGAGTAGGAGGGCGCCGCGGCGAGCACGGAAGCCTAGGGCGCGAGCCCGGGTGGAGCCGACCGCGGGTGCAGATCTCGGTGGTAGTAGCAAATATTCGAACGAGACCTTCGAAGACCGAAGTGGAGAAGGGTTCCGTGCCAACGGCGGTCGAGCACGGGTCAGTCGGTCCTAAGACGCGGGCGAAAGTCTTCCCGAAAGGCGCCGGATCCGTTATGAAAGGTGAAAGGAAAGCGAATCGAATCGAATCGAATCAAAAGCCCAAACAAAAAAAAAGCGGCCGGCCTCCCGTCGAAAGGGAATCGGGTTAATATTCCCGAACCCGGACTCGGAGAGGGCCCGGGGGTGGCGACGCTGTCGGCAGCGATGTCGGCGGCGCCCGTCGCTTCCCGGGCGAAACCGCGGTGACGCAAGCGAGCCCGGAGACGTCGCCGGGAGCCCCGGGAAGAGTTCTCTCTTCTTCGTAAAGGACCATGTCCGTGGAATCGGCTCGTCCGGAGATACGGAAAAGGTACCTGTAGAGCGCCGCGGCTCGGGCGGCGTCCGGTGCGCTTTCGGCGGCCCTGGAAAATCCGGGTCCGGTTTTCGCAGCTCTCGAGTCGGTCCGTACC
>NW_027633102.1:1207765-1215265 GCF_053919585.1 Euprymna scolopes
GTGGGTCTGGACGAATACCAACACCATTTCTGGGGTTTTCCAGTTTGAAAGTTTTATAAAACATGTTCGGTAGGAAGCACACTTTGGTGTGTCGGTTCGTCGGAGCAGCGACTCTTTGCCTCGTGGTGGTCCGGAACGTCTCTACGGGCTTGTCGCAAAGGCGTCAGAAAGTGGCATCTCCGCCGCCTAGGGCTGTCACCGTTATCGCTGTCGCCGCGCTCCAACTTGTTTTGATCCGCCGCCTTCGTTCCTGCCAACCGTGCGCCCGCTCATCGTCGTTAGGTTATAATACGTGGTACGTGTGTGTGCTTCTCCGTGGACCTAGGGCTGCTCGACGTGTCGAACGATATGTTGGAACAACTAACGGCTCCTTTTCCTGGTTCCATAGTCGTCGTGGTACCCGCGTCGTCAGCCATATCTATGTCCACCATGTTTAGCCGATACGTTTGCTGCAGCTTCTGCTTCCGCCTCAGCGTTCGCCGCTCTCAGCCGCCGCTGTTGTTGCTGCCGTTCTGCCATTCAACCACTACCTGCGAATCTTTCGATGATCGGCCGAACGACCCATCGCTGTGCGACCGATAAATCCTCCGGATTAGGGAGAAACGCCGCCGCTCTCTGCCGCCGTCGAACGGAAAAACGTACATTGTAACGAACGAACGAACGAACGAACGAATTAACGAACGAGCGAACAAACAAACAAAAATAGCCGCGGGGGATGCACTATGTAGATCCTGATCCCCTTGTAACCATACGTACGTTGTTCGATGCTCTCCCGTCCTGGAAGTCGCCGCAGCAAACAGGAGGATGAGCAGCAGCAGGCGCCGCCGCCGTAACCGCCGCCTGCCTGCCGCCTCCTACTCCTGTCAGCGTCCGATCTCACAGCCGTGTGAACGTTCGCTGACACCCGATTTCTTTCCGTCTGGCAAAACCTTGGACGTCCCGCTCGCGGTACACGTGCTGCAGCGACTTCTCGTCCGACAACGCATAAGCGTCGACGTCTGCCGCCGCATCTTCTGATACGTGGACGGTGATAGCGCTAGTCCCTTCTTGCGCCACCTCCACCTTTGTTAGCGCCAAAGAAGATCGATCGAGCAGTCGTGGTCGCAGTCGATTAACCCGTTTTCACCGTCCGCAGTTCCCAAGCCGCCGATCAAGTCGTTGCTCTTCTTGTTCGTTCTTCCCATACCGTCGATTTGCACGGCTGCCGGATGAGCCATCCTCTGTCCGGCGAAGCGCTCACGTCAGTGATCGATACTTGCACCGACAGTCCTCCCGCTCGCGACCTCGGTGCTCGAATCGGACTCGTTCGTTTTTATCTCGATGCGATTGTGAAAAGGGGGACCGGTCGTCAATGTCGTGTGTGTCGACGATGTTGTTCGCCCGGTCCGCCGCGTTGTTGTCGTTTTTTTTTTTTTTTTTTTTTTTCCCCTAACGTTTCGCCGTCGCACGGACGAAAGGGTGAGAAAAAAAAAAAAAAGCTCGAAAAAGCCGCCCAAAAAAATCGGACCGAGGAGCCGCTTGCGAGAACGCGCCATGTGCACGTTGTCTCTCCTCGGTTTTCCGAGCACGAACACGACGCCCGGTCGGTCGGTCGGTCGACGAAGGCGACGACGAAGGTGACGGGAAAATTTACGCCGCCGCTGCCCTGGTCCAGCTCCTCCCCGATGACGGCTGTGATGTTGACGTTGACGTTGGCGACGACGACGACGACGACGGAGACGACGACGACGACGAGACGGCATCGATGGCGACCACGATGACGACGACCTCGACGAGTTCAGTCTGCACCTTGACCTCCGATGTCCGTGTGCACTGCCGTCGTGCTGTTTGTCGTTTGTCGTATGTATCGCTGTCAAGGGTGCCGTTGTCGTTGTTGTTGTCGACGTTGTTGCTTGCTCTCTCGTCTCGGTCGGTTGGTACGTTGATGACGACGACGACGACGACGAAGACGACGACGACGACGACGAGACGGCATCGATGGCGACCACGATGACGACGACCTCGACGATTCCAGTCTGCACCTTGACCTCCGATGTCCGTGTGCACTGCCGTCGTGCTGTTTGTCGTTTGTCGTATGTATCGCTGTCAAGGGTGCCGTTGTCGATGTTGTTGTTGTCGACGCTGTCGTCTGTTCTCTCTTCTCGGCCGGCTGTGACGTGGACGTTGACGACGACGACGACGAGACGGAATCGATGGCGACCACGATGACGACGACCTCGGCGAGTTCAGTCTGCACCTTGACCCTCGATGTCCGTGTGCACTGCCGTCGTGCTGCTTGTCGTTTGTCGTATGTATCGCTGTCAAGGGTGCCGTTGTCGTTGTTGTTGTCGACGTTGGTCGCTTTCGTTCTTTGAGTCTCGGTCTCGGTCCAAGTCAGGGGAGAAACAAAAAAGAGGCCATCAGCGCGGGCAGCGCGCTTCTTCTGACGGCGAACCCCCTCGAAAAATAAATAAACACGTGCCCGTCGTTGTAGTTGTCTGTCTTATGTCGGTCGGTCGGTCGGTCGGTCTGTCGTTCTGTCGAAACAAAGTCCCAAATTCCAACGATACCTGGTTGATCCTGCCAGTAGTCATATGCTTGTCTCAAAGCTTAAGCCATGCAAGTGTAAGTTCACGCCACGCATTAGAACGGGCGAAACCGCGAATGGCTCAGGAACCGGACCTAATCCTCGGGACCGTATTCCTCCTCGGAGGCGATGGATAACTGTGGCAATTCTAGAGCTAATACATGTGACACAGGCCGCGATCGGTCGGCGCGCCGTCGTCGCCACGCCTCGCGCGCTGGCACCCGCGTCGGCCGTTCCGGGTCGCGGCGCTACATATTAGACTGAGACCGATGCGCGTCATTCCGTCCTCCCGTCGTCGGCGTTCCCGCTCGCGGGTCCGTTCGGTGGCGGGGCTCATAGGGCGGCGCGCTCCGCTTTGGTGACTCTGGATAACTCACTGGTCGATCGCACGAGCTTTCACGCCCGGCGACGGGTCTCTCGAGGGTCCGCCCTATCAACTGTCGACGGTCGGTTAAGTGCCTACCGTGGTTACTACGGGTAACGGGGAATCGGGGTTCGATTCCGGAGAGGGAGCATGCGAAACGGCTACCACATCCAAGGAAGGCAGCAGGCGCGCAAATTACCCACTCCCGGCACGGGGAGGTAGTGACGAAAAATAACGACGCGGGACTCTGTCGAGGCCCCGCGATCGGAATGAGTACACTTCAAATCCGTTAACGAGGACCAACCGGAGGGCAAGTCTGGTGCCAGCAGCCGCGGTAATTCCAGCTCCGGTAGCGTATATTAAAGTTGTTGCGGTTAAAAAGCTCGTAGTCCGAACTCGGGTTCGTGGTCGCGCAAGCGGCCCCGGGGCGGCGGCGCCATCGTCCGTCGTTGACTTTGGTCGTCCGTTCGCATTCCCGGCCCTTTCCGCCGGTGTCAACCGCTAGCATACCCGCCACGCGGTCCTGCCGGCGAGGTGGACGAGGAGGTCGTGATCGGGATCCGGGAAAAAAAAAACAAGTGGTCGTCGGTTCGGTTCCGGGAGTAGTCTAACGGGGGGGTGCTACGTGTGTGTGTTTGGGTGCGTTCATTCGCATCCCCGCACTCTGACCCCCGCGCTTCTCTCCCTCTCCCTTTCCGCGCGTTCCTCTTTTTTTTTGAACCCCCCGGTCCGCTCCGAGTCCCTGCTTCGTGTCTTGTCTGCGCGCGTGTTGCGGTCGGCGGTTTCTCCTCCAAGGGTGCTCTTAACCGAGTGTCCGCGGCGGCCGGTACGTTCACTTTGAAAAAATTAGAGTGCTCAGAGCGGGCTGTTCAAGCTTGCATACGATAAGCATGGAATGATGGAAGAGGGCCTCGTCTACGTCTGTCGGTCTCCGTCTACGGCGAGGCAATGATCGAAGGGAGCGGTCGGGGCCACTCGTATTGCGACGTTAGAGGTGAAATTCTTGGATCGTCGCAAGACGAACTGCAGCGATGGCGTGTGGCAAGCACGTTTTCCTCGATCAAGAGCGAAAGTCGGAGGTTCGAAGACGATCAGATACCGTCGTAGTTCCGACCGTAAACGATGCCGACCGGCGATCCGCCGGCGTTCGCTTCCATGACCCGGCGGGTAGCCTGCGGGAAACCAGAGTTCGGTTCCGGGGGGAGTATGGTTGCAAAGCTGAAACTTAAAGGAATTGACGGAAGGGCACCACCAGGAGTGGAGCCTGCGGCTTAATTTGACTCAACACGGGAAAACTCACCCGGTCCGGACACCGGTAGGATTGACAGATCGATAGCTCTTTCTCGATTCGGTGGGTGGTGGTGCATGGCCGTTCTTAGTTGGTGGAGCGATCCGTCTGGTTGATTCCGATAACGAACGAGACTCCGGCCTGCTAACTAGTGCGCCGATGTCAGTGATTTTTACGGCGGGCTCGGCGTCCTCCGTGGCGCTCGGGTCCGGGTCGGTTTTCTCACGCACTTCTTAGAGGGACGGGTGGCAGAAAGCCACACGAGGCGGAGCGATAACAGGTCTGTGATGCCCTTAGATGTCCGGGGCCGCACGCGCGCTACACTGGAGGTATCAGCGGGACTTCGCCCCGGCCCGAGAGGGTTGGGAAACCTCTGAACCACCTCCCGTGATAGGGATCGGGGCCTGTAACCAACCCCGTGAACGAGGAATTCCCGGTAGGCGCGGGTCAACAGCCCGCGTCGATCACGTCCCTGCCCTTTGTACACACCGCCCGTCGCTACTACCGATCGAACGGTCCGGTGAGGTCCTCGGATCTGGCCGACGACGCCGCCGGGCAGTGCGCGACGTGTCCGTCACGACACTCGTGCATCTACGCCTCGGCGTTCGATGCCTGGAGAAGACGACCGAACCCGATCGTTTAGAGGAAGTAAAAGTCGTAACAAGGTTTCCGTAGGTGAACCTGCGGAAGGATCATTACCGTTTTCCCGTTCGAGACTGGTTTGTTGTTTTCCGGCCTACCTCCTCTGTCTGTCGGCGTCAACGCCTCGAATGCGCGCAAACAAACCTATAAAAGGCGGAGCGAGAGATAGATTTGTGGTGACGCGGAGGTTTTTAAAGCCCCAGCTCTTCTTGCTTGCTTCCGCGTCTTACCACCTGTTTGTTTTTTCGCCCACCGCAAGTGATGGCCGCTTCTTCTTTGCCTTGTCGCCGCTTTATCGTTTTTTTTGTTTTTTTGCAGCCGCTGTGCCACCGCCGCTAGCTAAAAAAACAAACTACTCGCGACATTGCAATGCCGTCACGCCTCCTCGCACAGACCTCCTCGCACACTACTAAATCTATATAAACAAAAACTAATATAAAAAAACCAAGTGCTGAACCCTGGACGGGGGATCACTCGGCTCGTCCGTCGATGAAGAGCGCGGCCAGCCGCGATAACTGATGCGAATTGCAGGACTCAGTGAACATCGACACCTCGAACGCACATTGCGGCCCCGAGATCCCTTGTCTCGGGGCCACGTCCGGTCGAGAGGCGGAACGTTACATGTCTTTCTCCGTTAACGAAACGACATCTTGCCGTCCCCGTGCCCGCCCGGTCCTCGGCACGGTGGTAACCGGGACGTCGCAGGAGCGAGTGACGAGGGGGAAGAAAAATAAAAAAAGAATTGACTCCTTTCAATGTCTTTTTTTTTTTTAAAACCCTCTCCGGCCTCCTCCTTCGTCTCCCGCTGGCAGACCGCGGAGTCTTTTCCCTTTTCGACCGCGTGAAGAAACACTGTGGAGGAGGAGCAGGAGGAGTCTGTCCGAAAGCAGCCGAAGGGAGACCAAAAAAAAAGTACCGACCTAACCGACTGCCGACGTAAGCGCCGCCTGCTCGTCTCGCTCTCTGCCTCATGAAGGTGTCTCTCAGCGACGCCTCGAGCAGCGCGACGAGCACGGCCGTCGCACCGTAAAAGGTGGCCGCGTCGTAGGCAACGCAACGTCGGATGGGGAGGACCCACGCTTTTTTTTAATTGTTGGCTTCTTCATTTTCGGTCGGACGGGCGCTATATCGGCCAGCCGTCGTCACACGGAGGGTACCGATCGAGATTCCTCTCCTCCAAACACCACACTCTACTAAAAACCGCCGCCCTCGGCTCGGACGAGACGACCCGCTGAACTTAAGCATATCGCTAAGCGGAGGAAAAGAAACCAACCGGGATTCCCTTAGTAACGGCGAGTGAACCGGGAGAAGCCCAACGCCGAATCCCGTCGCAAGTTAAAGGCTTCGGGACGTGTGGCGCATGGGTCGAAGGCAGCCGTTCGTTTTCGTCTCGCATAGTTCGGAGTTCCCTCGATCGGGGCCGCCCGCGGCGGGTGCCAGGCCCATTCGGTGCGGACGGCGAGCGACGGCCTTCGATCCGAGAGTCGGGTTGCTTGGGAACGCAGCCCAAATCGGGTGGTAAGCTCCATCCAAGGCTAAATACCGGGACGAGTCCGATAGTCGACAAGTACCGTGAGGGAAAGTTGAAAAGAACTTTGGAGAGAGAGTTCAAGAGAACGTGAAACCGCCCAGGGTAAACGGGTGGGACCGCTCACCGCGATCGCGGGGGGACTCAGTCCGGTGCTGCCTAGGCTCGAGCCCAAACTCGATGTGTGTTCTTGAAAGAGAGGCCGTCGCGGCACAGGTCGTCGTTCGTCGTGTCCGCGGGGGACTCGTTCCCCGCGGTTCCAGCTTTTGTGCCCGCGTCGCCGACGAAGGAGACGGGCCGCGTGGATAGCGGGAAGGGAAACGTGGTGACGACCGCGGCGTCGGTAGGTGGCTGCGTCGGTTGGCTGCGACGGAGGGGACTCGTCCTCTCGATCGCTGCTGCCGCCGGGCCCTAACCCGCCGCATCCGTCGCCGCCGCTTCTTCTTTCCTCCTGCTCCCTCCGCGCGCGACTCCGCTGCACCCGTCCCCTTCATCATCGCTCGGCGTAATCATGGCGCGGGCGCTTCGGCGCGACCTCCGCGCGGCCGGCACCGGACGCACTTCCCCTCCGGTCCGTCGTCGCGACCCGTTCCCGGCGTGCAGGTCGAACACGCGGGTTTTTTTCCGTAGGCGGCAGGCGTTTCATCACCCTGAAAACCCCCGTCTTCCCACCTTGTGAAGTCGGGGGCCACCGGCCGTCGGGCCCGCGAACGTAACTGCCCCTTTCTGCCGGGAACGGAGGAAATCTGACACGATCCGTTACACGTGGCGAGCCGGTCCGTTTTGATCCCGCCGGAAGTCGCGTGCGGGCGACGCACTCTGTGTGTCGCTCCTTAGGCGCCCCACCGTCTCGGGCGCGTGCGCGATGAGAGGCGGGATAGGACTGGCGCGGCCTCGCCGTCACGCACCTCGCCGACGTTTCGGGTTCTTGTCGGGGGCAACCCCGCCCGCGCCCGTTTCCGTTTCCGGAGAGGTCGCTCGGCGACGCTTTTTTACTCGAGCCGCCCGCCACCCCGGGTCAGCGACGTGCATCGGCAACCCACCCGACCCGTCTTGAAACACGGACCGAGGAGTCCTGGCCGTTCGCGAGTCGTAGGGGCCACCTCTGACTA
>NW_027633102.1:1220265-1221503 GCF_053919585.1 Euprymna scolopes
ACCACATGCTGCTGGCTGGCTGTCTGTTGTTACAATGGAATTTAAAAAAAAAAACAAACAAAAAACCCCAACTCTATTAAGATTTTCGATAGTTGGAAAATAATAATAAATTAAGATTTTCGATAGATTGAAAATAATGATAAATTGATTTTAGCAGGGCTGCTGAGTTAGCTTATAGGAGCGAGCTAAAGTAAGAAAGAAACACGCCGAAACACACCGACCGGCACCCCCGACGACGACCACGGGTAAACGGCGGGACTTTGCCGCCTCTTAAGCAAGTTTGACTGACGACTACCACGGCTATTCGGCTAGGTAGGTAGGTAGTCCTCCTCCTCGGCCACCTAGCCGTCGTCGTCGTCGATCGAGCGACCGGGTATATTCAAGACGCCTCTACCGACACCACCACACCAGCGGGCAGTTTAGCGAGCTTGCCAACTCCTCTGCCTCCTCAAGCGCTTCCAGACGCCTACCGACACCACATGCTGCTGGCTGGCTGTCTGTTGTTACAATGGAATTTAAAAAAAAAAACAAACAAAAAACCCCAACTCTATTAAGATTTTCGATAGTTGGAAAATAATAATAAATTAAGATTTTCGATAGATTGAAAATAATGATAAATTGATTTTAGCAGGGCTGCTGAGTTAGCTTATAGGAGCGAGCTAAAGTAAGAAAGAAACACGCCGAAACACACCGACCGGCACCCCCGACGACGACCACGGGTAAACGGCGGGACTAACTGTGACTCTCTTAAGGTGTGAGGAGGCTTTGCCTCTTAAGCAAGTTTGACTGACGCCTACCGACACCGGTCAGGTCGGCGAGGCTCCCGGCGGCCCCGAGCGGGACCACAGGTTGCGGAAGGCGTCCAAGTGAGCGGCGGCGACGCCAGGAGGCCCCCGGGGTCGACTCCGCGGCCCCCGGGTCGGTGTGCGGGCCTCCAGAGCTCGATAAAGTAGTGGTGTCGCTAGCGGTCGAGAAGGCACTTTTCGACGCCTACTGCCACCCCCACATGGCGGTAGGCGCAAAACTGGAAAAATCGCCGACCAGAAATGTCGCTTCGTATAATCGACGTTTTTTTTGACCACCATTTTCAGGTGTCGGAGGTGGGTCTGGACGAATACCAACACCATTTCTGGGGTTTCACAACCGCCCGGCTTCTCCGACATATGTTGGAAAGGAGTAGCGATCGAGCGAAGGGGGCTGTCGGTAGGCGGCCGCGGGTTGCATGTGTGCCCGGGACA
>NW_027633102.1:1221603-1224103 GCF_053919585.1 Euprymna scolopes
GCGACGGCCTTCGATCCGAGAGTCGGGTTGCTTGGGAACGCAGCCCAAATCGGGTGGTAAGCTCCATCCAAGGCTAAATACCGGGACGAGTCCGATAGTCGACAAGTACCGTGAGGGAAAGTTGAAAAGAACTTTGGAGAGAGAGTTCAAGAGAACGTGAAACCGCCCAGGGGTAAACGGGTGGGACCGCTCACCGCGATCGCGGGGGGACTCAGTCCGGTGCTGCCTAGGCTCGAGCCCAAACTCGATGTGTGTTCTTGAAAGAGAGGCCGTCGCGGCACAGGTCGTCGTTCGTGTGTCCGCGGGGGACTCGTTCCCCGCGGTTCCAGCTTTTGTGCCCGCGTCGCCGACGAAGGAGACGGGCCGCGTGGATAGCGGGAAGGGAAACGTGGTGACGACCGCGGCGTCGGTAGGTGGCTGCGTCGGTTGGCTGCGACGGAGGGGACTCGTCCTCTCGATCGCTGCTGCCGCCGGGCCCTAACCCGCCGCATCCGTCGCCGCCGCTTCTTCTTTCCTCCTGCTCCCTCCGCGCGCGACTCCGCTGCACCCGTCCCCTTCATCATCGCTCGGCGTAATCATGGCGCGGGCGCTTCGGCGCGACCTCCGCGCGGCCGGCACCGGACGCACTTCCCCTCCGGTCCGTCGTCGCGACCCGTTCCCGGCGTGCAGGTCGAACACGCGGGTTTTTTTTCCGTAGGCGGCAGGCGTTTCATCACCCTGAAAACCCCCGTCTTCCCACCTTGTGAAGTCGGGGGCCACCGGCCGTCGGGCCCGCGAACGTAACTGCCCCTTTCTGCCGGGAACGGAGGAAATCTGACACGATCCGTTACACGTGGCGAGCCGGTCCGTTTTGATCCCGCCGGAAGTCGCGTGCGGGCGACGCACTCTGTGTGTCGCTCCTTAGGCGCCCCACCGTCTCGGGCGCGTGCGCGATGAGAGGCGGGATAGGACTGGCGCGGCCTCGCCGTCACGCACCTCGCCGACGTTTCGGGTTCTTGTCGGGGGCAACCCCGCCCGCGCCCGTTTCCGTTTCCGGAGAGGTCGCTCGGCGACGCTTTTTTACTCGAGCCGCCCGCCACCCCGGGTCAGCGACGTGCATCGGCAACCCACCCGACCCGTCTTGAAACACGGACCGAGGAGTCCTGGCCGTTCGCGAGTCGTAGGGGCCACCTCTGACTAACCCCGAAGGCGAAGCGAAAGCGAGAGAGCGTGTAGGAGGGCGTCGATCGGGAGAGGTGTCGTGGCAAAGTCGTCCGGGGGTCGTCGGGGGGTGTCGTCGGTCTCGTGCCGTCGTCTTCTCCTCGCCTCACCCGCCTCCGAGCCGTGCCCGATCCCGCCGGCGCGGCGTTTTCGGCCTTCCGCCGTCGCTGCTGCGGTGCCCGCAACTTTTCCTTTTTTCTCTCTTCCCGAGAGAGATAGGAGAGGGAAGGCTCGTGGCTGACGTGCGGTTGTTTTTCCCTCCTCCCCGAGAGGGGACCGGCGCATCATCCAAAAAGGGGAATTGCCGGGCGCCAGCTTCCATATCCTCCTTCCGCCCATCGGTGAGATCCCGCGGCTTGAACTAGTCCTATTTTGTCGTCGAGTTTAGGCGCTGCGCGCGGGCGCATCACCCCCGGGTCGGTTTCCCCTTTTTCCGAGTACGACTCGGCCGACTCTGGCGTAGCGAGCGACCAGGGACCCGAAAGATGGCGATCCACGCCCGGTCGGGATGAAGCCAGAGGAAACTCTGGTGGAAGTCCGAAGCGCCTCTGACGTGCAAATCGATCGTCGGAACCGGGTGTAGGGGCGAAAGACCAATCGAGCCGTCTAGTAGCTGGTTCCCTCCGAAGTTTCCCTCAGGATAGCTGGCGCTCGATCGTCGCAATTCCATCCGGTAAAGCGAACGATTGGAGGCCCCGGGGCCGTTCACGGCCTCGACCTACTCTCGAACTCGGAACGGGTGGAACGGGCCGACTCTCCCGAACGACGGAGCCGACCCATCCGGCCGCCGCCGCCAGCACGCTTCGCTGGGCGGTTGGTCACCTCGAATGCGAGTGCCAAGTGGGCCACTTTTGGTAAGCAGAACTGGCGCTGTGGGATGAACCAAACGTCCGGCTAAGGTGCCTAACGCGACGCCCATGAGATCCCCGAAAGGGTGTCGGTCGATATAGACAGCAGGACGGTGGCCACGGAAGTCGGAATCCGCTAAGGAGTGTGTAACAACTCACCTGCCGAATCGACCGGCCCCGAAAATGGATGGCGCTGGAGCGACGGACCGATGCCGGACCGTCGCGGCGAGGAGCGATGAACTTTCGCGCCGAAACGATGCCGCGACGAGTAGGAGGGCGCCGCGGCGAGCACGGAAGCCTAGGGCGCGAGCCCGGGTGGAGCCGACCGCGGGTGCAGATCTCGGTGGTAGTAGCAAATATTCGAACGAGACCTTCGAAGACCGAAGTGGAGAAGGGTTCCGTGCCAACGGCGGTCGAGCACGGGTCAGTCGGTCCTAAGACGCGGGCGAAAG
>NW_027633102.1:1229103-1239103 GCF_053919585.1 Euprymna scolopes
CGACACCGGTCAGGTCGGCGAGGCTCCCGGCGGCCCCGAGCGGGACCACAGGTTGCGGAAGGCGTCCAAGTGAGCGGCGGCGACGCCAGGAGGCCCCCGGGGTCGACTCCGCGGCCCCCGGGTCGGTGTGCGGGCCTCCAGAGCTCGATAAAGTAGTGGTGTCGCTAGCGGTCGAGAAGGCACTTTTCGACGCCTACTGCCACCCCCACATGGCGGTAGGTGTAAAATCGGAATAGACCGGACCAGGAATGTCGAGGGGGAAAAAAATGACAAAGTCCTGGTGTGCCTAGGCGTCGAGAAGGCACTTTGCGACGCCTACCGACATCCCCATGTGGCAGTAGGCGTAAAACTGGAAAATCGCCGACCAGAAATGTCGCTTCGTATAATCGACGTTTTTTTTGACCACCATTTTCAGGTGTCGGAGGTGGGTCTGGACGAATACCAACACCATTTCTGGGGTTTTCCAGTTTGAAAGTTTTATAAAACATGTTCGGTAGGAAGCACACTTTGGTGTGTCGGTTCGTCGGAGCAGCGACTCTTTGCCTCGTGGTGGTCCGGAACGTCTCTACGGGCTTGTCGCAAAGGCGTCAGAAAGTGGCATCTCCGCCGCCTAGGGCTGTCACCGTTATCGCTGTCGCCGCGCTCCAACTTGTTTTGATCCGCCGCCTTCGTTCCTGCCAACCGTGCGCCCGCTCATCGTCGTTAGGTTATAATACGTGGTACGTGTGTGTGCTTCTCCGTGGACCTAGGGCTGCTCGACGTGTCGAACGATATGTTGGAACAACTAACGGCTCCTTTTCCTGGTTCCATAGTCGTCGTGGTACCCGCGTCGTCAGCCATATCTATGTCCACCATGTTTAGCCGATACGTTTGCTGCAGCTTCTGCTTCCGCCTCAGCGTTCGCCGCTCTCAGCCGCCGCTGTTGTTGCTGCCGTTCTGCCATTCAACCACTACCTGCGAATCTTTCGATGATCGGCCGAACGACCCATCGCTGTGCGACCGATAAATCCTCCGGATTAGGGAGAAACGCCGCCGCTCTCTGCCGCCGTCGAACGGAAAAACGTACATTGTAACGAACGAACGAACGAACGAACGAATTAACGAACGAGCGAACAAACAAACAAAAATAGCCGCGGGGGATGCACTATGTAGATCCTGATCCCCTTGTAACCATACGTACGTTGTTCGATGCTCTCCCGTCCTGGAAGTCGCCGCAGCAAACAGGAGGATGAGCAGCAGCAGGCGCCGCCGCCGTAACCGCCGCCTGCCTGCCGCCTCCTACTCCTGTCAGCGTCCGATCTCACAGCCGTGTGAACGTTCGCTGACACCCGATTTCTTTCCGTCTGGCAAAACCTTGGACGTCCCGCTCGCGGTACACGTGCTGCAGCGACTTCTCGTCCGACAACGCATAAGCGTCGACGTCTGCCGCCGCATCTTCTGATACGTGGACGGTGATAGCGCTAGTCCCTTCTTGCGCCACCTCCACCTTTGTTAGCGCCAAAGAAGATCGATCGAGCAGTCGTGGTCGCAGTCGATTAACCCGTTTTCACCGTCCGCAGTTCCCAAGCCGCCGATCAAGTCGTTGCTCTTCTTGTTCGTTCTTCCCATACCGTCGATTTGCACGGCTGCCGGATGAGCCATCCTCTGTCCGGCGAAGCGCTCACGTCAGTGATCGATACTTGCACCGACAGTCCTCCCGCTCGCGACTCGGTGCTCGAATCGGACTCGTTCGTTTTTATCTCGATGCGATTGTGAAAAGGTGGGACCGGTCGTCAATGTCGTGTGTGCGACGATGTTGTTCGCCCGGTCCGCCGCGTTGTTGTCGTTTTTTTTTTTTTTTTTTTTTTCCCCTAACGTTCGCCGTCGCACGGACGAAAGGGTGAGAAAAAAAAAAAAAAAAGCTCGAAAAAGCCGCCCAAAAAAATCGGACCGAGGAGCCGCTTGCGAGAACGCGCCATGGTGCACGTTGTCTCTCCTCGGTTTTCCGAGCACGAACACGACGCCGGTCGGTCGGTCGGTCGACGAAGGCGACGACGAAGGTGACGGGAAAATTTACGCCGCCGCTGCCCTGGTCCAGCTCCTCCCCGAGTGACGGCTGTGATGTTGACGTTGACGTTGGCGACGACGACGACGACGACGGAGACGACGACGACGACGAGACGGCATCGATGGCGACCACGATGACGACGACCTCGACGAGTTCAGTCTGCACCTTGACCTCCGATGTCCGTGTGCACTGCCGTCGTGCTGTTTGTCGTTTGTCGTATGTATCGCTGTCAAGGGTGCCGTTGTCGTTGTTGTTGTCGACGTTGTTGCTTGCTCTCTCGTCTCGGTCGGTTGGTACGTTGATGACGACGACGACGACGAAGACGACGACGACGACGACGAGACGGCATCGATGGCGACCACGATGACGACGACCTCGACGATTCCAGTCTGCACCTTGACCTCCGATGTCCGTGTGCACTGCCGTCGTGGCTGTTTGTCGTTTGTCGTATGTATCGCTGTCAAGGGTGCCGTTGTCGATGTTGTTGTTGTCGACGCTGTCGTCTGTTCTCTCTTCTCGGCCGGCTGTGACGTGGACGTTGACGACGACGACGACGAGACGGAATCGATGGCGACCACGATGACGACGACCTCGGCGAGTTCAGTCTGCACCTTGACCCTCGATGTCCGTGTGCACTGCCGTCGTGCTGCTTGTCGTTTGTCGTATGTATCGCTGTCAAGGGTGCCGTTGTCGTTGTTGTTGTCGACGTTGGTCGCTTTCGTTCTTTGAGTCTCGGTCTCGGTCCAAGTCAGGGGAGAAACAAAAAAGAGGCCATCAGCGCGGGCAGCGCGCTTCTTCTGACGGCGAACCCCCTCGAAAAATAAATAAACACGTGCCCGTCGTTGTAGTTGTCTGTCTTATGTCGGTCGGTCGGTCGGTCGGTCTGTCGTTCTGTCGAAACAAAGTCCCAAATTCCAACGATACCTGGTTGATCCTGCCAGTAGTCATATGCTTGTCTCAAAGCTTAAGCCATGCAAGTGTAAGTTCACGCCACGCATTAGAACGGGCGAAACCGCGAATGGCTCAGGGAACCGGACCTAATCCTCGGGACCGTATTCCTCCTCGGAGGCGATGGATAACTGTGGCAATTCTAGAGCTAATACATGTGACACAGGCCGCGATCGGTCGGCGCGCCGTCGTCGCCACGCCTCGCGCGCTGGCACCCGCGTCGGCCGTTCCGGGTCGCGGCGCTACATATTAGACTGAGACCGATGCGCGTCATTCCGTCCTCCCGTCGTCGGCGTTCCCGCTCGCGGGTCCGTTCGGTGGCGGGGCTCATAGGGGCGGCGCGCTCCGCTTTGGTGACTCTGGATAAACTCACTGGTCGATCGCACGAGCTTTCACGCCCGGCGACGGGTCTCTCGAGGGTCCGCCCTATCAACTGTCGACGGTCGGTTAAGTGCCTACCGTGGTTACTACGGGTAACGGGGAATCGGGGTTCGATTCCGGAGAGGGAGCATGCGAAACGGCTACCACATCCAAGGAAGGCAGCAGGCGCGCAAATTACCCACTCCCGGCACGGGGAGGTAGTGACGAAAAATAACGACGCGGGACTCTGTCGAGGCCCCGCGATCGGAATGAGTACACTTCAAATTCCGTTAACGAGGACCAACCGGAGGGCAAGTCTGGTGCCAGGCAGCCGCGGTAATTCCAGCTCCGGTAGCGTATATTAAAGTTGTTGCGGTTAAAAAGCTCGTAGTCCGAACTCGGGTTCGTGGTCGCGCAAGCGGCCCCGGGGCGGCGGCGCCATCGTCCGTCGTTGACTTTGGTCGTCCGTTCGCATTCCCGGCCCTTTCCGCCGGTGTCAACCGCTAGCATACCCGCCACGCGGTCCTGCCGGGCGAGGTGGACGAGGAGGTCGTGATCGGGATCCGGGAAAAAAAAAAACAAGTGGTCGTCGGTTCGGTTCCGGGAGTAGTCTAACGGGGGGGTGCTACGTGTGTGTGTTTGGGTGCGTTCATTCGCATCCCCCGCACTCTGACCCCCGCGCTTCTCTCCCTCTCCCTTTCCCGCGCGTTCCTCTTTTTTTTTGAACCCCCCGGTCCGCTCCGAGTCCCTGCTTCGTGGTCTTGTCTGCGCGCGTGTTGCGGTCGGGCGGTTTCTCCTCCAAGGGTGCTCTTAACCGAGTGTCCGCGGCGGCCGGTACGTTCACTTTGAAAAAATTAGAGTGCTCAGAGCGGGCTGTTCAAGCTTGCATACGATAAGCATGGAATGATGGAAGAGGGCCTCGTCTACGTCTGTCGGTCTCCGTCTACGGCGAGGCAATGATCGAAGGGAGCGGTCGGGGCCACTCGTATTGCGACGTTAGAGGTGAAATTCTTGGATCGTCGCAAGACGAACTGCAGCGATGGCGTGTGGCAAGCACGTTTTCCTCGATCAAGAGCGAAAGTCGGAGGTTCGAAGACGATCAGATACCGTCGTAGTTCCGACCGTAAACGATGCCGACCGGCGATCCGCCGGCGTTCGCTTCCATGACCCGGCGGGTAGCCTGCGGGAAACCAGAGTTCGGTTCCGGGGGGAGTATGGTTGCAAAGCTGAAACTTAAAGGAATTGACGGAAGGGCACCACCAGGAGTGGAGCCTGCGGCTTAATTTTGACTCAACACGGGAAAACTCACCCGGTCCGGACACCGGTAGGATTGACAGATCGATAGCTCTTTCTCGATTCGGTGGGTGGTGGTGCATGGCCGTTCTTAGTTGGTGGAGCGATCCGTCTGGTTGATTCCGATAACGAACGAGACTCCGGCCTGCTAACTAGTGCGCCGATGTCAGTGATTTTTACGGCGGGCTCGGCGTCCTCCGTGGCGGCTCGGGTCCGGGTCGGTTTTCTCACGCACTTCTTAGAGGGACGGGTGGCAGAAAGCCACACGAGGCGGAGCGATAACAGGTCTGTGATGCCCTTAGATGTCCGGGGCCGCACGCGCGCTACACTGGAGGTATCAGCGGGGACTTCGCCCCGGCCCGAGAGGGTTGGGAAACCTCTGAACCACCTCCCGTGATAGGGATCGGGGCCTGTAACCAACCCCGTGAACGAGGAATTCCCGGTAGGCGCGGGTCAACAGCCCGCGTCGATCACGTCCCTGCCCTTTGTACACACCGCCCGTCGCTACTACCGATCGAACGGTCCGGTGAGGTCCTCGGATCTGGCCGACGACGCCGCCGGGCAGTGCGCGACGTGTCCGTCACGACACTCGTGCATCTACGCCTCGGCGTTCGATGCCTGGAGAAGACGACCGAACCCGATCGTTTAGAGGGAAGTAAAAGTCCGTAACAAGGTTTCCGTAGGTGAACCTGCGGAAGGATCATTACCGTTTTCCCGTTCGAGACTGGTTTGTTGTTTTCCGGCCTACCTCCTCTGTCTGTCGGCGTCAACGCCTCGAATGCGCGCAAACAAACCTATAAAAGGCGGAGCGAGAGATAGATTTGTGGTGACGCGGAGGTTTTTAAAGCCCCAGCTCTTCTTGCTTGCTTCCGCGTCTTACCACCTGTTTGTTTTTTCGCCCACCGCAAGTGATGGCCGCTTCTTCTTTGCCTTGTCGCCGCTTTATCGTTTTTTTGTTTTTTTGCAGCCGCTGTGCCACCGCCGCTAGCTAAAAAAACAAAACTACTCGCGACATTGCAATGCCGTCACGCCTCCTCGCACAGACCTCCTCGCACACTACTAAATCTATATAAACAAAAACTAATATAAAAAAACCAAGTGCTGAACCCTGGACGGGGGATCACTCGGCTCGTCCGTCGATGAAGAGCGCGGCCAGCCGCGATAACTGATGCGAATTGCAGGACTCAGTGAACATCGACACCTCGAACGCACATTGCGGCCCCGAGATCCCTTGTCTCGGGGCCACGTCCGGTCGAGAGGCGGAACGTTACATGTCTTTCTCCGTTAACGAAACGACATCTTGCCGTCCCCGTGCCCGCCCGGTCCTCGGCACGGTGGTAACCGGGACGTCGCAGGAGCGAGTGACGAGGGGGAAGAAAAATAAAAAAAGAATTGACTCCTTTCAATGTCTTTTTTTTTTTTAAAAACCCTCTCCGGCCTCCTCCTTCGTCTCCCGCTGGCAGACCGCGGAGTCTTTTCCCCTTTTCGACCGCGTGAAGAAACACTGTGGAGGAGGAGCAGGAGGAGTCTGTCCGAAAGCAGCCGAAGGGAGACCAAAAAAAAAGTACCGACCTAACCGACTGCCGACGTAAGCGCCGCCTGCTCGTCTCGCTCTCTGCCTCATGAAGGTGTCTCTCAGCGACGCCTCGAGCAGCGGCGACGAGCACGGCCGTTCGCACCGTAAAAAGGTGGCCGCGTCGTAGGCAACGCAAACGTCGGATGGGGAGGACCCACGCTTTTTTTTAATTGTTGGCTTCTTCATTTTCGGTCGGACGGGCGCTATATCGGCCAGCCGTCGTCCACACGGAGGGTACCGATCGAGATTCCTCTCCTCCAAACACCACACTCTACTAAAAACCGCCGCCCTCGGCTCGGACGAGACGACCCGCTGAACTTAAGCATATCGCTAAGCGGAGGAAAAGAAACCAACCGGGATTCCCTTAGTAACGGCGAGTGAACCGGGAGAAGCCCAACGCCGAATCCCGTCGCAAGTTAAAGGCTTCGGGACGTGTGGCGCATGGGTCGAAGGCAGCCGTTCGTTTTCGTCTCGCATAGTTCGGAGTTCCCTCGATCGGGGCCGCCCGCGGCGGGTGGCCAGGCCCATTCGGTGCGGACGGCGAGCGACGGCCTTCGATCCGAGAGTCGGGTTGCTTGGGAACGCAGGCCCAAATCGGGTGGTAAGCTCCATCCAAGGCTAAATACCGGGACGAGTCCGATAGTCGACAAGTACCGTGAGGGAAAGTTGAAAAGAACTTTGGAGAGAGAGTTCAAGAGAACGTGAAACCGCCCAGGGGTAAACGGGTGGGACCGCTCACCGCGATCGCGGGGGGACTCAGTCCGGTGCTGCCTAGGCTCGAGCCCAAACTCGATGTGTGTTCTTGAAAGAGAGGCCGTCGCGGCACAGGTCGTCGTTCGTCGTGTCCGCGGGGGACTCGTTCCCCGCGGTTCCAGCTTTTGTGCCCGCGTCGCCGACGAAGGAGACGGGCCGCGTGGATAGCGGGAAGGGAAACGTGGTGACGACCGCGGCGTCGGTAGGTGGCTGCGTCGGTTGGCTGCGACGGAGGGGACTCGTCCTCTCGATCGCTGCTGCCGCCGGGCCCTAACCCGCCGCATCCGTCGCCGCCGCTTCTTCTTTCCTCCTGCTCCCTCCGCGCGCGACTCCGCTGCACCCGTCCCCTTCATCATCGCTCGGCGTAATCATGGCGCGGGCGCTTCGGCGCGACCTCCGCGCGGCCGGCACCGGACGCACTTCCCCTCCGGTCCGTCGTCGCGACCCGTTCCCGGCGTGCAGGTCGAACACGCGGGTTTTTTTCCGTAGGCGGCAGGCGTTTCATCACCCTGAAAACCCCCGTCTTCCCACCTTGTGAAGTCGGGGGCCACCGGCCGTCGGGCCCGCGAACGTAACTGCCCCTTTCTGCCGGGAACGGAGGAAATCTGACACGATCCGTTACACGTGGCGAGCCGGTCCGTTTTGATCCCGCCGGAAGTCGCGTGCGGGCGACGCACTCTGTGTGTCGCTCCTTAGGCGCCCCACCGTCTCGGGCGCGTGCGCGATGAGAGGCGGGGATAGGACTGGCGCGGCCTCGCCGTCACGCACCTCGCCGACGTTTCGGGTTCTTGTCGGGGGCAACCCCGCCCCGCGCCCGTTTCCGTTTCCGGAGAGGTCGGCTCGGCGACGCTTTTTTACTCGAGCCGCCCGCCACCCCGGGTCAGCGACGTGCATCGGCAACCCACCCGACCCGTCTTGAAACACGGACCGAGGAGTCCTGGCCGTTCGCGAGTCGTAGGGGCCACCTCTGACTAACCCCGAAGGCGAAGCGAAAGCGAGAGAGCGTGTAGGAGGGCGTCGATCGGGAGAGGTGTCGTGGCAAAGTCGTCCGGGGGTCGTCGGGGGGTGTCGTCGGTCTCGTGCCGTCGTCTTCTCCTCGCCTCACCCGCCTCCGAGCCGTGCCCGATCCCGCCGGGCGCGGCGTTTTCGGCCTTCCGCCGTCGCTGCTGCGGTGCCCGCAACTTTTCCTTTTTTCTCTCTTCCCCGAGAGAGATAGGAGAGGGAAGGCTCGTGGCTGACGTGCGGTTGTTTTTCCCTCCTCCCCGAGAGGGGACCCGGCGCATCATCCAAAAAGGGGAATTGCCGGGCGCCAGCTTCCATATCCTCCTTCCGCCCATCGGTGAGATCCCGCGGCTTGAACTAGTTCCTATTTTGTCGTCGAGTTTAGGCGCTGCGCGCGGGCGCATCACCCCCGGGTCGGTTTCCCCTTTTTTCCGAGTACGACTCGGCCGACTCTGGCGTAGCGAGCGACCAGGGACCCGAAAGATGGCGATCCACGCCCGGTCGGGATGAAGCCAGAGGAAACTCTGGTGGAAGTCCGAAGCGCCTCTGACGTGCAAATCGATCGTCGGAACCGGGTGTAGGGGCGAAAGACCAATCGAGCCGTCTAGTAGCTGGTTCCCTCCGAAGTTTCCCTCAGGATAGCTGGCGCTCGATCGTCGCAATTCCATCCGGTAAAGCGAACGATTGGAGGCCCCGGGGCCGTTCACGGCCTCGACCTACTCTCGAACTCGGAACGGGTGGAACTGGGCCGACTCTCCCGAACGACGGAGCCGACCCCATCCGGCCGCCGCCGCCAGCACGCTTCGCTGGGCGGTTGGTCACCTCGAATGCGAGTGCCAAGTGGGCCACTTTTGGTAAGCAGAACTGGGCGCTGTGGGATGAACCAAACGTCCGGCTAAGGTGCCTAACGCGACGCCCATGAGATCCCCGAAAGGGTGTCGGTCGATATAGACAGCAGGACGGTGGCCACGGAAGTCGGAATCCGCTAAGGAGTGTGTAACAACTCACCTGCCGAATCGACCGGCCCCGAAAATGGATGGCGCTGGAGCGACGGACCGATGCCGGACCGTCGCGGCGAGGAGCGATGAACTTTCGCGCCGAAACGATGCCGCGACGAGTAGGAGGGCGCCGCGGCGAGCACGGAAGCCTAGGGCGCGAGCCCGGGTGGAGCCGACCGCGGGTGCAGATCTCGGTGGTAGTAGCAAATATTCGAACGAGACCTTCGAAGACCGAAGTGGAGAAGGGTTCCGTGCCAACGGCGGTCGAGCACGGGTCAGTCGGTCCTAAGACGCGGGCGAAAGTCTTCCCGAAAGGCGCCGGATCCGTTATGAAAGGTGAAAGGAAAGCGAATCGAATCGAATCGAATCAAAAGCCCAAAACAAAAAAAAAGCGGCCGGCCTCCCGTCGAAAGGGAATCGGGTTAATATTCCCGAACCCGGACTCGGAGAGGGCCCGGGGGTGGCGACGCTGTCGGCAGCGATGTCGGCGGCGCCCGTCGCTTCTCCGGGCGAAACCGCGGTGACGCAAGCGAGCCCGGAGACGTCGCCGGGAGCCCCGGGAAGAGTTCTCTCTTCTTCGTAAAGGACCCCGTGGAATCGGCTCGTCCGGAGATACGGAAAAGGTACCTGTAGAGCGCCGCGGCTCGGGCGGCGTCCGGTGCGCTTTCGGCGGCCCTGGAAAATCCGGGTCCGGTTTTCGCAGCTCTCGAGTCGGTCCGTACCCACCATCCGCAGCAGGTCTCCAAGGTGTACAGCCTCTCGTCGATGGCATCAATGTAGGTAAGGGAAGTCGGCAAAATGGATCCGTACCTTCGGAAGAAGGATTGTCTCCGAGGACCGGGTCGGTCGGCCGTGCCCGCGCGAAGCGAGGAACCGGTACGGGGCTGTAGCGTTCGCTCCGTTCGCGCTTTGCGGCGAAGGCATAGGGGCCGCGGCGGTCCGTTGTGCGGCGGCGTGTTCCGTCGAGCGGTCGCGGTCAAGCGAGCGTGTGTTGCGGGTCGGGAGCGATACCGGGTGGGAGTC
>NW_027633102.1:1244103-1254103 GCF_053919585.1 Euprymna scolopes
CCCCACATGGCGGTAGGCGCAAAACTGGAAAATCGCCGACCAGAAATGTCGCTTCGTATAATCGACGTTTTTTTTGACCACCATTTTCAGGTGTCGGAGGTGGGTCTGGACGAATACCAACACCATTTCTGGGGTTTCACAACCGCCCGGCTTCTCCGACATATGTTGGAAAGGAGTAGCGATCGAGCGAAGGGGGCTGTCGGTAGGCGGCCGCGGGTTGCATGTGTGCCCGGGACAGCACCCCCATCCAACTAAGGGGTGTCCCCGGGGGCCAGGGGGACCTCGTCCAGGTCGGCCGGGCGCTTCCAGACGCCTACCGACACCGGTCAGGTCGGCGAGGCTCCCGGCGGCCCCGAGCGGGACCACAGGTTGCGGAAGGCGTCCAAGTGAGCGGCGGCGACGCCAGGAGGCCCCCGGGGTCGACTCCGCGGCCCCCGGGTCGGTGTGCGGGCCTCCAGAGCTCGATAAAGTAGTGGTGTCGCTAGCGGTCGAGAAGGCACTTTTCGACGCCTACTGCCACCCCCACATGGCGGTAGGCGCAAAACTGGAAAATCGCCGACCAGAAATGTCGCTTCGTATAATCGACGTTTTTTTGACCACCATTTTCAGGTGTCGGAGGTGGGTCTGGACGAATACCAACACCATTTCTGGGGTTTCACAACCGCCCGGCTTCTCCGACATATGTTGGAAAGGAGTAGCGATCGAGCGAAGGGGGCTGT
Source organism: Euprymna scolopes (assembly GCF_053919585.1). Taxonomy (NCBI): domain Eukaryota; kingdom Metazoa; phylum Mollusca; class Cephalopoda; order Sepiida; family Sepiolidae; genus Euprymna; species Euprymna scolopes. The sequence goes on from NW_027633102.1 coordinate 1,244,823, forward strand.
CGGTAGGCGGCCGCGGGTTGCATGTGTGCCCGGGACAGCACCCCCATCCAACTAAGGGGTGTCCCCCGGGGGCCAGGGGGACCTCGTCCAGGTCGGCCGGGCGCTTCCAGACGCCTACCGACACCGGTCAGGTCGGCGAGGCTCCCGGCGGCCCCGAGCGGGACCACAGGTGCGGAAGGCGTCCAAGTGAGCGGCGGCGACGCCAGGAGGCCCCCGGGGTCGACTCCGCGGCCCCCGGGTCGGTGTGCGGGCCTCCAGAGCTCGATAAAGTAGTGGTGTCGCTAGCGGTCGAGAAGGCACTTTTCGACGCCTACTGCCACCCCCACATGGCGGTAGGCGCAAAACTGGAAAATCGCCGACCAGAAATGTCGCTTCGTATAATCGACGTTTTTTTTGACCACCATTTTCAGGTGTCGGAGGTGGGTCTGGACGAATACCAACACCATTTCTGGGGTTTCACAACCGCCCGGCTTCTCCGACATATGTTGGAAAGGAGTAGCGATCGAGCGAAGGGGGCTGTCGGTAGGCGGCCGCGGGTTGCATGTGTGCCCGGGACAGCACCCCCATCCAACTAAGGGGTGTCCCCCGGGGGCCAGGGGGACCTCGTCCAGGTCGGCCGGGCGCTTCCAGACGCCTACCGACACCGGTCAGGTCGGCGAGGCTCCCGGCGGCCCCGAGCGGGACCACAGGTTGCGGAAGGCGTCCAAGTGAGCGGCGGCGACGCCAGGAGGCCCCCGGGGTCGACTCCGCGGCCCCCGGGTCGGTGTGCGGGCCTCCAGAGCTCGATAAAGTAGTGGTGTCGCTAGCGGTCGAGAAGGCACTTTTCGACGCCTACTGCCACCCCCACATGGCGGTAGGCGCAAAACTGGAAAATCGCCGACCAGAAATGTCGCTTCGTATAATCGACGTTTTTTTTGACCACCATTTTCAGGTGTCGGAGGTGGGTCTGGACGAATACCAACACCATTTCTGGGGTTTTCACAACCGCCCGGCTTCTCCGACATATGTTGGAAAGGAGTAGCGATCGAGCGAAGGGGGCTGTCGGTAGGCGGCCGCGGGTTGCATGTGTGCCCGGGACAGCACCCCCATCCAACTAAGGGGTGTCCCCCGGGGGCCAGGGGGACCTCGTCCAGGTCGGCCGGGCGCTTCCAGACGCCTACCGACACCGGTCAGGTCGGCGAGGCTCCCGGCGGCCCCGAGCGGGACCACAGGTTGCGGAAGGCGTCCAAGGGAGCGGCGGCGACGCCAGGAGGCCCCCCGGGGTCGACTCCGCGGCCCCCGGGTCGGTGTGCGGGCCTCCAGAGCTCGATAAAGTAGTGGTGTCGCTAGCGGTCGAGAAGGCACTTTTCGACGCCTACTGCCACCCCCACATGGCGGTAGGTGTAAAATCGGAATAGACCGGACCAGGAATGTCGAGGGGGAAAAAAATGACAAAGTCCTGGTGTGCCTAGGCGTCGAGAAGGCACTTTGCGACGCCTACCGACATCCCATGTGGCAGTAGGCGTAAAACTGGAAAATCGCCGACCAGAAATGTCGCTTCGTATAATCGACGTTTTTTTTTGACCACCATTTTCAGGTGTCGGAGGTGGGTCTGGACGAATACCAACACCATTTCTGGGGTTTTCCAGTTTGAAAGTTTTATAAAACATGTTCGGTAGGAAGCACACTTTGGTGTGTCGGTTCGTCGGAGCAGCGACTCTTTGCCTCGTGGTGGTCCGGAACGTCTCTACGGGGCTTGTCGCAAAGGCGTCAGAAAGTGGCATCTCCGCCGCCTAGGGCTGTCACCGTTATCGCTGTCGCCGCGCTCCAACTTGTTTGATCCGCCGCCTTCGTTCCTGCCAACCGTGCGCCCGCTCATCGTCGTTAGGTTATAATACGTGGTACGTGTGTGTGCTTCTCCGTGGACCTAGGGCTGCTCGACGTGTCGAACGATATGTTGGAACAACTAACGGCTCCTTTTTCCTGGTTCCATAGTCGTCGTGGTACCGCGTCGTCAGCCATATCTATGTCCACCATGTTTAGCCGATACGTTTGCTGCAGCTTCTGCTTCCGCCTCAGCGTTCGCCGCTCTCAGCCGCCGCTGTTGTTGCTGCCGTTCTGCCATTCAACCACTACCTGCGAATCTTTCGATGATCGGCCGAACGACCCATCGCTGTGCGACCGATAAATCCTCCGGATTAGGGAGAAACGCCGCCGCTCTCTGCCGCCGTCGAACGGAAAAACGTACATTGTAACGAACGAACGAACGAACGAACGAATTAACGAACGAGCGAACAAACAAACAAAAATAGCCGCGGGGGATGCACTATGTAGATCCTGATCCCCTTGTAACCATACGTACGTTGTTCGATGCTCTCCCGTCCTGGAAGTCGCCGCAGCAAACAGGAGGATGAGCAGCAGCAGGCGCCGCCGCCGTAACCGCCGCCTGCCTGCCGCCTCCTACTCCTGTCAGCGTCCGATCTCACAGCCGTGTGAACGTTCGCTGACACCCGATTTCTTTCCGTCTGGCAAAACCTTGGACGTCCCGCTCGCGGTACACGTGCTGCAGCGACTTCTCGTCCGACAACGCATAAGCGTCGACGTCTGCCGCCGCATCTTCTGATACGTGGACGGTGATAGCGCTAGTCCCTTCTTGCGCCACCTCCACCTTGTTAGCGCCAAAGAAGATCGATCGAGCAGTCGTGGTCGCAGTCGATTAACCCGTTTTCACCGTCCGCAGTTCCCAGCCGCCGATCAAGTCGTTGCTCTTCTTGTTCGTTCTTCCCATACCGTCGATTTGCACGGCTGCCGGATGAGCCATCCTCTGTCCGGCGAAGCGCTCACGTCAGTGATCGATACTTGCACCGACAGTCCTCCCGCTCGCGACTCGGTGCTCGAATCGGACTCGTTCGTTTTTATCTCGATGCGATTGTGAAAAGGGGGACCGGTCGTCAATGTCGTGTGTGTCGACGATGTTGTTCGCCCGGTCCGCCGCGTTGTTGTCGTTTTTTTTTTTTTTTTTTTTTTCCCCTAACGTTCGCCGTCGCACGGACGAAAGGGTGAGAAAAAAAAAAAAAAGCTCGAAAAAGCCGCCCAAAAAAATCGGACCGAGGAGCCGCTTGCGAGAACGCGCCATGTGCACGTTGTCTCTCCTCGGTTTTTCCGAGCACGAACACGACGCCGGTCGGTCGGTCGGTCGACGAAGGCGACGACGAAGGTGACGGGAAAATTTACGCCGCCGCTGCCCTGGTCCAGCTCCTCCCCGATGACGGCTGTGATGTTGACGTTGACGTTGGCGACGACGACGACGACGACGGAGACGACGACGACGACGAGACGGCATCGATGGCGACCACGATGACGACGACCTCGACGAGTTCAGTCTGCACCTTGACCTCCGATGTCCGTGTGCACTGCCGTCGTGCTGTTTGTCGTTTGTCGTATGTATCGCTGTCAAGGGTGCCGTTGTCGTTGTTGTTGTCGACGTTGTTGCTTGCTCTCTCGTCTCGGTCGGTTGGTACGTTGATGACGACGACGACGACGAAGACGACGACGACGACGACGAGACGGCATCGATGGCGACCACGATTGACGACGACCTCGACGATTCCAGTCTGCACCTTGACCTCCGATGTCCGTGTGCACTGCCGTCGTGCTGTTTGTCGTTTGTCGTATGTATCGCTGTCAAGGGTGCCGTTGTCGATGTTGTTGTTGTCGACGCTGTCGTCTGTTCTCTCTTCTCGGCCGGCTGTGACGTGGACGTTGACGACGACGACGACGAGACGGAATCGATGGCGACCACGATGACGACGACCTCGGCGAGTTCAGTCTGCACCTTGACCCTCGATGTCCGTGTGCACTGCCGTCGTGCTGCTTGTCGTTTGTCGTATGTATCGCTGTCAAGGGTGCGTTGTCGTTGTTGTTGTCGACGTTGGTCGCTTTCGTTCTTTGAGTCTCGGTCTCGGTCCAAGTCAGGGGAGAAACAAAAAAGAGGCCATCAGCGCGGGCAGCGCGCTTCTTCTGACGGCGAACCCCCTCGAAAAATAAATAAACACGTGCCCGTCGTTGTAGTTGTCTGTCTTATGTCGGTCGGTCGGTCGGTCGGTCTGTCGTTCTGTCGAAACAAAGTCCCAAATTCCAACGATACCTGGTTGATCCTGCCAGTAGTCATATGCTTGTCTCAAAGCTTAAGCCATGCAAGTGTAAGTTCACGCCACGCATTAGAACGGGCGAAACCGCGAATGGCTCAGGAACCGGACCTAATCCTCGGGACCGTATTCCTCCTCGGAGGCGATGGATAACTGTGGCAATTCTAGAGCTAATACATGTGACACAGGCCGCGATCGGTCGGCGCGCCGTCGTCGCCACGCCTCGCGCGCTGGCACCCGCGTCGGCCGTTCCGGGTCGCGGCGCTACATATTAGACTGAGACCGATGCGCGTCATTCCGTCCTCCCGTCGTCGGCGTTCCCGCTCGCGGGTCCGTTCGGTGGCGGGGCTCATAGGGCGGCGCGCTCCGCTTTGGTGACTCTGGATAACTCACTGGTCGATCGCACGAGCTTTCACGCCCGGCGACGGGTCTCTCGAGGGTCCGCCCTATCAACTGTCGACGGTCGGTTAAGTGCCTACCGTGGTTACTACGGGTAACGGGGAATCGGGGTTCGATTCCGGAGAGGGAGCATGCGAAACGGCTACCACATCCAAGGAAGGCAGCAGGCGCGCAAATTACCCACTCCCGGCACGGGGAGGTAGTGACGAAAAATAACGACGCGGGACTCTGTCGAGGCCCCGCGATCGGAATGAGTACACTTCAAATCCGTTAACGAGGACCAACCGGAGGGCAAGTCTGGTGCCAGCAGCCGCGGTAATTCCAGCTCCGGTAGCGTATATTAAAGTTGTTGCGGTTAAAAAGCTCGTAGTCCGAACTCGGGTCGTGGTCGCGCAAGCGGCCCGGGCGGCGGCGGCGCCATCGTCCGTCGTTGACTTTGGTCGTCCGTTCGCATTCCCGGCCCTTTCCGCCGGTGTCAACCGCTAGCATACCCGCCACGCGGTCCTGCCGGCGAGGTGGACGAGGAGGTCGTGATCGGGATCCGGGAAAAAAAAAACAAGTGGTCGTCGGTTCGGTTCCGGGAGTAGTCTAACGGGGGGTGCTACGTGTGTGTGTTTGGGTGCGTTCATTCGCATCCCCGCACTCTGACCCCCGCGCTTCTCTCCCTCTCCCTTTCCGCGCGTTCCTCTTTTTTTTTGAACCCCCCGGTCCGCTCCGAGTCCCTGCTTCGTGTCTTGTCTGCGCGCGTGTTGCGGTCGGCGGTTTCTCCTCCAAGGGTGCTCTTAACCGAGTGTCCGCGGCGGCCGGTACGTTCACTTTGAAAAAATTAGAGTGCTCAGAGCGGGCTGTTCAAGCTTGCATACGATAAGCATGGAATGATGGAAGAGGGCCTCGTCTACGTCTGTCGGTCTCCGTCTACGGCGAGGCAATGATCGAAGGGAGCGGTCGGGGCCACTCGTATTGCGACGTTAGAGGTGAAATTCTTGGATCGTCGCAAGACGAACTGCAGCGATGGCGTGTGGCAAGCACGTTTTCCTCGATCAAGAGCGAAAGTCGGAGGTTCGAAGACGATCAGATACCGTCGTAGTTCCGACCGTAAACGATGCCGACCGGCGATCCGCCGGCGTTCGCTTCCATGACCCGGCGGGTAGCCTGCGGGAAACCAGAGTTCGGTTCCGGGGGGAGTATGGTTGCAAAGCTGAAACTTAAAGGAATTGACGGAAGGGCACCACAGGAGTGGAGCCTGCGGCTTAATTTGACTCAACACGGGAAAACTCACCCGGTCCGGACACCGGTAGGATTGACAGATCGATAGCTCTTTCTCGATTCGGTGGGTGGTGGTGCATGGCCGTTCTTAGTTGGTGGAGCGATCCGTCTGGTTGATTCCGATAACGAACGAGACTCCGGCCTGCTAACTAGTGCGCCGATGTCAGTGATTTTTACGGCGGGCTCGGCGTCCTCCGTGGCGCTCGGGTCCGGGTCGGTTTTCTCACGCACTTCTTAGAGGGACGGGTGGCAGAAAGCCACACGAGGCGGAGCGATAACAGGTCTGTGATGCCCTTAGATGTCCGGGGCCGCACGCGCGCTACACTGGAGGTATCAGCGGGGACTTCGCCCCGGCCCGAGAGGGTTGGGAAACCTCTGAACCACCTCCCGTGATAGGGATCGGGGCCTGTAACCAACCCCGTGAACGAGGAATTCCCGGTAGGCGCGGGTCAACAGCCCGCGTCGATCACGTCCCTGCCCTTTGTACACACCGCCCGTCGCTACTACCGATCGAACGGTCCGGTGAGGTCCTCGGATCTGGCGACGACGCCGCCGGGCAGTGCGCGACGTGTCCGTCACGACACTCGTGCATCTACGCCTCGGCGTTCGATGCCTGGAGAAGACGACCGAACCCGATCGTTTAGAGGAAGTAAAAGTCGTAACAAGGTTTCCGTAGGTGAACCTGCGGAAGGATCATTACCGTTTTCCCGTTCGAGACTGGTTTGTTGTTTTCCGGCCTACCTCCTCTGTCTGTCGGCGTCAACGCCTCGAATGCGCGCAAACAAACCTATAAAAGGCGGAGCGAGAGATAGATTTGTGGTGACGCGGAGGTTTTTAAAGCCCCAGCTCTTCTTGCTTGCTTCCGCGTCTTACCACCTGTTGTTTTTTCGCCCACCGCAAGTGATGGCCGCTTCTTCTTTGCCTTGTCGCCGCTTTATCGTTTTTTGTTTTTTTGCAGCCGCTGTGCCACCGCCGCTAGCTAAAAAACAAACTACTCGCGACATTGCAATGCCGTCACGCCTCCTCGCACAGACCTCCTCGCACACTACTAAATCTATATAAACAAAAACTAATATAAAAAAACCCAAGTGCTGAACCCTGGACGGGGGATCACTCGGCTCGTCCGTCGATGAAGAGCGCGGCCAGCCGCGAGAACTGATGCGAATTGCAGGACTCAGTGAACATCGACACCTCGAACGCACATTGCGGCCCCGAGATCCCTTGTCTCGGGGCCACGTCCGGTCGAGAGGCGGAACGTTACATGTCTTTCTCCGTTAACGAAACGACATCTTGCCGTCCCCGTGCCCGCCCGGTCCTCGGCACGGTGGTAACCGGGACGTCGCAGGAGCGAGTGACGAGGGGGAAGAAAAATAAAAAAAGAATTGACTCCTTTCAATGTCTTTTTTTTTTTTAAAACCCTCTCCGGCCTCCTCCTTCGTCTCCCGCTGGCAGACCGCGGAGTCTTTTCCCTTTTCGACCGCGTGAAGAAACACTGTGGAGGAGGAGCAGGAGGAGTCTGTCCGAAAGCAGCCGAAGGGAGAACAAAACAAAAAAAAAGCACCGACCTAACCGACTGCCGACGTAAGCGCCGCCTGCTCGTCTCGCTCTCTGCCTCATGAAGGTGTCTCTCAGCGACGCCTCGAGCAGCGCGACGAGCACGGCCGTCGCACCGTAAAAAGGTGGCCGCGTCGTAGGCAACGTCGGATGGGGAGGACCCAGGCTTTTTTTTAATTGTTGGCTTCTTCATTTCGGTCGGACGGGCGCTATATCGGCCAGCCGTCGTCACACGGAGGGTACCGATCGAGATTCCTCTCCTCCAAACACCACACTCTACTAAAAACCGCCGCCCTCGGCTCGGACGAGACGACCCGCTGAACTTAAGCATATCGCTAAGCGGAGGAAAAGAAACCAACCGGGATTCCCTTAGTAACGGCGAGTGAACCGGGAGAAGCCCAACGCCGAATCCCGTCGCAAGTAAAAGGCTTCGGGACGTGTGGCGCATGGGTCGAAGGCAGCCGTTCGTTTTCGTCTCGCATAGTTCGGAGTTCCCTCGATCGGGGCCGCCCGCGGCGGGTGCCAGGCCCATTCGGTGCGGACGGCGAGCGACGGCCTTCGATCCGAGAGTCGGGTTGCTTGGGAACGCAGCCCAAATCGGGTGGTAAGCTCCATCCAAGGCTAAATACCGGGACGAGTCCGATAGTCGACAAGTACCGTGAGGGAAAGTTGAAAAGAACTTTGGAGAGAGAGTTCAAGAGAACGTGAAACCGCCCAGGGGTAAACGGGTGGGACCGCTCACCGCGATCGCGGGGGGACTCAGTCCGGTGCTGCCTAGGCTCGAGCCCAAACTCGATGTGTGTTCTTGAAAGAGAGGCCGTCGCGGCACAGGTCGTCGTTCGTCGTGTCGCGGGGGACTCGTTCCCCGCGGTTCCAGCTTTTGTGCCCGCGTCGCCGACGAAGGAGACGGGCCGCGTGGATAGCGGGAAGGGAAACGTGGTGACGACCGTGGCGTCGGTAGGTGGCTGCGTCGGTTGGCTGCGACGGAGGGACTCGTCCTCTCGATCGCTGCTGCCGCCGGGCCCTAACCCGCCGCATCCGTCGCCGCCGCTTCTTCTTTCCTCCTGCTCCCTCCGCGCGCGACTCCGCTGCACCCGTCCCCTTCATCATCGCTCGGCGTAATCATGGCGCGGGCGCTTCGCGCGACCTCCGCGCGGCCCGGCACCGGACGCACTTCCCCTCCGGTCCGTCGTCGCGACCCGTTCCCGGCGTGCAGGTCGAACACGCGGGTTTTTTTCGTAGGCGGCAGGCGTTTCATCACCCTGAAAACCCCCGTCTTCCCACCTTGTGAAGTCGGGGGCCACCGGCCGTCGGGCCCGCGAACGTAACTGCCCCTTTCTGCCGGGAACGGAGGAAATCTGACACGATCCGTTACACGTGGCGAGCCGGTCCGTTTTGATCCCGCCGGAAGTCGCGTGCGGGCGACGCACTCTGTGTGTCGCTCCTTAGGCGCCCCACCGTCTCGGGCGCGTGCGCGATGAGAGGCGGGATAGGACTGGCGCGGCCTCGCCGTCACGCACCTCGCCGACGTTTCGGGTTCTTGTCGGGGGCAACCCCGCCCGCGCCCGTTTCCGTTTCCGGAGAGGTCGCTCGGCGACGCTTTTTTACTCGAGCCGCCCGCCACCCCGGGTCAGCGACGTGCATCGGCAACCCACCCGACCCGTCTTGAAACACGGACCGAGGAGTCCTGGCCGTTCGCGAGTCGTAGGGGCCACCTCTGACTAACCCCGAAGGCGAAGCGAAAGCGAGAGAGCGTGTAGGAGGGCGTCGATCGGGAGAGTGTCGTGGCAAAGTCGTCCGGGGGTCGTCGGGGGGTGTCGTCGGTCTCGTGCCGTCGTCTTCTCCTCGCCTCACCCGCCTCCGAGCCGTGCCCGATCCCGCCGGCGCGGCGTTTTCGGCCTTCCGCCGTCGCTGCTGCGGTGCCCGCAACTTTTC
>NW_027633102.1:1259103-1274103 GCF_053919585.1 Euprymna scolopes
GAAACACACCGACCGGCACCCCCGACGACGACCACGGGTAAACGGCGGGACTTTGCCGCCTCTTAAGCAAGTTTGACTGACGACTACCACGGCTATTCGGCTAGGTAGGTAGGTAGGTAGTCCTCCTCCTCGGCCACCTAGCCGTCGTCGTCGATCGAGCGACCGGGTATATTCAAGACGCCTCTACCGACACCACCACACCAGCGGGCAGTTTAGCGAGCTTGCCAACTCCTCTGCCTCCTCAAGCGCTTCCAGACGCCTACCGACACCACATGCTGCTGGCTGGCTGTCTGTTGTTACAATGGAATTTAAAAAAAAAACAAACAAAAAACCCCAACTCTATTAAGATTTTCGATAGTTGGAAAATAATAATAAATTAAGATTTTCGATAGATTGAAAATAATGATAAATTGATTTTAGCAGGGCTGCTGAGTTAGCTTATAGGAGCGAGCTAAAGTAAGAAAGAAACACGCCGAAACACACCGACGGCACCCCCGACGACGACCACGGGTAAACGGCGGGACTTTGCCTCTTAAGCAAGTTTGACTGACGACTACCACGGCTATTCGGCTAGCTAGCTAGCTAGGTAGGTAGGTAGGTAGGTAGGTAGTCCTCCTCCTCGGCCACCTAGCCGTCGTCGTCGTCGATCGAGCGACCGGGTATATTCAAGACGCCTCTACCGACACCACCACACCAGCGGGCAGTTTAGCGAGCTTGCCAACTCCTCTGCTCTCTCAAGCGCTTCCAGACGCCTACCGACACCACATGCTGCTGGCTGGCTGTCTGTTGTTACAATGGAATTTAAAAAAAAAACAAACAAAAAACCCCAACTCTATTAAGATTTTCGATAGTTGGAAAATAATAATAAATTAAGATTTTCGATAGATTGAAAATAATGATAAAATTGATTTTAGCAGGGCTGCTGAGTTAGCTTATAGGAGCGAGCTAAAGTAAGAAAGAAACACGCCGAAACACACCGACCGGCACCCCCGACGACGACCACGGGTAAACGGCGGGACTAACTGTGACTCTCTTAAGGTGTGAGGAGGCTTTGCCTCTTAAGCAAGTTTGACTGACGCCTACCGACACCGGTCAGGTCGGCGAGGCTCCCGGCGGCCCCGAGCGGGACCACAGGTTGCGGAAGGCGTCCAAGTGAGCGGCGGCGACGCCAGGGAGGCCCCCGGGGTCGACTCCGCGGCCCCCGGGTCGGTGTGCGGGCCTCCAGAGCTCGATAAAGTAGTGGTGTCGCTAGCGGTCGAGAAGGCACTTTTCGACGCCTACTGCCACCCCCACATGGCGGTAGGCGCAAAACTGGAAAATCGCCGACCAGAAATGTCGCTTCGTATAATCGACGTTTTTTTTGACCACCATTTTCAGGTGTCGGAGGTGGGTCTGGACGAATACCAACACCATTTCTGGGGTTTCACAACCGCCCGGCTTCTCCGACATATGTTGGAAAGGAAGTAGCGATCGAGCGAAGGGGGCTGTCGGTAGGCGGCCGCGGGTTGCATGTGTGCCCGGGACAGCACCCCCATCCAACTAAGGGGTGTCCCCCGGGGGCCAGGGGGGACCTCGTCCAGGTCGGCCGGGCGCTTCCAGACGCCTACCGACACCGGTCAGGTCGGCGAGGCTCCCGGCCGGCCCCGAGCGGGACCACAGGTTGCGGAAGGCGTCCAAGTGAGCGGCGGCGACGCCAGGAGGCCCCCGGGGTCGACTCCGCGGCCCCCGGGTCGGTGTGCGGGCCTCCAGAGCTCGATAAAGTAGTGGTGTCGCTAGCGGTCGAGAAGGCACTTTTCGACGCCTACTGCCACCCCCACATGGCGGTAGGCGCAAAACTGGAAAATCGCCGACCAGAAATGTCGCTTCGTATAATCGACGTTTTTTTGGACCACCATTTTCAGGTGTCGGAGGTGGGTCTGGACGAATACCAACACCATTTTCTGGGGTTTCACAACCGCCCGGCTTCTCCGACATATGTTGGAAAGGAGTAGCGATCGAGCGAAGGGGGCTGTCGGTAGGCGGCCGCGGGTTGCATGTGTGCCCGGGACAGCACCCCCATCCAACTAAGGGGTGTCCCCCGGGGGCCAGGGGGACCTCGTCCAGGTCGGCCGGGCGCTTCCAGACGCCTACCGACACCGGTCAGGTCGGCGAGGCTCCCGGCGGCCCCGAGCGGGACCACAGGTTGCGGAAGGCGTCCAAGTGAGCGGCGGCGACGCCAGGAGGCCCCCGGGGTCGACTCCGGGCCCCCGGGTCGGTGTGCGGGCCTCCAGAGCTCGATAAAGTAGTGGTGTCGCTAGCGGTCGAGAAGGCACTTTTCGACGCCTACTGCCACCACCACATGGCGGTAGGCGCAAAACTGGAAAATCGCCGACCAGAAATGTCGCTTCGTATAATCGACGTTTTTTTTGACCACCATTTTCAGGTGTCGGAGGTGGGTCTGGACGAATACCAACACCATTTCTGGGGTTTCACAACCGCCCGGCTTCTCCGACATATGTTGGAAAGGAGTAGCGATCGAGCGAAGGGGGCTGTCGGTAGGCGGCCGCGGGTTGCATGTGTGCCCGGGACAGCACCCCCATCCAACTAAGGGGTGTCCCCCGGGGGCCAGGGGGACCTCGTCCAGGTCGGCCGGGCGCTTCCAGACGCCTACCGACACCGGTCAGGTCGGCGAGGCTCCCGGCGGCCCCGAGCGGGACCACAGGTTGCGGAAGGCGTCCAAGTGAGCGGCGGCGACGCCAGGAGGCCCCCGGGGTCGACTCCGCGGCCCCCGGGTCGGTGTGCGGGCCTCCAGAGCTCGATAAAGTAGTGGTGTCGCTAGCGGTCGAGAAGGCACTTTTCGACGCCTACTGCCACCCCCACATGGCGGTAGGCGCAAAACTGGAAAATCGCCGACCAGAAATGTCGCTTCGTATAATCGACGTTTTTTTTGACCACCATTTTCAGGTGTCGGAGGTGGGTCTGGACGAATACCAACACCATTTCTGGGGTTTCACAACCGCCCGGCTTCTCCGACATATGTTGGAAAGGAGTAGCGATCGAGCGAAGGGGGCTGTCGGTAGGCGGCCGCGGGTTGCATGTGTGCCCGGGACAGCACCCCCATCCAACTAAGGGGTGTCCCCCGGGGGCCAGGGGGACCTCGTCCAGGTCGGCCGGGCGCTTCCAGACGCCTACCGACACCGGTCAGGTCGGCGAGGCTCCCGGCGGCCCCGAGCGGGACCACAGGTTGCGGAAGGCGTCCAAGTGAGCGGCGGCGACGCCAGGAGGCCCCCGGGGTCGACTCCGCGGCCCCCGGGTCGGTGTGCGGGCCTCCAGAGCTCGATAAAGTAGTGGTGTCGCTAGCGGTCGAGAAGGCACTTTTCGACGCCTACTGCCACCCCCACATGGCGGTAGGCGCAAAACTGGAAAATCGCCGACCAGAAATGTCGCTTCGTATAATCGACGTTTTTTTTGACCACCATTTTCAGGTGTCGGAGGTGGGTCTGGACGAATACCAACACCATTTCTGGGGTTTCACAACCGCCCGGCTTCTCCGACATATGTTGGAAAGGAGTAGCGATCGAGCGAAGGGGGCTGTCGGTAGGCGGCCGCGGGTTGCATGTGTGCCCGGGACAGCACCCCCATCCAACTAAGGGGTGTCCCCCGGGGGCCAGGGGGACCTCGTCCAGGTCGGCCGGGCGCTTCCAGACGCCTACCGACACCGGTCAGGTCGGCGAGGCTCCCGGCGGCCCCGAGCGGGACCACAGGTTGCGGAAGGCGTCCAAGTGAGCGGCGGCGACGCCAGGAGGCCCCCGGGGTCGACTCCGCGGCCCCCGGGTCGGTGTGCGGGCCTCCAGAGCTCGATAAAGTAGTGGTGTCGCTAGCGGTCGAGAAGGCACTTTTCGACGCCTACTGCCACCCCCACATGGCGGTAGGTGTAAAATCGGAATAGACCGGACCAGGAATGTCGAGGGGGAAAAAAATGACAAAGTCCTGGTGTGCCTAGGCGTCGAGAAGGCACTTTGCGACGCCTACCGACATCCCCATGTGGCAGTAGGCGTAAAACTGGAAAATCGCCGACCAGAAATGTCGCTTCGTATAATCGACGTTTTTTTTGACCACCATTTTCAGGTGTCGGAGGTGGGTCTGGACGAATACCAACACCATTTCTGGGGTTTTCCAGTTTGAAAGTTTTATAAAACATGTTCGGTAGGAAGCACACTTTGGTGTGTCGGTTCGTCGGAGCAGCGACTCTTTGCCTCGTGGTGGTCCGGAACGTCTCTACGGGCTTGTCGCAAAGGCGTCAGAAAGTGGCATCTCCGCCGCCTAGGGCTGTCACCGTTATCGCTGTCGCCGCGCTCCAACTTGTTTTGCCTCCAGAGCTCGATAAAGTAGTGGTGTCGCTAGCGGTCGAGAAGGCACTTTTCGACGCCTACTGCCACCCCCACATGGCGGTAGGCGCAAAACTGGAAAATCGCCGACCAGAAATGTCGCTTCGTATAATCGACGTTTTTTTGACCACCATTTTCAGGTGTCGGAGGTGGGTCTGGACGAATACCAACACCATTTCTGGGGTTTCACAACCGCCCGGCTTCTCCGACATATGTTGGAAAGGAGTAGCGATCGAGCGAAGGGGGCTGTCGGTAGGCGGCCGCGGGTTGCATGTGTGCCCGGGACAGCACCCCCATCCAACTAAGGGGTGTCCCCCGGGGGCCAGGGGGACCTCGTCCAGGTCGGCCGGGCGCTTCCAGACGCCTACCGACACCGGTCAGGTCGGCGAGGCTCCCGGCGGCCCGAGCGGGACCACAGGTTGCGGAAGGCGTCCAAGTGAGCGGCGGCGACGCCAGGAGGCCCCCGGGGTCGACTCCGCGGCCCCGGGTCGGTGTGCGGGCCTCCAGAGCTCGATAAAGTAGTGGTGTCGCTAGCGGTCGAGAAGGCACTTTTCGACGCCTACTGCCACCCCCACATGGCGGTAGGTGTAAAATCGGAATAGACCGGACCAGGAATGTCGAGGGGGAAAAAAATGACAAGTCCTGGTGTGCCTAGGCGTCGAGAAGGCACTTTGCGACGCCTACCGACATCCCCATGTGGCAGTAGGCGTAAAACTGGAAAATCGCCGACCAGAAATGTCGCTTCGTATAATCGACGTTTTTTTTGACCACCATTTTCAGGTGTCGGAGGTGGGTCTGGACGAATACCAACACCATTTCTGGGGTTTTCCAGTTTGAAAGTTTTATAAAACATGTTCGGTAGGAAGCACACTTTGGTGTGTCGGTTCGTCGGAGCAGCGACTCTTTGCCTCGTGGTGGTCCGGAACGTCCTCTACGGGCTTGTCGCAAAGGCGTCAGAAAGTGGCATCTGCCGCCTAGGGCTGTCACCGTTATCGCTGTCGCCGCGCTCCAACTTGTTTTGATCCGCCGCCTTCGTTCCTGCCAACCGTGCGCCCGCTCATCGTCGTTAGGTTATAATACGTGGTACGTGTGTGTGCTTCTCCGTGGACCTAGGGCTGCTCGACGTGTCGAACGATATGTTGGAACAACTAACGGCTCCTTTTCCTGGTTCCATAGTCGTCGTGTACCCGCGTCGTCAGCCATATCTATGTCCACCATGTTTAGCCGATACGTTTGCTGCAGCTTCTGCTTCCGCCTCAGCGTTCGCCGCTCTCAGCCGCCGCTGTTGTTGCTGCCGTTCTGCCATTCAACCACTACCTGCGAATCTTTCGATGATCGGCCGAACGACCCATCGCTGTGCGACCGATAAATCCTCCGGATTAGGGAGAAACGCCGCCGCTCTCTGCCGCCGTCGAACGGAAAAACGTACATTGTAACGAACGAACGAACGAACGAACGAATTAACGAACGAGCGAACAAACAAACAAAAATAGCCGCGGGGGATGCACTATGTAGATCCTGATCCCCTTGTAACCATACGTACGTTGTTCGATGCTCTCCCGTCCTGGAAGTCGCCGCAGCAAACAGGAGGATGAGCAGCAGCAGGCGCCGCCGCCGTAACCGCCGCCTGCCTGCCGCCTCCTACTCCTGTCAGCGTCCGATCTCACAGCCGTGTGAACGTTCGCTGACACCCGATTTCTTTCCGTCTGGCAAAACCTTGGACGTCCCGCTCGCGGTACACGTGCTGCAGCGACTTCTCGTCCGACAACGCATAAGCGTCGACGTCTGCCGCCGCATCTTCTGATACGTGGACGGTGATAGCGCTAGTCCCTTCTTGCGCCACCTCCACCTTTGTTAGCGCCAAAGAAGATTCGATCGAGCAGTCGTGGTCGCAGTCGATTAACCCGTTTTCACCGTCCGCAGTTCCCAAGCCGCCGATCAAGTCGTTGCTCTTCTTGTTCGTTCTTCCCATACCGTCGATTTGCACGGCTGCCGGATGAGCCATCCTCTGTCCGGCGAAGCGCTCACGTCAGTGATCGATACTTGCACCGACAGTCCTCCCGCTCGCGACTCGGTGCTCGAATCGGACTCGTTCGTTTTTATCTCGATGCGATTGTGAAAAGGGGGACCGGTCGTCAATGTCGTGTGTGTCGACGATGTTGTTCGCCCGGTCCGCCGCGTTGTTGTCGTTTTTTTTTTTTTTTTTTTCCCCTAACGTTCGCCGTCGCACGGACGAAAGGGTGAGAAAAAAAAAAAGCTCGAAAAAGCCGCCCAAAAAAATCGGACCGAGGAGCCGCTTGCGAGACGCGCCATGTGCACGTTGTCTCTCCTCGGTTTTCCGAGCACGAACACGACGCCGGTCGGTCGGTCGGTCGACGAAGGCGACGACGAAGGTGACGGGAAAATTTACGCCGCCGCTGCCCTGGTCCAGCTCCTCCCCGATGACGGCTGTGATGTTGACGTTGACGTTGGCGACGACGACGACGACGACGGAGACGACGACGACGGACGAGACGGCATCGATGGCGACCACGATGACGACGACCTCGACGAGTTCAGTCTGCACCTTGACCTCCGATGTCCGTGTGCACTGCCGTCGTGCTGTTATGTCGTTTGTCGTATGTATCGCTGTCAAGGGTGCCGTTGTCGTTGTTGTTGTCGACGTTGTTGCTTGCTCTCTCGTCTCGGTCGGTTGGTACGTTGATGACGACGACGACGACGACGAAGACGACGACGACGACGACGAGACGGCATCGATGGCGACCACGATGACGACGACCTCGACGATTCCAGTCTGCACCTTGACCTCCGATGTCCGTGTGCACTGCCGTCGTGCTGTTTGTCGTTTGTCGTATGTATCGCTGTCAAGGGTGCCGTTGTCGATGTTGTTGTTGTCGACGCTGTCGTCTGTTCTCTCTTCTCGGCGCTGTGACGTGGACGTTGACGACGACGACGACGAGACGGAATCGATGGCGACCACGATGACGACGACCTCGGCGAGTTCAGTCTGCACCTTGACCCTCGATGTCCGTGTGCACTGCCGTCGTGCTGCTTGTCGTTGTCGTATGTACTCGCTGTCAAGGTGCCGTTGTCGTTGTTGTTGTCGACGTTGGTCGCTTTCGTTCTTTGAGTCTCGGTCTCGGTCCAAGTCAGGGAGAAACAAAAAAGAGGCCATCAGCGCGGGCAGCGCGCTTCTTCTGACGGCGAACCCCCTCGAAAAATAAATAAACACGTGCCCGTCGTTGTAGTTGTCTGTCTTATGTCGGTCGGTCGGTCGGTCGGTCTGTCGTTCTGTCGAAACAAAGTCCCAAATTCCAACGATACCTGGTTGATCCTGCCAGTAGTCATATGCTTGTCTCAAAGCTTAAGCCATGCAAGTGTAAGTTCACGCCACGCATTAGAACGGCGAAACCGCGAATGGCTCAGGAACCGGACCTAATCCTCGGGACCGTATTCCTCCTCGGAGGGCGATGGATAACTGTGGCAATTCTAGAGCTAATACATGTGACACAGGCCGCGATCGGTCGGCGCGGCCGTCGTCGCCACGCCTCGCGCGCTGGCACCCGCGTCGGCCGTTCCGGGTCGCGGCGCTACATATTAGACTGAGACCGATGCGCGTCATTCCGTCCTCCCGTCGTCGGCGTTCCCGCTCGCGGGTCCGTTCGGTGGCGGGGCTCATAGGGCGGCGCGCTCCGCTTTGGTGACTCTGGATAACTCACTGGTCGATCGCACGAGCTTTCACGCCCGGCGACGGGTCTCTCGAGGGTCCGCCCTATCAACTGTCGACGGTCGGTTAAGTGCCTACCGTGGTTACTACGGGTAACGGGGAATCGGGGTTCGATTCCGGAGAGGGAGCATGCGAAACGGCTACCACATCCAAGGAAGGCAGCAGGCGCGCAAATTACCCACTCCCGGCACGGGGAGGTAGTGACGAAAAATAACGACGCGGGACTCTGTCGAGGCCCCGCGATCGGAATGAGTACACTTCAAATCCGTTAACGAGGACCAACCGGAGGGCAAGTCTGGTGCCAGCAGCCGCGGTAATTCCAGCTCCGGTAGCGTATATTAAAGTTGTTGCGGTTAAAAAGCTCGTAGTCCGAACTCGGGTTCGTGGTCGCGCAAGCGGCCCCGGGGCGGCGGCGCCATCGTCCGTCGTTGACTTTTGGTCGTCCGTTCGCATTCCCGGCCCTTTCCGCCGGTGTCAACCGCTAGCATACCCGCCACGCGGTCCTGCCGGCGAGGTGGACGAGGAGGTCGTGATCGGGATCCGGGAAAAAAAAAACAAGTGGTCGTCGGTTCGGTTCCGGGAGTAGTCTAACGGGGGGGTGCTACGTGTGTGTGTTTGGGTGCGTTCATTCGCATCCCCGCACTCTGACCCCCGCGCTTCTCTCCCTCTCCCTTTCCGCGCGTTCCTCTTTTTTTTTGAACCCCCCGGTCCGCTCCGAGTCCCTGCTTCGTGTCTTGTCTGCGCGCCGTGTTGCGGTCGGCGGTTTCTCCTCCAAGGGTGCTCTTAACCGAGTGTCCGCGGCGGCCGGTACGTTCACTTTGAAAAAATTAGAGTGCTCAGAGCTGGGCTGTTCAAGCTTGCATACGATAAGCATGGAATGATGGAAGAGGGCCTCGTCTACGTCTGTCGGTCTCCGTCTACGGCGAGGCAATGATCGAAGGGAGCGGTCGGGGCCACTCGTATTGCGACGTTAGAGGTGAAATTCTTGGATCGTCGCAAGACGAACTGCAGCGATGGCGTGTGGCAAGCAACGTTTTCCTCGATCAAGAGCGAAAGTCGGAGGTTCGAAGACGATCAGATACCGTCGTAGTTCCGACCCGTAAACGATGCCGACCGGCGATCCTGCCGGCGTTCGCTTCCATGACCCGGCGGGTAGCCTGCGGGAAACCAGAGTTCGGTTCCGGGGGGGGAGTATGGTTGCAAAGCTGAAACTTAAAGGAATTGACGGAAGGGCACCACCAGGAGTGGAGCCTGCGGCTTAATTTGACTCAACACGGGAAAACTCACCCGGTCCGGACACCGGTAGGATTGACAGATCGATAGCTCTTTCTCGATTCGGTGGGTGGTGGTGCATGGCCGTTCTTAGTTGGTGGAGCGATCCGTCTGGTTGATTCCGATAACGAACGAGACTCCGGCCTGCTAACTAGTGCGCCGATGTCAGTGATTTTTACGGCGGGCTCGGCGTCCTCCGTGGCGCTCGGGTCCGGGTCGGTTTTCTCACGCACTTCTTAGAGGGACGGGTGGCAGAAAGCCACACGAGGCGGAGCGATAACAGGTCTGTGATGCCCTTAGAGTCCGGGGCCGCACGCGCGCTACACTGGAGGTATCAGCGGGGACTTCGCCCCGGCCCGAGAGGGTTGGGAAACCTCTGAACCACCTCCCGTGATAGGGATCGGGGCCTGTAACCAACCCCGTGAACGAGGAATTCCCGGTAGGCGCGGGTCAACAGCCCGCGTCGATCACGTCCCTGCCCTTTGTACACACCGCCCGTCGCTACTACCGATCGAACGGTCCGGTGAGGTCCTCGGATCTGGCCGACGACGCCGCCGGGCAGTGCGCGACGTGTCCGTCACGACACTCGTGCATCTACGCCTCGGCGTTCGATGCCTGGAGAAGACGACCGACACCCGATCGTTTAGAGGAAGTAAAAGTCGTAACAAGGTTTCCGTAGGTGAACCTGCGGAAGGATCATTACCGTTTTCCCGTTCGAGACTGGTTTGTTGTTTTCCGGCCTACCTCCTCTGTCTGTCGGCGTCAACGCCTCGAATGCGCGCAAACAAACCTATAAAAGGCGGAGCGAGAGATAGATTTGTGGTGACGCGGAGGTTTTTAAAGCCCCAGCTCTTCTTGCTTGCTTCCGCGTCTTACCACCTGTTTGTTTTTTCGCCCACCGCAAGTGATGGCCGCTTCTTCTTTGCCTTGTCGCCGCTTTATCGTTTTTTTTGTTTTTTTGCAGCCGCTGTGCCACCGCCGCTAGCTAAAAAAACAAACTACTCGCGACATTGCAATGCCGTCACGCCTCCTCGCACAGACCTCCTCGCACACTACTAAATCTATATAAACAAAAACTAATATAAAAAAACCAAGTGCTGAACCCTGGACGGGGATCACTCGGCTCGTCCCGTCGATGAAGAGCGCGGCCAGCCGCGATAACTGATGCGAATTGCAGGACTCAGTGAACATCGACACCTCGAACGCACATTGCGGCCCCGAGATCCCTTGTCTCGGGGCCACGTCCGGTCGAGAGGCGGAACGTTACATGTCTTTCTCCGTTAACGAAACGACATCTTGCCGTCCCCGTGCCCGCCCGGTCCTCGGCACGGTGGTAACCGGGACGTCGCAGGAGCGAGTGACGAGGGGAAGAAAAATAAAAAAAGAATTGACTCCTTTCAATGTCTTTTTTTTTTTAAAACCCTCTCCGGCCTCCTCCTTCGTCTCCCGCTGGCAGACCGCGGAGTCTTTCCCTTTTCGACGGTGAAGAAACACTGTGGAGGAGGAGCAGGAGGAGTCTGTCCGAAAGCAGCCGAAGGGAGACAAAAAAAAAAGTACCGACCTAACCGACTGCCGACGTAAGCGCCGCCTGCTCGTCTCGCTCTCTGCCTCATGAAGGTGTCTCTCAGCGACGCCTCGAGCAGCGCGACGAGCACGGCCGTCGCACCGTAAAAAGGGTGGCCGCGTCGTAGGCAACGCAACGTCGGATGGGGAGGACCCACGCTTTTTTTAATTGTTGGCTTCTTCATTTTCGGTCGGACGGGCGCTATATCGGCCAGCCGTCGTCACACGGAAGGGTACCGATCGAGATTCCTCTCCTCCAAACACCACACTCTACTAAAAACCGCCGCCCTCGGCTCGGACGAGACGACCCGCTGAACTTAAGCATATCGCTAAGCGGAGGAAAAGAAACCAACCGGGGATTCCCTTAGTAACGCGAGTGAACCGGGAAGAAGCCCAACGCCGAATCCGTCGCAAGTTAAAGGCTTCGGGACGTGTGGCGCATGGGTCGAAGGCAGCCGTTCGTTTTCGTCTCGCATAGTTCGGAGTTCCCTCGATCGGGGCCGCCCGCGGCGGGTGCCAGGCCCATTCGGTGCGGACGGCGAGCGACGGCCTTCGATCCGAGAGTCGGGTTGCTTGGGAACGCAGCCCAAATCGGGTGGTAAGCTCCATCCAAGGCTAAATACCGGGACGAGTCCGATAGTCGACAAGTACCGTGAGGGAAAGTTGAAAAGAACTTTGGAGAGAGAGTTCAAGAGAACGTGAAACCGCCCAGGGGGGTAAACGGGTGGGACCGCTCACCGCGATCGCGGGGGGACTCAGGTCCGGTGCTGCCTAGGCTCGAGCCCAAACTCGATGTGTGTTCTTGAAAGAGAGGCCGTCGCGGCACAGGTCGTCGTTCGTCGTGTCCGCGGGGGACTCGTTCCCCGCGGTTCCAGCTTTTGTGCCCGCGTCGCCGACGAAGGAGACGGGCCGCGTGGATAGCGGGAAGGGAAACGTGGTGACGACCGCGGCGTCGGTAGGTGGCTGCGTCGGTTGGCTGCGACGGAGGGGACTCGTCCTCTCGATCGCTGCTGCCGCCGGGCCCTAACCCGCCGCATCCGTCGCCGCCGCTTCTTCTTTCCTCCTGCTCCCTCCGCGCGCGACTCCGCTGCACCCGTCCCCTTCATCATCGCTCGGCGTAATCATGGCGCGGGCGCTTCGGCGCGACCTCCGCGCGGCCGGCACCGGACGCACTTCCCCTCCGGTCCGTCGTCGCGACCCGTTCCCGGCGTGCAGGTCGAACACGCGGGTTTTTTTCCGTAGGCGGCAGGCGTTTCATCACCCTGAAAACCCCCGTCTTCCCACCTTGTGAAGTCGGGGGCCACCGGCCGTCGGGCCCGCGAACGTAACTGCCCCTTTCTGCCGGGGAACGGAGGAAATCTGACACGATCCGTTACACGTGGCGAGCCGGTCCGTTTTGATCCCGCCGGGAAGTCGCGTGCGGGCGACGCACTCTGTGTGTCGCTCCTTAGGCGCCCCACCGTCTCGGGCGCGTGCGCGATGAGAGGCGGGATAGGACTGGCGCGGCCTCGCCGTCACGCACCTCGCCGACGTTTCGGGTTCTTGTCGGGGGCAACCCCGCCCGCGCCCGTTTCCGTTTCCGGAGAGGTCGCTCGGCGACGCTTTTTTACTCGAGCCGCCCGCCACCCCGGGTCAGCGACGTGCATCGGCAACCCACCCGACCCGTCTTGAAACACGGACCGAGGAGTCCTGGCCGTTCGCGAGTCGTAGGGGCCACCTCTGACTAACCCCGAAGGCGAAGCGAAAGCGAGAGAGCGTGTAGGAGGGCGTCGATCGGGAGAGGTGTCGTGGCAAAGTCGTCCGGGGGTCGTCGGGGGGTGTCGTCGGTCTCGTGCCGTCGTCCTTCTCCTCGCCTCACCCGCCTCCGAGCCGTGCCCGATCCCGCCGGCGCGGCGTTTTCGGCCTTCCGCCGTCGCTGCTGCGGTGCCCGCAACTTTTCCTTTTTTCTCTCTTCCCGAGAGAGATAGGAGAGGGAAGGCTCGTGGCTGACGTGCGGTTGTTTTTCCCTCCTCCCCGAGAGGGGACCGGCGCATCATCCAAAAAGGGGAATTGCCGGGCGCCAGCTTCCATATCCTCCTTCCGCCCATCGGTGAGATCCCGCGGCTTGAACTAGTCCTATTTTGTCGTCGAGTTTAGGCGCTGCGCGCGGGCGCATCACCCCCGGGTCGGTTTCCCCTTTTTCCGAGTACGACTCGGCCGACTCTGGCGTAGCGAGCGACCAGGGACCCGAAAGATGGCGATCCACGCCCGGTCGGGATGAAGCCAGAGGAAACTCTGGTGGAAGTCCGAAGCGCCTCTGACGTGCAAATCGATCGTCGGAACCGGGTGTAGGGGCGAAAGACCAATCGAGCCGTCTAGTAGCTGGTTCCCTCCGAAGTTTCCCTCAGGATAGCTGGCGCTCGATCGTCGCAATTCCATCCGGTAAAGCGAACGATTGGAGGCCCCGGGGCCGTTCACGGCCTCGACCTACTCTCGAACTCGGAACGGGTGGAACGGGCCGACTCTCCCGAACGACGGAGCCGACCCATCCGGCCGCCGCCGCCAGCACGCTTCGCTGGGCGGTTGGTCACCTCGAATGCGAGTGCCAAGTGGGCCACTTTTGGTAAGCAGAACTGGCGCTGTGGGATGAACCAAACGTCCGGCTAAGGTGCCTAACGCGACGCCCATGAGATCCCCGAAAGGGTGTCGGTCGATATAGACAGCAGGACGGTGGCCACGGAAGTCGGAATCCGCTAAGGAGTGTGTAACAACTCACCTGCCGAATCGACCGGCCCCGAAAATGGATGGCGCTGGAGCGACGGACCGATGCCGGACCGTCGCGGCGAGGAGCGATGAACTTTCGCGCCGAAACGATGCCGCGACGAGTAGGAGGGCGCCGGCGGCGAGCACGGAAGCCTAGGGCGCGAGCCCGGGTGGAGCCGACCGCGGGTGCAGATCTCGGTGGTAGTAGCAAATATTCGAACGAGACCTTCGAAGACCGAAGTGGAGAAGGGTTCCGTGCCAACGGCGGTCGAGCACGGGTCAGTCGGTCCTAAGACGCGGGCGAAAGTCTTCCCGAAAGGCGCCGGATCCGTTATGAAAGGTGAAAGGAAAGCGAATCGAATCGAATCGGAATCAAAAGCCCAAACAAAAAAAAAGCGGCCGGCCTCCCGTCGAAAGGGAATCGGGTTAATATTCCCGAACCCGGACTCGGAGAGGGCCCGGGGGTGGCGACGCTGTCGGCAGCGATGTCGGCGGCGCCCGTCGCTTCCCGGGCGAAACCGCGGTGACGCAAGCGAGCCCGGAGACGTCGCCGGGAGCCCCGGGAAGAGTTCTCTCTTCTTCGTAAAGGACCATGTCCGTGGAATCGGCTCGTCCGGAGATACGGAAAAGGTACCTGTAGAGCGCCGCGGCTCGGGCGGCGTCCGGTGCGCTTTCGGCGGCCCTGGAAAATCCGGGTCCGGTTTTCGCAGCTCTCGAGTCGGTCCGTACCCACCATCCGCAGCAGGTCTCCAAGGTGTACAGCCTCTCGTCGATGGCATCAATGTAGGTAAGGGAAGTCGGCAAAATGGATCCGTACCTTCGGAAGAAGGATTGGCTCCGAGGACCGGGTCGGTCGGGCCGTGCCCGCGCGAAGCGAGGAACCGGTACGGGGCTGTAGCGTTCGCTCCGTTCGCGCTTTGCGGCGAAGGCATAGGGGCCGCGGCGGGTCCGTTGTGCGGCGGCGTGTTCCGGTCAAGCGGTCGCGGTCAAGCGAGCGTGTGTTGCGGGTCGGAGAGCGATACGGGTGGGAGTCCGCCGTCGGGCGGCAGGAGTGTGGCGTCGACCAAAAACGGCGGGGGACCGTCGGCGGGGGTCGTCTTTCTGGCGGCGGCGGTTCAAGCGGCTTTTCTGCGGGGTGCTTCGCTCCGGGGTGCGCGGGTGGCGGCGGGCGGCTCCAATCCGTTCGTCGCAACGTCTCCGTCCTCCTCGAAAAGGGGTGAGGCTGCCTTGCGGACGTGTCGTCGTCGCTTTGCCGGTGCGGTCTTCGTCGGCCCCTCCGACGCGGCGTCCTCCGCTCCTGCGCTGTCCGCGCGATGCTCCCTCTCTTCT
>NW_027633102.1:1279103-1286058 GCF_053919585.1 Euprymna scolopes
ATGTTCGGTAGGAAGCACACTTTGGTGTGTCGGTTCGTCGGAGCAGCGACTCTTTGCCTCGTGGTGGTCCGGAACGTCTCTACGGGCTTGTCGCAAAGGCGTCAGAAAGTGGCATCTCCGCCGCCTAGGGCTGTCACCGTTATCGCTGTCGCCGCGCTCCAACTTGTTTTGATCCGCCGCCTTCGTTCCTGCCAACCGTGCGCCCGCTCATCGTCGTTAGGTTATAATACGTGGTACGTGTGTGTGCTTCTCCGTGGACCTAGGGCTGCTCGACGTGTCGAACGATATGTTGGAACAACTAACGGCTCCTTTTCCTGGTTCCATAGTCGTCGTGGTACCCGCGTCGTCAGCCATATCTATGTCCACCATGTTTAGCCGATACGTTTGCTGCAGCTTCTGCTTCCGCCTCAGCGTTCGCCGCTCTCAGCCGCCGCTGTTGTTGCTGCCGTTCTGCCATTCAACCACTACCTGCGAATCTTTCGATGATCGGCCGAACGACCCATCGCTGTGCGACCGATAAATCCTCCGGATTAGGGAGAAACGCCGCCGCTCTCTGCCGCCGTCGAACGGAAAAACGTACATTGTAACGAACGAACGAACGAACGAACGAATTAACGAACGAGCGAACAAACAAACAAAAATAGCCGCGGGGGATGCACTATGTAGATCCTGATCCCCTTGTAACCATACGTACGTTGTTCGATGCTCTCCCGTCCTGGAAGTCGCCGCAGCAAACAGGAGGATGAGCAGCAGCAGGCGCCGCCGCCGTAACCGCCGCCTGCCTGCCGCCTCCTACTCCTGTCAGCGTCCGATCTCACAGCCGTGTGAACGTTCGCTGACACCCGATTTCTTTCCGTCTGGCAAAACCTTGGACGTCCCGCTCGCGGTACACGTGCTGCAGCGACTTCTCGTCCGACAACGCATAAGCGTCGACGTCTGCCGCCGCATCTTCTGATACGTGGACGGTGATAGCGCTAGTCCCTTCTTGCGCCACCTCCACCTTTGTTAGCGCCAAAGAAGATCGATCGAGCAGTCGTGGTCGCAGTCGATTAACCCGTTTTCACCGTCCGCAGTTCCCAAGCCGCCGATCAAGTCGTTGCTCTTCTTGTTCGTTCTTCCCATACCGTCGATTTGCACGGCTGCCGGATGAGCCATCCTCTGTCCGGCGAAGCGCTCACGTCAGTGATCGATACTTGCACCGACAGTCCTCCCGCTCGCGACTCGGTGCTCGAATCGGACTCGTTCGTTTTTATCTCGATGCGATTGTGAAAAGGGGGCGTGTGTGTCGACGATGTTGTTCGCCCGGTCCGCCGCGTTGTTGTCGTTTTTTTTTTTTTTTTTTTTTTTCCCCTAACGTTCGCCGTCGCACGGACGAAAGGGTGAGAAAAAAAAAAAAAAGCTCGAAAAAGCCGCCCAAAAAAATCGGACCGAGGAGCCGCTTGCGAGAACGCGCCATGTGCACGTTGTCTCTCCTCGGTTTTCCGAGCACGAACACGACGCCGGTCGGTCGGTCGGTCGACGAAGGCGACGACGAAGGTGACGGGAAAATTTACGCCGCCGCTGCCCTGGTCCAGCTCCTCCCCGATGACGGCTGTGATGTTGACGTTGACGTTGGCGACGACGACGACGACGACGGAGACGACGACGACGACGAGACGGCATCGATGGCGACCACGATGACGACGACCTCGACGAGTTCAGTCTGCACCTTGACCTCCGATGTCCGTGTGCACTGCCGTCGTGCTGTTTGTCGTTTGTCGTATGTATCGCTGTCAAGGGTGCCGTTGTCGTTGTTGTTGTCGACGTTGTTGCTTGCTCTCTCGTCTCGGTCGGTTGGTACGTTGATGACGACGACGACGACGAAGACGACGACGACGACGACGAGACGGCATCGATGGCGACCACGATGACGACGACCTCGACGATTCCAGTCTGCACCTTGACCTCCGATGTCCGTGTGCACTGCCGTCGTGCTGTTTGTCGTTTGTCGTATGTATCGCTGTCAAGGGTGCCGTTGTCGATGTTGTTGTTGTCGACGCTGTCGTCTGTTCTCTCTTCTCGGCCGGCTGTGACGTGGACGTTGACGACGACGACGACGAGACGGAATCGATGGCGACCACGATGACGACGACCTCGGCGAGTTCAGTCTGCACCTTGACCCTCGATGTCCGTGTGCACTGCCGTCGTGCTGCTTGTCGTTTGTCGTATGTATCGCTGTCAAGGGTGCCGTTGTCGTTGTTGTTGTCGACGTTGGTCGCTTTCGTTCTTTGAGTCTCGGTCTCGGTCCAAGTCAGGGGAGAAACAAAAAAGAGGCCATCAGCGCGGGCAGCGCGCTTCTTCTGACGGCGAACCCCCTCGAAAAATAAATAAACACGTGCCCGTCGTTGTAGTTGTCTGTCTTATGTCGGTCGGTCGGTCGGTCGGTCTGTCGTTCTGTCGAAACAAAGTCCCAAATTCCAACGATACCTGGTTGATCCTGCCAGTAGTCATATGCTTGTCTCAAAGCTTAAGCCATGCAAGTGTAAGTTCACGCCACGCATTAGAACGGGCGAAACCGCGAATGGCTCAGGAACCGGACCTAATCCTCGGGACCGTATTCCTCCTCGGAGGCGATGGATAACTGTGGCAATTCTAGAGCTAATACATGTGACACAGGCCGCGATCGGTCGGCGCGCCGTCGTCGCCACGCCTCGCGCGCTGGCACCCGCGTCGGCCGTTCCGGGTCGCGGCGCTACATATTAGACTGAGACCGATGCGCGTCATTCCGTCCTCCCGTCGTCGGCGTTCCCGCTCGCGGGTCCGTTCGGTGGCGGGGCTCATAGGGCGGCGCGCTCCGCTTTGGTGACTCTGGATAACTCACTGGTCGATCGCACGAGCTTTCACGCCCGGCGACGGGTCTCTCGAGGGTCCGCCCTATCAACTGTCGACGGTCGGTTAAGTGCCTACCGTGGTTACTACGGGTAACGGGGAATCGGGGTTCGATTCCGGAGAGGGAGCATGCGAAACGGCTACCACATCCAAGGAAGGCAGCAGGCGCGCAAATTACCCACTCCCGGCACGGGGAGGTAGTGACGAAAAATAACGACGCGGGACTCTGTCGAGGCCCCGCGATCGGAATGAGTACACTTCAAATCCGTTAACGAGGACCAACCGGAGGGCAAGTCTGGTGCCAGCAGCCGCGGTAATTCCAGCTCCGGTAGCGTATATTAAAGTTGTTGCGGTTAAAAAGCTCGTAGTCCGAACTCGGGTTCGTGGTCGCGCAAGCGGCCCCGGGGCGGCGGCGCCATCGTCCGTCGTTGACTTTGGTCGTCCGTTCGCATTCCCGGCCCTTTCCGCCGGTGTCAACCGCTAGCATACCCGCCACGCGGTCCTGCCGGCGAGGTGGACGAGGAGGTCGTGATCGGGATCCGGGAAAAAAAAAACAAGTGGTCGTCGGTTCGGTTCCGGGAGTAGTCTAACGGGGGGGTGCTACGTGTGTGTGTTTGGGTGCGTTCATTCGCATCCCCGCACTCTGACCCCCGCGCTTCTCTCCCTCTCCCTTTCCGCGCGTTCCTCTTTTTTTTTGAACCCCCCGGTCCGCTCCGAGTCCCTGCTTCGTGTCTTGTCTGCGCGCGTGTTGCGGTCGGCGGTTTCTCCTCCAAGGGTGCTCTTAACCGAGTGTCCGCGGCGGCCGGTACGTTCACTTTGAAAAAATTAGAGTGCTCAGAGCGGGCTGTTCAAGCTTGCATACGATAAGCATGGAATGATGGAAGAGGGCCTCGTCTACGTCTGTCGGTCTCCGTCTACGGCGAGGCAATGATCGAAGGGAGCGGTCGGGGCCACTCGTATTGCGACGTTAGAGGTGAAATTCTTGGATCGTCGCAAGACGAACTGCAGCGATGGCGTGTGGCAAGCACGTTTTCCTCGATCAAGAGCGAAAGTCGGAGGTTCGAAGACGATCAGATACCGTCGTAGTTCCGACCGTAAACGATGCCGACCGGCGATCCGCCGGCGTTCGCTTCCATGACCCGGCGGGTAGCCTGCGGGAAACCAGAGTTCGGTTCCGGGGGGAGTATGGTTGCAAAGCTGAAACTTAAAGGAATTGACGGAAGGGCACCACCAGGAGTGGAGCCTGCGGCTTAATTTGACTCAACACGGGAAAACTCACCCGGTCCGGACACCGGTAGGATTGACAGATCGATAGCTCTTTCTCGATTCGGTGGGTGGTGGTGCATGGCCGTTCTTAGTTGGTGGAGCGATCCGTCTGGTTGATTCCGATAACGAACGAGACTCCGGCCTGCTAACTAGTGCGCCGATGTCAGTGATTTTTACGGCGGGCTCGGCGTCCTCCGTGGCGCTCGGGTCCGGGTCGGTTTTCTCACGCACTTCTTAGAGGGACGGGTGGCAGAAAGCCACACGAGGCGGAGCGATAACAGGTCTGTGATGCCCTTAGATGTCCGGGGCCGCACGCGCGCTACACTGGAGGTATCAGCGGGGACTTCGCCCCGGCCCGAGAGGGTTGGGAAACCTCTGAACCACCTCCCGTGATAGGGATCGGGGCCTGTAACCAACCCCGTGAACGAGGAATTCCCGGTAGGCGCGGGTCAACAGCCCGCGTCGATCACGTCCCTGCCCTTTGTACACACCGCCCGTCGCTACTACCGATCGAACGGTCCGGTGAGGTCCTCGGATCTGGCCGACGACGCCGCCGGGCAGTGCGCGACGTGTCCGTCACGACACTCGTGCATCTACGCCTCGGCGTTCGATGCCTGGAGAAGACGACCGAACCCGATCGTTTAGAGGAAGTAAAAGTCGTAACAAGGTTTCCGTAGGTGAACCTGCGGAAGGATCATTACCGTTTTCCCGTTCGAGACTGGTTTGTTGTTTTCCGGCCTACCTCCTCTGTCTGTCGGCGTCAACGCCTCGAATGCGCGCAAACAAACCTATAAAAGGCGGAGCGAGAGATAGATTTGTGGTGACGCGGAGGTTTTTAAAGCCCCAGCTCTTCTTGCTTGCTTCCGCGTCTTACCACCTGTTTGTTTTTTCGCCCACCGCAAGTGATGGCCGCTTCTTCTTTGCCTTGTCGCCGCTTTATCGTTTTTTTTGTTTTTTTGCAGCCGCTGTGCCACCGCCGCTAGCTAAAAAAACAAACTACTCGCGACATTGCAATGCCGTCACGCCTCCTCGCACAGACCTCCTCGCACACTACTAAATCTATATAAACAAAAACTAATATAAAAAAACCAAGTGCTGAACCCTGGACGGGGGATCACTCGGCTCGTCCGTCGATGAAGAGCGCGGCCAGCCGCGATAACTGATGCGAATTGCAGGACTCAGTGAACATCGACACCTCGAACGCACATTGCGGCCCCGAGATCCCTTGTCTCGGGGCCACGTCCGGTCGAGAGGCGGAACGTTACATGTCTTTCTCCGTTAACGAAACGACATCTTGCCGTCCCCGTGCCCGCCCGGTCCTCGGCACGGTGGTAACCGGGACGTCGCAGGAGCGAGTGACGAGGGGGAAGAAAAATAAAAAAAGAATTGACTCCTTTCAATGTCTTTTTTTTTTTTAAAACCCTCTCCGGCCTCCTCCTTCGTCTCCCGCTGGCAGACCGCGGAGTCTTTTCCCTTTTCGACCGCGTGAAGAAACACTGTGGAGGAGGAGCAGGAGGAGTCTGTCCGAAAGCAGCCGAAGGGAGACCAAAAAAAAAGTACCGACCTAACCGACTGCCGACGTAAGCGCCGCCTGCTCGTCTCGCTCTCTGCCTCATGAAGGTGTCTCTCAGCGACGCCTCGAGCAGCGCGACGAGCACGGCCGTCGCACCGTAAAAAGGTGGCCGCGTCGTAGGCAACGCAACGTCGGATGGGGAGGACCCACGCTTTTTTTTAATTGTTGGCTTCTTCATTTTCGGTCGGACGGGCGCTATATCGGCCAGCCGTCGTCACACGGAGGGTACCGATCGAGATTCCTCTCCTCCAAACACCACACTCTACTAAAAACCGCCGCCCTCGGCTCGGACGAGACGACCCGCTGAACTTAAGCATATCGCTAAGCGGAGGAAAAGAAACCAACCGGGATTCCCTTAGTAACGGCGAGTGAACCGGGAGAAGCCCAACGCCGAATCCCGTCGCAAGTTAAAGGCTTCGGGACGTGTGGCGCATGGGTCGAAGGCAGCCGTTCGTTTTCGTCTCGCATAGTTCGGAGTTCCCTCGATCGGGGCCGCCCGCGGCGGGTGCCAGGCCCATTCGGTGCGGACGGCGAGCGACGGCCTTCGATCCGAGAGTCGGGTTGCTTGGGAACGCAGCCCAAATCGGGTGGTAAGCTCCATCCAAGGCTAAATACCGGGACGAGTCCGATAGTCGACAAGTACCGTGAGGGAAAGTTGAAAAGAACTTTGGAGAGAGAGTTCAAGAGAACGTGAAACCGCCCAGGGGTAAACGGGTGGGACCGCTCACCGCGATCGCGGGGGGACTCAGTCCGGTGCTGCCTAGGCTCGAGCCCAAACTCGATGTGTGTTCTTGAAAGAGAGGCCGTCGCGGCACAGGTCGTCGTTCGTCGTGTCCGCGGGGGACTCGTTCCCCGCGGTTCCAGCTTTTGTGCCCGCGTCGCCGACGAAGGAGACGGGCCGCGTGGATAGCGGGAAGGGAAACGTGGTGACGACCGCGGCGTCGGTAGGTGGCTGCGTCGGTTGGCTGCGACGGAGGGGACTCGTCCTCTCGATCGCTGCTGCCGCCGGGCCCTAACCCGCCGCATCCGTCGCCGCCGCTTCTTCTTTCCTCCTGCTCCCTCCGCGCGCGACTCCGCTGCACCCGTCCCCTTCATCATCGCTCGGCGTAATCATGGCGCGGGCGCTTCGGCGCGACCTCCGCGCGGCCGGCACCGGACGCACTTCCCCTCCGGTCCGTCGTCGCGACCCGTTCCCGGCGTGCAGGTCGAACACGCGGGTTTTTTTCCGTAGGCGGCAGGCGTTTCATC
>NW_027633102.1:1286158-1293658 GCF_053919585.1 Euprymna scolopes
TTCCCTCACGGTACTTGTCGACTATCGGACTCGTCCCGGTATTTAGCCTTGGATGGAGCTTACCACCCGATTTGGGCTGCGTTCCCAAGCAACCCGACTCTCGGATCGAAGGCCGTCGCTCGCCGTCCGCACCGAATGGGCCTGGCACCCGCCGCGGGCGGCCCCGATCGAGGGAACTCCGAACTATGCGAGACGAAAACGAACGGCTGCCTTCGACCCATGCGCCACACGTCCCGAAGCCTTTAACTTGCGACGGGATTCGGCGTTGGGCTTCTCCCGGTTCACTCGCCGTTACTAAGGGAATCCCGGTTGGTTTCTTTTCCTCCGCTTAGCGATATGCTTAAGTTCAGCGGGTCGTCTCGTCCGAGCCGAGGGCGGCGGTTTTTAGTAGAGTGTGGTGTTTGGAGGAGAGGAATCTCGATCGGTACCCTCCGTGTGACGACGGCTGGCCGATATAGCGCCCGTCCGACCGAAAATGAAGAAGCCAACAATTAAAAAAAAAGCGTGGGTCCTCCCCATCCGACGTTGCCTACGACGCGGCCACCTTTTTACGGTGCGACGGCCGTGCTCGTCGCGCTGCTCGAGGCGTCGCTGAGAGACACCTTCATGAGGCAGAGAGCGAGACGAGCAGGCGGCGCTTACGTCGGCAGTCGGTTAGGTCGGTGCTTTTTTTTTTGTTTTGTTCTCCCTTCGGCTGCTTTCGGACAGACTCCTCCTGCTCCTCCTCCACAGTGTTTCTTCACGCGGTCGAAAAGGGAAAAGACTCCGCGGTCTGCCAGCGGGAGACGAAGGAGGAGGCCGGAGAGGGTTTTAAAAAAAAAAAAGACATTGAAAGGAGTCAATTCTTTTTTTATTTTTCTTCCCCCTCGTCACTCGCTCCTGCGACGTCCCGGTTACCACCGTGCCGAGGACCGGGCGGGCACGGGGACGGCAAGATGTCGTTTCGTTAACGGAGAAAGACATGTAACGTTCCGCCTCTCGACCGGACGTGGCCCCGAGACAAGGGATCTCGGGGCCGCAATGTGCGTTCGAGGTGTCGATGTTCACTGAGTCCTGCAATTCGCATCAGTTCTCGCGGCTGGCCGCGCTCTTCATCGACGACGGACGAGCCGAGTGATCCCCCGTCCAGGGTTCAGCACTTGGGTTTTTTATATTAGTTTTTGTTTATATAGATTTAGTAGTGTGCGAGGAGGTCTGTGCGAGGAGGCGTGACGGCATTGCAATGTCGCGAGTAGTTTGTTTTTAGCTAGCGGCGGTGGCACAGCGGCTGCAAAAAAAACAAAAAACGATAAAGCGGCGACAAGGCAAAGAAGAAGCGGCCATCACTTGCGGTGGGCGAAAAAACAAACAGGTGGTAAGACGCGGAAGCAAGCAAGAAGAGCTGGGGCTTTAAAAACCTCCGCGTCACCACAAATCTATCTCTCGCTCCGCCTTTTATAGGTTTGTTTGCGCGCATTCGAGGCGTTGACGCCGACAGACAGAGGAGGTAGGCCGGAAAACAACAAACCAGTCTCGAACGGGAAAACGGTAATGATCCTTCCGCAGGTTCACCTACGGAAACCTTGTTACGACTTTTACTTCCTCTAAACGATCGGGTTCGGTCGTCTTCTCCAGGCATCGAACGCCGAGGCGTAGATGCACGAGTGTCGTGACGGACACGTCGCGCACTGCCCGGCGGCGTCGTCGGCCAGATCCGAGGACCTCACCGGACCGTTCGATCGGTAGTAGCGACGGGCGGTGTGTACAAAGGGCAGGGACGTGATCGACGCGGGCTGTTGACCCGCGCCTACCGGGAATTCCTCGTTCACGGGGTTGGTTACAGGCCCCGATCCCTATCACGGGAGGTGGTTCAGAGGTTTCCCAACCCTCTCGGGCCGGGGCGAAGTCCCCGCTGATACCTCCAGTGTAGCGCGCGTGCGGCCCCGGACATCTAAGGGCATCACAGACCTGTTATCGCTCCGCCTCGTGTGGCTTTCTGCCACCCGTCCCTCTAAGAAGTGCGTGAGAAAACCGACCCGGACCCGAGCGCCACGGAGGACGCCGAGCCCGCCGTAAAAATCACTGACATCGGCGCACTAGTTAGCAGGCCGGAGTCTCGTTCGTTATCGGAATCAACCAGACGGATCGCTCCACCAACTAAGAACGGCCATGCACCACCACCCACCGAATCGAGAAAGAGCTATCGATCTGTCAATCCTACCGGTGTCCGGACCGGGTGAGTTTTCCCGTGTTGAGTCAAATTAAGCCGCAGGCTCCACTCCTGGTGGTGCCCTTCCGTCAATTCCTTTAAGTTTCAGCTTTGCAACCATACTCCCCCCGGAACCGAACTCTGGTTTCCCGCAGGCTACCCGCCGGGTCATGGAAGCGAACGCCGGCGGATCGCCGGTCGGCATCGTTTACGGTCGGAACTACGACGGTATCTGATCGTCTTCGAACCTCCGACTTTCGCTCTTGATCGAGGAAAACGTGCTTGCCACACGCCATCGCTGCAGTTCGTCTTGCGACGATCCAAGAATTTCACCTCTAACGTCGCAATACGAGTGGCCCCGACCGCTCCCTTCGATCATTGCCTCGCCGTAGACGGAGACCGACAGACGTAGACGAGGCCCTCTTCCATCATTCCATGCTTATCGTATGCAAGCTTGAACAGCCCGCTCTGAGCACTCTAATTTTTTCAAAGTGAACGTACCGGCCGCCGCGGACACTCGGTTAAGAGCACCCTTGGAGGAGAAACCGCCGACCGCAACACGCGCGCAGACAAGACACGAAGCAGGGACTCGGAGCGGACCGGGGGGTTCAAAAAAAAAGAGGAACGCGCGGAAAGGGAGAGGGAGAGAAGCGCGGGGGTCAGAGTGCGGGGATGCGAATGAACACACCCAAACACACACACGTAGCACCCCCCCGTTAGACTACTCCCGGAACCGAACCGACGACCACTTGTTTTTTTTTTTCCCGGATCCCGATCACGACCTCCTCGTCCACCTCGCCGGCAGGACCGCGTGGCGGGTATGCTAGCGGTTGACACCGGCGGAAAGGGCCGGGAATGCGAACGGACGACCAAAGTCAACGACGGACGATGGCGCCGCCGCCCCGGGGCCGCTTGCGCGACCACGAACCCGAGTTCGGACTACGAGCTTTTTAACCGCAACAACTTTAATATACGCTACCGGAGCTGGAATTACCGCGGCTGCTGGCACCAGACTTGCCCTCCGGTTGGTCCTCGTTAACGGATTTGAAGTGTACTCATTCCGATCGCGGGGCCTCGACAGAGTCCCGCGTCGTTATTTTTCGTCACTACCTCCCCGTGCCGGGAGTGGGTAATTTGCGCGCCTGCTGCCTTCCTTGGATGTGGTAGCCGTTTCGCATGCTCCCTCTCCGGAATCGAACCCCGATTCCCCGTTACCCGTAGTAACCACGGTAGGCACTTAACCGACCGTCGACAGTTGATAGGGCGGACCCTCGAGAGACCCGTCGCCGGGCGTGAAAGCTCGTGCGATCGACCAGTGAGTTATCCAGAGTCACCAAAGCGGAGCGCGCCGCCCTATGAGCCCCGCCACCGAACGGACCCGCGAGCGGGAACGCCGACGACGGGAGGACGGAATGACGCGCATCGGTCTCAGTCTAATATGTAGCGCCGCGACCCGGAACGGCCGACGCGGGTGCCAGCGCGCGAGGCGTGGCGACGACGGCGCGCCGACCGATCGCGGCCTGTGTCACATGTATTAGCTCTAGAATTGCCACAGTTATCCATCGCCTCCGAGGAGGAATACGGTCCCGAGGATTAGGTCCGGTTCCTGAGCCATTCGCGGTTTCGCCCGTTCTAATGCGTGGCGTGAACTTACACTTGCATGGCTTAAGCTTTGAGACAAGCATATGACTACTGGCAGGATCAACCAGGTATCGTTGGAATTTGGGACTTTGTTTCGACAGAACGACAGACCGACCGACCGACCGACCGACATAAGACAGACAACTACAACGACGGGCACGTGTTTATTTGTTTTTCGAGGAGGTTCGCCGTCAGTAGAAGCGCGCTGCCCGCGCTGATGGCCTCTTTTTTGTTTCTCCCCTGACTTGGACCGAGACCGAGACTCAAAGAACGAAAGCGACCAACGTCGACAACAACAACGACAACGGCACCCTTGACAGCGATACATACGACAAACGACAAGCAGCACGACGGCAGTGCACACGGACATCGAGGGTCAAGGTGCAGACTGAACTCGCCGAGGTCGTCGTCATCGTGGTCGCCATCGATTCCGTCTCGTCGTCGTCGTCGTCAACGTCCACGTCACAGCCGGCCGAGAAGAGAGAACAGACGACAGCGTCGACAACAACAACATCGACAACGGCACCCTTGACAGCGATACATACGACAAACGACAAACAGCACGACGGCAGTGCACACGGACATCGGAGGTCAAGGTGCAGACTGGAATCGTCGAGGTCGTCGTCATCGTGGTCGCCATCGATGCCGTCTCGTCGTCGTCGTCGTCGTCTTCGTCGTCGTCGTCGTCATCAACGTACCAACCGACCGAGACGAGAGAGCAAGCAACAACGTCGACAACAACAACGACAACGGCACCCTTGACAGCGATACATACGACAAACGACAAACAGCACGACGGCAGTGCACACGGACATCGGAGGTCAAGGTGCAGACTGAACTCGTCGAGGTCGTCGTCATCGTGGTCGCCATCGATGCCGTCTCGTCGTCGTCGTCGTCTCCGTCGTCGTCGTCGTCGTCGCCAACGTCAACGTCAACATCACAGCCGTCATCGGGGAGGAGCTGGACCAGGGCAGCGGCGGCGTAAATTTTCCCGTCACCTTCGTCGTCGCCTTCGTCGACCGACCGACCGGCGTCGTGTTCGTGCTCGGAAAACCGAGGAGAGACAACGTGCACATGGCGCGTTCTCGCAAGCGGCTCCTCGGTCCGATTTTTTTGGGCGGCTTTTTCGAGCTTTTTTTTTTTCTCACCCTTTCGTCCGTGCGACGGCGAACGTTAGGGGAAAAAAAAAAAAAAAAAAAACGACAACAACGCGGCGGACCGGGCGAACAACATCGTCGACACACACGACATTGACGACCGGTCCCCCTTTTCACAATCGCATCGAGATAAAAACGAACGAGTCCGATTCGAGCACCGAGTCGCGAGCGGGAGGACTGTCGGTGCAAGTATCGATCACTGACGTGAGCGCTTCGCCGGACAGAGGATGGCTCATCCGGCAGCCGTGCAAATCGACGGTATGGGAAGAACGAACAAGAAGAGCAACGACTTGATCGGCGGCTTGGGAACTGCGGACGGTGAAAACGGGTTAATCGACTGCGACCACGACTGCTCGATCGATCTTCTTTGGCGCTAACAAAGGTGGAGGTGGCGCAAGAAGGGACTAGCGCTATCACCGTCCACGTATCAGAAGATGCGGCGGCAGACGTCGACGCTTATGCGTTGTCGGACGAGAAGTCGCTGCAGCACGTGTACCGCGAGCGGGACGTCCAAGGTTTTGCCAGACGGAAAGAAATCGGGTGTCAGCGAACGTTCACACGGCTGTGAGATCGGACGCTGACAGGAGTAGGAGGCGGCAGGCAGGCGGCGGTTACGGCGGCGGCGCCTGCTGCTGCTCATCCTCCTGTTTGCTGCGGCGACTTCCAGGACGGGAGAGCATCGAACAACGTACGTATGGTTACAAGGGGATCAGGATCTACATAGTGCATCCCCCGCGGCTATTTTTGTTTGTTTGTTCGCTCGTTCGTTAATTCGTTCGTTCGTTCGTTCGTTCGTTACAATGTACGTTTTTCCGTTCGACGGCGGCAGAGAGCGGCGGCGTTTCTCCCTAATCCGGAGGATTTATCGGTCGCACAGCGATGGGTCGTTCGGCCGATCATCGAAAGATTCGCAGGTAGTGGTTGAATGGCAGAACGGCAGCAACAACAGCGGCGGCTGAGAGCGGCGAACGCTGAGGCGGAAGCAGAAGCTGCAGCAAACGTATCGGCTAAACATGGTGGACATAGATATGGCTGACGACGCGGGTACCACGACGACTATGGAACCAGGAAAAGGAGCCGTTAGTTGTTCCAACATATCGTTCGACACGTCGAGCAGCCCTAGGTCCACGGAGAAGCACACACACGTACCACGTATTATAACCTAACGACGATGAGCGGGCGCACGGTTGGCAGGAACGAAGGCGGCGGATCAAAACAAGTTGGAGCGCGGGGCGACAGCGATAACGGTGACAGCCCTAGGCGGCGGAGATGCCACTTTCTGACGCCTTTGCGACAAGCCCGTAGAGACGTTCCGGACCACCACGAGGCAAAGAGTCGCTGCTCCGACGAACCGACACACCAAAGTGTGCTTCCTACCGAACATGTTTTATAAAACTTTCAAACTGGAAAACCCCAGAAATGGTGTTGGTATTTGTCCAGACCCACCTCCGACACCTGAAAATGGTGGTCAAAAAAAACGTCGATTATACGAAGCGACATTTCTGGTCGGCGATTTTCCAGTTTTACGCCTACTGCCACATGGGGATGTCGGTAGGCGTCGCAAAGTGCCTTCTCGTAGGCTAGGCACACCAGGACTTTGTCATTTTTTTCCCCCTCGACATTCCTGGTCCGGTCTATTCCGATTTTACACCTACCGCCATGTGGGGGTGGCAGTAGGCGTCGAAAAGTGCCTTCTCGACCGCTAGCGACACCACTACTTTATCGAGCTCTGGAGGCCCGCACACCGACCCGGGGGCCGCGGAGTCGACCCCGGGGGCCTCCGCCTCTCGCCGCCGCTCACTTGGACGCCTTCCGCAACCTGTGGTCCCGCTCGGGGCCGCCGGGAGCCTCGCCGACCTGACCGGTGTCGGTAGGCGTCTGGAAGCGCCCGGCCGACCTGGACGAGGTCCCCCTGGCCCCCGGGGGACACCCCTTAGTTGGATGGGGGTGCTGTCCCGGGCACACATGCAACCCGCGGCCGCCTACCGACAGCCCCCGTCGCTCGATCGCTACTCCTTTCCAACATATGTCGGAGAAGCCGGGCGGTTGTGAAACCCCAGAAATGGTGTTGGTATTCGTCCAGACCCACCTCCGACACCTGAAAATGGTGGTCAAAAAAAACGTCGATTATACGAAGCGACATTTCTGGTCGGCGATTTTCCAGTTTTGCGCCTACCGCCATGTGGGGGTGGCAGTAGGCGTCGAAAAGTGCCTTCTCGACCGCTAGCGACACCACTACTTTATCGAGCTCTGGAGGCCCGCACACCGACCCGGGGGCCGCGGAGTCGACCCCGGGGGCCTCCGCCTCTCGCCGCCGCTCACTTGGACGCCTTCCGCAACCTGTGGTCCCGCTCGGGGCCGCCGGGAGCCTCGCCGACCTGACCGGTGTCGGTAGGCGTCTGGAAGCGCCCGGCCGACCTGGACGAGGTCCCCCTGGCCCCCGGGGGACACCCCTTAGTTGGATGGGGGTGCTGTCCCGGGCACACATGCAACCCGCGGCCGCCTACCGACAGC
>NW_027633102.1:1298658-1308658 GCF_053919585.1 Euprymna scolopes
CCGACTGACCCGTGCTCGACCGCCGTTGGCACGGAACCCTTCTCCACTTCGGTCTTCGAAGGTCTCGTTCGAATATTTGCTACTACCACCGAGATCTGCACCCGCGGTCGGCTCCACCCGGGCTCGCGCCCTAGGCTTCCGTGCTCGCCGCGGCGCCCTCCTACTCGTCGCGGCATCGTTTCGGCGCGAAAGTTCATCGCTCCTCGCCGCGACGGTCCGGCATCGGTCCGTCGCTCCAGCGCCATCCATTTTCGGGGCCGGTCGATTCGGCAGGTGAGTTGTTACACACTCCTTAGCGGATTCCGACTTCCGTGGCCACCGTCCTGCTGTCTATATCGACCGACACCCTTTCGGGGATCTCATGGGCGTCGCGTTAGGCACCTTAGCCGGACGTTTGGTTCATCCCACAGCGCCAGTTCTGCTTACCAAAAGTGGCCCACTTGGCACTCGCATTCGAGGTGACCAACCGCCCAGCGAAGCGTGCTGGCGGCGGCGGCCGGATGGGTCGGCTCCGTCGTTCGGGAGAGTCGGCCCGTTCCACCCGTTCCGAGTTCGAGAGTAGGTCGAGGCCGTGAACGGCCCCGGGGCCTCCAATCGTTCGCTTTACCGGATGGAATTGCGACGATCGAGCGCCAGCTATCCTGAGGGAAACTTCGGAGGGAACCAGCTACTAGACGGCTCGATTGGTCTTTCGCCCCTACACCCGGTTCCGACGATCGATTTGCACGTCAGAGGCGCTTCGGACTTCCACCAGAGTTTCCTCTGGCTTCATCCCGACCGGGCGTGGATCGCCATCTTTCGGGTCCCTGGTCGCTCGCTACGCCAGAGTCGGCCGAGTCGTACTCGGAAAAAGGGGAAACCGACCCGGGGGTGATGCGCCCGCGCGCAGCGCCTAAACTCGACGACAAAATAGGACTAGTTCAAGCCGCGGGATCTCACCGATGGGCGGAAGGAGGATATGGAAGCTGGCGCCCGGCAATTCCCCTTTTTGGAAGATGCGCCGGTCCCCTCTCGGGGAGGAGGGAAAAACAACCGCACGTCAGCCACGAGCCTTCCCTCTCCTATCTCTCTCGGGAAGAGAGAAAAAAGGAAAAGTTGCGGGCACCGCAGCAGCGACGGCGGAAGGCCGAAAACGCCGCGCCGGCGGGATCGGGCACGGCTCGGAGGCGGGTGAGGCGAGGAGAGAAGACGACGGCACGAGACCGACGACACCCCCCGACGACCCCCGGACGACTTTGCCACGACACCTCTCCCGATCGACGCCCTCCTACACGCTCTCTCGCTTTCGCTTCGCCTTCGGGGTTAGTCAGAGGTGGCCCCTACGACTCGCGAACGGCCAGGACTCCTCGGTCCGTGTTTCAAGACGGGTCGGGTGGGTTGCCGATGCACGTCGCTGACCCGGGGTGGCGGGCGGCTCGAGTAAAAAAGCGTCGCCGAGCGACCTCTCCGGAAACGGAAACGGGCGCGGGCGGGGTTGCCCCCGACAAGAACCCGAAACGTCGGCGAGGTGCGTGACGGCGAGGCCGCGCCAGTCCTATCCCGCCTCTCATCGCGCACGCGCCCGAGACGGTGGGGCGCCTAAGGAGCGACACACAGAGTGCGTCGCCCGCACGCGACTTCCGGCGGGATCAAAACGGACCGGCTCGCCACGTGTAACGGATCGTGTCAGATTTCCTCCGTTCCCGGCAGAAAGGGGCAGTTACGTTCGCGGGCCCGACGGCCGGTGGCCCCCGACTTCACAAGGTGGGAAGACGGGGGTTTTCAGGGTGATGAAACGCCTGCCGCCTACGGAAAAAAACCCGCGTGTTCGACCTGCACGCCGGGAACGGGTCGCGACGACGGACCGGAGGGGAAGTGCGTCCGGTGCCGGCCGCGCGGAGGTCGCGCCGAAGCGCCCGCGCCATGATTACGCCGAGCGATGAGAAGGGGACGGGTGCAGCGGAGTCGCGCGCGGAGGGAGCAGGAGGAAAGAAGAAGCGGCGGCGACGGATGCGGCGGGTTAGGGCCCGGCGGCAGCAGCGATCGAGAGGACGAGTCCCCTCCGTCGCAGCCAACCGACGCAGCCACCTACCGACGCCGCGGTCGTCACCACGTTTCCCTTCCCGCTATCCACGCGGCCCGTCTCCTTCGTCGGCGACGCGGGCACAAAAGCTGGCCCGCGGAGAACGAGTTCCCCGCGGACACGACGAACGACGACCTGTGCCGCGACGGCCTCTCTTTCAAGAACACACATCGAGTTTGGGCTCGAGCCTAGGCAGCACCGGACTGAGTCCCCCCGCGATCGCGGTGAGCGGTCCCACCCGTTTACCCCTGGGCGGTTTCACGTTCTCTTGAACTCTCTCTCCAAAGTTCTTTTCAACTTTCCCTCACGGTACTTGTCGACTATCGGACTCGTCCCGGTATTTAGCCTTGGATGGAGCTTACCACCCGATTTGGGCTGCGTTCCCAAGCAACCCGACTCTCGGATCGAAGGCCGTCGCTCGCCGTCCGCACCGAATGGGCCTGGCACCCGCCGCGGGCGGCCCCGATCGAGGGA
The DNA here is from genome assembly GCF_053919585.1 of Euprymna scolopes. Classification (NCBI taxonomy): domain Eukaryota; kingdom Metazoa; phylum Mollusca; class Cephalopoda; order Sepiida; family Sepiolidae; genus Euprymna; species Euprymna scolopes. The sequence continues at coordinate 1,301,195 of NW_027633102.1, forward strand.
ACTCCGAACTATGCGAGACGAAAACGAACGGCTGCCTTCGACCCATGCGCCACACGTCCCGAAGCCTTTAACTTGCGACGGGATTCGGCGTTGGGCTTCTCCCGGTTCACTCGCCGTTACTAAGGGAATCCCGGTTGGTTTCTTTTCCTCCGCTTAGCGATATGCTTAAGTTCAGCGGGTCGTCTCGTCCGAGCCGAGGGCGGCGGTTTTTAGTAGAGTGTGGTGTTTGGAGGAGAGGAATCTCGATCGGTACCCTCCGTGTGACGACGGCTGGCCGATATAGCGCCCGTCCGACCGAAAATGAAGAAGCCAACAATTAAAAAAAAAGCGTGGGTCCTCCCCATCCGACGTTGCCTACGACGCGGCCACCTTTTTACGGTGCGACGGCCGTGCTCGTCGCGCTGCTCGAGGCGTCGCTGAGAGACACCTTCATGAGGCAGAGAGCGAGACGAGCAGGCGGCGCTTACGTCGGCAGTCGGTTAGGTCGGTGCTTTTTTTTTTGTTTTGTTCTCCCTTCGGCTGCTTTCGGACAGACTCCTCCTGCTCCTCCTCCACAGTGTTTCTTCACGCGGTCGAAAAGGGAAAAGACTCCGCGGTCTGCCAGCGGGAGACGAAGGAGGAGGCCGGAGAGGGTTTTAAAAAAAAAAAAGACATTGAAAGGAGTCAATTCTTTTTTTATTTTTCTTCCCCCTCGTCACTCGCTCCTGCGACGTCCCGGTTACCACCGTGCCGAGGACCGGGCGGGCACGGGGACGGCAAGATGTCGTTTCGTTAACGGAGAAAGACATGTAACGTTCCGCCTCTCGACCGGACGTGGCCCCGAGACAAGGGATCTCGGGGCCGCAATGTGCGTTCGAGGTGTCGATGTTCACTGAGTCCTGCAATTCGCATCAGTTCTCGCGGCTGGCCGCGCTCTTCATCGACGGACGAGCCGAGTGATCCCCCGTCCAGGGTTCAGCACTTGGGTTTTTTATATTAGTTTTTGTTTATATAGATTTAGTAGTGTGCGAGGAGGTCTGTGCGAGGAGGCGTGACGGCATTGCAATGTCGCGAGTAGTTTGTTTTTAGCTAGCGGCGGTGGCACAGCGGCTGCAAAAAAAACAAAAAACGATAAAGCGGCGACAAGGCAAAGAAGAAGCGGCCATCACTTGCGGTGGGCGAAAAAACAAACAGGTGGTAAGACGCGGAAGCAAGCAAGAAGAGCTGGGGCTTTAAAAACCTCCGCGTCACCACAAATCTATCTCTCGCTCCGCCTTTTATAGGTTTGTTTGCGCGCATTCGAGGCGTTGACGCCGACAGACAGAGGAGGTAGGCCGGAAAACAACAAACCAGTCTCCGAACGGGAAAACGGTAATGATCCTTCCGCAGGTTCACCTACGGAAACCTTGTTACGACTTTTACTTCCTCTAAACGATCGGGTTCGGTCGTCTTCTCCAGGCATCGAACGCCGAGGCGTAGATGCACGAGTGTCGTGACGGACACGTCGCGCACTGCCCGGCGGCGTCGTCGGCCAGATCCGAGGACCTCACCGGACCGTTCGATCGGTAGTAGCGACGGGCGGTGTGTACAAAGGGCAGGGGACGTGATCGACGCGGGCTGTTGACCCGCGCCTACCGGGAATTCCTCGTTCACGGGGTTGGTTACAGGCCCCGATCCCTATCACGGGAGGTGGTTCAGAGGTTTCCCAACCCCTCTCGGGCCGGGGCGGAAGTCCCCGCTGATACCTCCAGTGTAGCGCGCGTGCGGCCCCGGACATCTAAGGGCATCACAGACCTGTTATCGCTCCGCCTCGTGTGGCTTTCTGCCACCCGTCCCTCTAAGAAGTGCGTGAGAAAACCGACCCGGACCCGAGCGCCACGGAGGACGCCGAGCCCGGCCGTAAAAATCACTGACATCGGCGCACTAGTTAGCAGGCCGGAGTCTCGTTCGTTATCGGAATCAACCAGACGGATCGCTCCACCAACTAAGAACGGCCATGCACCACCACCCACCGAATCGAGAAAGAGCTATCGATCTGTCAATCCTACCGGTGTCCGGACCGGGTGAGTTTTCCCGTGTTGAGTCAAATTAAGCCGCAGGCTCCACTCCTGGTGGTGCCCTTCCGTCAATTCCTTTAAGTTTCAGCTTTGCAACCATACTCCCCCCGGAACCGAACTCTGGTTTCCCGCAGGCTACCCGCCGGGTCATGGAAGCGAACGCCGGCGGATCGCCGGTCGGCATCGTTTACGGTCGGAACTACGACGGTATCTGATCGTCTTCGAACCTCCGACTTTCGCTCTTGATCGAGGAAAACGTGCTTGCCACACGCCATCGCTGCAGTTCGTCTTGCGACGATCCAAGAATTTCACCTCTAACGTCGCAATACGAGTGGCCCCGACCGCTCCCTTCGATCATTGCCTCGCCGTAGACGGAGACCGACAGACGTAACGAGGCCCTCTTCCATCATTCCATGCTTATCGTATGCAAGCTTGAACAGCCCGCTCTGAGCACTCTAATTTTTTCAAAGTGAACGTACCGGCCGCCGCGGACACTCGGTTAAGAGCACCCTTGGAGGAGAAACCGCCGACCGCAACACGCGCGCAGACAAGACACGAAGCAGGGACTCGGAGCGGACCGGGGGGTTCAAAAAAAAAGAGGAACGCGGGAAAAGGAGAGGGAGAGAAGCGCGGGGGTCAGAGTGCGGGGATGCGAATGAACACACCCAAACACACACACGTAGCACCCCCCCCGTTAGACTACTCCCGGAACCGAACCGACGACCACTTGTTTTTTTTTTCCGGATCCCGATCACGAACCCTCCTCGTCCACCTCGCCGGCAGGACCGCGTGGCGGGTATGCTAGCGGTTGACACCGGCGGAAAGGGCCGGGAATGCGAACGGACGACCAAGTCAACGACGGACGATGGCGCCGCCGCCCCGGGGCCGCTGCGCGACCACGAACCGAGTTCGGACTACGAGCTTTTTAACCGCAACAACTTTTAATATACGCTACCGGAGCTGGAATTACCGCGGCTGCTGGCACCAGACTTGCCCTCCGGTTGGTCCTCGTTAACGGATTTGAAGTGTACTCATTCCGATCGCGGGGCCTCGACAGAGTCCCGCGTCGTTTATTTTTCGTCACTACCTCCCGTGCCGGGAGTGGGTAATTTGCGCGCCTGCTGCCTTCCTTGGATGTGGTAGCCGTTTCGCATGCTCCCTCTCCGGAATCGAACCCCGATCCCCGTTACCCGTAGTAACCACGGGTAGGCACTTAACCGACCGTCGACAGTTGATAGGGCGGACCCTCGAGAGACCCGTCGCCGGGCGTGAAAGCTCGTGCGATCGACCAGTGAGTTATCCAGAGTCACCAAAGCGGAGCGCGCCGCCCTATGAGCCCCGCCACCGAACGGACCCGCGAGCGGGAACGCCGACGACGGGAGGACGGAATGACGCGCATCGGTCTCAGTCTAATATGTAGCGCCGCGACCCGGAACGGCCGACGCGGGTGCCAGCGCGCGAGGCGTGGCGACGACGGCGCGCCGACCGATCGCGGCCTGTGTCACATGTATTAGCTCTAGAATTGCCACAGTTATCCATCGCCTCCGAGGAGGAATACGGTCCCGAGGATTAGGTCCGGTTCCTGAGCCATTCGCGGTTTCGCCCGTTCTAATGCGTGGCGTGAACTTACACTTGCATGGCTTAAGCTTTGAGACAAGCATATGACTACTGTCAGGATCAACCAGGTATCGTTGGAATTTGGGACTTTGTTTCGACAGAACGACAGACCGACCGACCGACCGACCGACATAAGACAGACAACTAACAACGACGGGCACGTGTTTATTTTGTTTTTCGAGGAGGTTCGCCGTCAGTAGAAGCGCGCTGCCCGCGCTGATGGCCTCTTTTTTGTTTCTCCCTGGACTTGGACCGAGACCGAGACTCAAAGAACGAAAGCGACCAACGTCGACAACAACAACGACAACGGCACCCTTGACAGCGATACATACGACAAACGACAAGCAGCACGTACGGCAGTGCACACGGACATCGAGGGTCAAGGTGCAGACTGAACTCGCCGAGGTCGTCGTCATCGTGGTCGCCATCGATTCCGTCTCGTCGTCGTCGTCGTCAACGTCCCGTCACAGCCGGCCGAGAAGAGAGAACAGACGACAGCGTCGACAACAACAACATCGACAACGGCACCCTTGACAGCGATACATACGACAAACGACAACAGCACGACGGCAGTGCACACGGACATCGGAGGTCAAGGTGCAGACTGGAATCGTCGAGGTCGTCGTCATCGTGGTCGCCATCGATGCCGTCTCGTCGTCGTCGTCGTCGTCTTCGTCGTCGTCGTCGTCATCAACGTACCAACCGACCGAGACGAGAGAGCAAGCAACAACGTCGACAACAACAACGACAACGGCACCCTTGACAGCGATACATACGACAAACGACAAACAGCACGACGGGCAGTGCACACGGACATCGGAGGTCAAGGTGCAGACTGAACTCGTCGAGGTCGTCGTCATCGTGGTCGCCATCGATGCCGTCTCGTCGTCGTCGTCGTCTCGTCGTCGTCGTCGTCGTCGCCAACGTCAACGTCAACATCACAGCCGTCATCGGGGAGGAGCTGGACCAGGGCAGCGGCGGCGTAAATTTTCCCGTCACCTTCGTCGTCGCCTTCGTCGACCGACCGACCGACCGGCGTCCGTGTTCGTGCTCGGAAAACCGAGGAGAGACAACGTGCACATGGCGGCGTTCTCGCAAGCGGCTCCTCGGTCCGATTTTTTTGGGCGGCTTTTTCGAGCTTTTTTTTTCTCACCCTTTCGTCCGTGCGACGGCGAACGTTAGGGAAAAAAAAAAAAAAAAAAACGACAACAACGCGGCGGACCGGGCGAACAACATCGTCGACACACACGACATTGACGACCGGTCCCCCTTTCACAATCGCATCGAAGATAAAAACGAACGAGTCCGATTCGAGCACCGAGTCGCGATGCGGGAGGACTGTCGGTGCAAGTATCGATCACTGACGTGAGCGCTTCGCCGGACAGAGGATGGCTCATCCGGCAGCCGTGCAAATCGACGGTATGGGAAGAACGAACAAGAAGAGCAACGACTTGATCGGCGGCTTGGGAACTGCGGACGGTGAAAACGGGTTAATCGACTGCGACCACGACTGCTCGATCGATCTTCTTTGGCGCTAACAAAGGTGGAGGTGGCGCAAGAAGGGACTAGCGCTATCACCGTCCACGTATCAGAAGATGCGGCGGCAGACGTCGACGCTTATGCGTTGTCGGACGAGAAGTCGCTGCAGCACGTGTACCGCGAGCGGGACGTCCAAGGTTTTGCCAGACGGAAAGAAATCGGGTGTCAGCGAACGTTCACACGGCTGTGAGATCGGACGCTGACAGGAGTAGGAGGCGGCAGGCAGGCGGCGGTTACGGCGGCGGCGCCTGCTGCTGCTCATCCTCCTGTTTGCTGCGGCGACTTCCAGGACGGGAGAGCATCGAACAACGTACGTATGGTTACAAGGGGATCAGGATCTACATAGTGCATCCCCCGCGGCTATTTTTGTTTGTTTGTTCGCTCGTTCGTTAATTCGTTCGTTCGTTCGTTCGTTCGTTACAATGTACGTTTTTCCGTTCGACGGCGGCAGAGAGCGGCGGCGTTTCTCCCTAATCCGGAGGATTTATCGGTCGCACAGCGATGGGTCGTTCGGCCGATCATCGAAAGATTCGCAGGTAGTGGTTGAATGGCAGAACGGCAGCAACAACAGCGGCGGCTGAGAGCGGCGAACGCTGAGGCGGAAGCAGAAGCTGCAGCAAACGTATCGGCTAAACATGGTGGACATAGATATGGCTGACGACGCGGGTACCACGACGACTATGGAACCAGGAAAAGGAGCCGTTAGTTGTTCCAACATATCGTTCGACACGTCGAGCAGCCCTAGGTCCACGGAGAAGCACACACACGTACCACGTATTATAACCTAACGACGATGAGCGGGCGCACGGTTGGCAGGAACGAAGGCGGCGGATCAAAACAAGTTGGAGCGCGGGGCGACAGCGATAACGGTGACAGCCCTAGGCGGCGGAGATGCCACTTCTGACGCCTTTGCGACAAGCCCGTAGAGACGTTCCGGACCACCACGAGGCAAAGAGTCGCTGCTCCGACGAACCGACACACCAAAGTGTGCTTCCTACCGAACATGTTTTATAAAACTTTCAAACTGGAAAACCCCAGAAATGGTTGTTGGTATTTGTCCAGACCCACCTCCGACACCTGAAAATGGTGGTCAAAAAAACGTCGATTATACGAAGCGACATTTCTGGTCGGCGATTTTCCAGTTTTACGCCTACTGCCACATGGGGATGTCGGTAGGCGTCGCAAAGTGCCTTCTCGTAGGCTAGGCACACCAGGACTTTGTCATTTTTTTCCCCCTCGACATTCCTGGTCCGGTCTATTCCGATTTTACACCTACCGCCATGTGGGGGTGGCAGTAGGCGTCGAAAAGTGCCTTCTCGACCGCTAGCGACACCACTACTTTATCGAGCTCTGGAGGCCCGCACACCGACCCGGGGGCCGCGGAGTCGACCCCGGGGCCTCCGCCTCTCGCCGCCGCTCACTTGGACGCCTTCCGCAACCTGTGGTCCCGCTCGGGGCCGCCGGGAGCCTCGCCGACCTGACCGGTGTCGGTAGGCGTCTGGAAGCGCCCGGCCGACCTGGACGAGGTCCCCCTGGCCCCCGGGGGACACCCCTTAGTTGGATGGGGGTGCTGTCCCGGGCACACATGGCAACCCGCGGCCGCCTACCGACAGCCCCCGTCGCTCGATCGCTACTCCTTTCCAACATATGTCGGAGAAGCCGGGCGGTTGTGAAACCCCAGAAATGGTGTTGGTATTCGTCCAGACCCACCTCCGACACCTGAAATGGTGGTCAAAAAAACGTCGATTATACGAAGCGACATTTCTGGTCGGCGATTTTCCAGTTTTGCGCCTACCGCCATGTGGGGGTGGCAGTAGGCGTCGAAAAGTGCCTTCTCGACCGCTAGCGACACCACTACTTTATCGAGCTCTGGAGGCCCGCACACCGACCCGGGGGCCGCGGAGTCGACCCCGGGGGCCTCCGCCTCTCGCCGCCGCTCACTTGGACGCCTTCCGCAACCTGTGGTCCCGCTCGGGGCCGCCGGAGCCTCGCCGACCTGACCGGTGTCGGTAGGCGTCTGGAAGCGCCCGGCCGACCTGGACGAGGTCCCCCTGGCCCCCGGGGGACACCCCTTAGTTGGATGGGGGTGCTGTCCCGGGCACACATGCAACCCGCGGCCGCCTACCGACAGCCCCCGTCGCTCGATCGCTACTCCTTTCCAACATATGTCGGAGAAGCCGGGCGGTTGTGAAACCCCAGAAATGGTGTTGGTATTCGTCCAGACCCACCTCCGACACCTGAAAATGGTGGTCAAAAAAACGTCGATTATACG
>NW_027633102.1:1313658-1323658 GCF_053919585.1 Euprymna scolopes
CCGAAAGCGCACCGGACGCCGCCCGAGCCGCGGCGCTCTACAGGTACCTTTTCCGTATCTCCCGGACGAGCCGATTCCACGGACATGGTCCTTTACGAAGAAGAGAGAACTCTTCCCGGGGCTCCCGGCGACGTCTCCGGGCTCGCTTGCGTCACCGCGGTTTCGCCCGGGAAGCGACGGGCGCCGCCGACATCGCTGCCGACAGCGTCGCCACCCCCGGGCCCTCTCCGAGTCCGGGTTCGGGAATATTAACCCGATTCCCTTTCGACGGGAGGCCGGCCGCTTTTTTTTGTTTGGGCTTTGATTCGATTCGATTCGATTCGCTTTCCTTTCACTTTCATAACGGATCCGGCGCCTTTCGGAAGACTTTCGCCCGCGTCTTAGGACCGACTGACCCGTGCTCGACCGCCGTTGGCACGGAACCCTTCTCCACTTCGGTCTTCGAAGGTCTCGTTCGAATATTTGCTACTACCACCGAGATCTGCACCCGCGGTCGGCTCCACCCGGGCTCGCGCCCTAGGCTTCCGTGCTCGCCGCGGCGCCCTCCTACTCGTCGCGGCATCGTTTCGGCGCGAAAGTTCATCGCTCCTCGCCGCGACGGTCCGGCATCGGTCCGTCGCTCCAGCGCCATCCATTTTCGGGGCCGGTCGATTCGGCAGGTGAGTTGTTACACACTCCTTAGCGGATTCCGACTTCCGTGGCCACCGTCCTGCTGTCTATATCGACCGACACCCTTTCGGGGATCTCATGGGCGTCGCGTTAGGCACCTTAGCCGGACGTTTGGTTCATCCCACAGCGCCAGTTCTGCTTACCAAAAGTGGCCCACTTGGCACTCGCATTCGAGGTGACCAACCGCCCAGCGAAGCGTGCTGGCGGCGGCGGCCGGATGGGTCGGCTCCGTCGTTCGGGAGAGTCGGCCCGTTCCACCCGTTCCGAGTTCGAGAGTAGGTCGAGGCCGTGAACGGCCCCGGGGCCTCCAATCGTTCGCTTTACCGGATGGAATTGCGACGATCGAGCGCCAGCTATCCTGAGGGAAACTTCGGAGGGAACCAGCTACTAGACGGCTCGATTGGTCTTTCGCCCCTACACCCGGTTCCGACGATCGATTTGCACGTCAGAGGCGCTTCGGACTTCCACCAGAGTTTCCTCTGGCTTCATCCCGACCGGGCGTGGATCGCCATCTTTCGGGTCCCTGGTCGCTCGCTACGCCAGAGTCGGCCGAGTCGTACTCGGAAAAAGGGGAAACCGACCCGGGGGTGATGCGCCCGCGCGCAGCGCCTAAACTCGACGACAAAATAGGACTAGTTCAAGCCGCGGGATCTCACCGATGGGCGGAAGGAGGATATGGAAGCTGGCGCCCGGCAATTCCCCTTTTTGGAAGATGCGCGGTCCCCTCTCGGGGAGGAGGGAAAAACAACCGCACGTCAGCCACGAGCCTTCCCTCTCCTATCTCTCTCGGAAGAGAGAAAAAAGGAAAAGTTGCGGGCACCGCAGCAGCGACGGCGGAAGGCCGAAAACGCCGCGCCGGCGGGATCGGGCACGGCTCGGAGGCGGGTGAGGCGAGGAGAAGACGACGGCACGAGACCGACGACACCCCCCGACGACCCCCGGACGACTTGCCACGACACCTCTCCCGATCGACGCCCTCCTACACGCTCTCTCGCTTTCGCTTCGCCTTCGGGTTAGTCAGAGGTGGCCCCTACGACTCGCGAACGGCCAGGACTCCTCGGTCCGTGTTTCAAGACGGGTCGGGTGGGTTGCCGATGCACGTCGCTGACCCGGGGTGGCGGGCGGCTCGAGTAAAAAAGCGTCGCCGAGCGACCTCTCCGGAAACGGAAAACGGGCGCGGGCGGGGTTGCCCCCGACAAGAACCCGAAACGTCGGCGAGGTGCGTGACGGCGAGGCCGCGCCAGTCCTATCCCGCCTCTCATCGCGCACGCGCCCGAGACGGTGGGGGCGCCTAAGGAGCGACACACAGAGTGCGTCGCCCGCACGCGACTTCCGGCGGGATCAAAACGGACCGGCTCGCCACGTGTAACGGATCGTGTCAGATTTTCCTCCGTTCCCGGCAGAAAGGGGCAGTTACGTTCGCGGGCCCGACGGCCGGTGGCCCCCGACTTCACAAGGTGGGAAGACGGGGGTTTTCAGGGTGATGAAACGCCTGCCGCCTACGGAAAAAACCCGCGTGTTCGACCTGCACGCCGGGAACGGGTCGCGACGACGGACCGGAGGGGAAGTGCGTCCGGTGCCGGCCGCGCGGAGGTCGCGCCGAAGCGCCCGCGCCATGATTACGCCGAGCGATGAGAAGGGACGGGTGCAGCGGAGTCGCGCGCGGAGGGAGCAGGAGGAAAGAAGAAGCGGCGGCGACGGATGCGGCGGGTTAGGGCCCGGCGGCAGCAGCGATCGAGAGGACGAGTCCCCTCCGTCGCAGCCAACCGACGCAGCCACCTACCGACGCCGCGGTCGTCACCACGTTTCCCTTCCCGCTATCCACGCGGCCCGTCTCCTTCGTCGGCGACGCGGGCACAAAAGCTGGCCCGCGGAGAACGAGTTCCCCGCGGACACGACGAACGACGACCTGTGCCGCGACGGCCTCTCTTTCAAGAACACACATCGAGTTTTGGGCTCGAGCCTAGGCAGCACCGGACTGAGTCCCCCCGCGATCGCGGTGAGCGGTCCCACCCGTTTACCCCTGGGCGGTTTCACGTTCTCTTGAACTCTCTCTCCAAAGTTCTTTTCAACTTTCCCTCACGGTACTTGTCGACTATCGGACTCGTCCCGGTATTTAGCCTTGGATGGAGCTTACCACCCGATTTGGGCTGCGTTCCCAAGCAACCCGACTCTCGGATCGAAGGCCGTCGCTCGCCGTCCGCACCGAATGGGCCTGGCACCCGCCGCGGGCGGCCCCGATCGAGGGAAACTCCGAACTATGCGAGACGAAAACGAACGGCTGCCTTCGACCCATGCGCCACACGTCCCGAAGCCTTTAACTTGCGACGGGATTCGGCGTTGGGCCTCTCCCGGTTCACTCGCCGTTACTAAGGGAAATCCCGGTTGGTTTTCTTTTCCTCCGCTTAGCGATATGCTTAAGTTCAGCGGGTCGTCTCGTCCGAGCCGAGGGCGGCGGTTTTTAGTAGAGTGTGGTGTTTGGAGGAGAGGAATCTCGATCGGTACCCTCCGTGTGACGACGGCTGGCCGATATAGCGCCCGTCCGACCGAAAATGAAGAAGCCAACAATTAAAAAAAAGCGTGGGTCCTCCCCATCCGACGTTGCCTACGACGCGGCCACCTTTTTACGGTGCGACGGCCGTGCTCGTCGCGCTGCTCGAGGCGTCGCTGAGAGACACCTTCATGAGGCAGAGAGCGAGACGAGCAGGCGGCGCTTACGTCGGCAGTCGGTTAGGTCGGTGCTTTTTTTTTTGTTTTGTTCTCCCTTCGGCTGCTTTCGGACAGACTCCTCCTGCTCCTCCTCCACAGTGTTTCTTCACGCGGTCGAAAAGGGAAAAGACTCCGCGGTCTGCCAGCGGGAGACGAAGGAGGAGGCCGGAGAGGGTTTTAAAAAAAAAAAAGACATTGAAAGGAGTCAATTCTTTTTTTTATTTTTCTTCCCCCTCGTCCACTCGCTCCTGCGACGTCCCGGTACCACCGTGCCGAGGACCGGGCGGGCACGGGGACGGCAAGATGTCGTTTCGTTAACGGAGAAAAGACATGTAACGTTCCGCCTCTCGACCGGACGTGGCCCCGAGACAAGGGATCTCGGGGCCGCAATGTGCGTTCGAGGTGTCGATGTTCACTGAGTCCTGCAATTTCGCATCAGTTTCTCGCGGCTGGCCGCGCTCTTCATCGACGGACGAGCCGAGTGATCCCCCGTCCAGGGTTCAGCACTTGGGTTTTTTATATTAGTTTTTGTTTATATAGATTTAGTAGTGTGCGAGGAGGTCTGTGCGAGGAGGCGTGACGGCATTGCAATGTCGCGAGTAGTTTGTTTTTAGCTAGCGGCGGTGGCACAGCGGCTGCAAAAAAAACAAAAAACGATAAAGCGGCGACAAGGCAAAGAAGAAGCGGCCATCACTTGCGGTGGGCGAAAAAACAAACAGGTGGTAAGACGCGGAAGCAAGCAAGAAGAGCTGGGGCTTTAAAAACCTCCGCGTCACCACAAATCTATCTCTCGCTCCGCCTTTTATAGGTTTGTTTGCGCGCATTCGAGGCGTTGGACGCCGACAGACAGAGGAGGTAGGCCGGAAAACAACAAACCAGTCTCGAACGGGAAAACGGTAATGATCCTTCCGCAGGTTCACCTACGGAAACCTTGTTACGACTTTTACTTCCTCTAAACGATCGGGTTCGGTCGTCTTCTCCAGGCATCGAACGCCGAGGCGTAGATGCACGAGTGTCGTGACGGACACGTCGCGCACTGCCCGGCGGCGTCGTCGGCCAGATCCGAGGACCTCACCGGACCGTTCGATCGGTAGTAGCGACGGGCGGTGGTACAAAGGGCAGGGACGTGATCGACGCGGGCTTGTTGACCCGCGCCTACCGGGAATTCCTCGTTCACGGGGTTGGTTACAGGCCCCGATCCCTATCACGGGAGGTGGTTCAGAGGTTTTCCCAACCCTCTCGGGCCGGGGCGAAGTCCCCGCTGATACCTCCAGTGTAGCCGCGCGTGCGGCCCCGGACATCTAAGGGCATCACAGACCTGTTATCGCTCCGCCTCGTGTGGCTTTCTGCCACCCGTCCCTCTAAGAAGTGCGTGAGAAAACCGACCCGGACCCGAGCGCCACGGAGGACGCCGAGCCCGCCGTAAAAATCACTGACATCGGCGCACTAGTTAGCAGGCCGGAGTCTCGTTCGTTATCGGAATCAACCAGACGGATCGCTCCACCAACTAAGAACGGCCATGCACCACCACCCACCGAATCGAGAAAGAGCTATCGATCTGTCAATCCTACCGGTGTCCGGACCGGGTGAGTTTTTCCGTGTTGAGTCAAATTAAGCCCGCAGGCTCCACTCCTGGTGGTGCCCTTCCGTCAATTCCTTTTAAGTTTCAGCTTTGCAACCATACTCCCCCCGGAACCGAACTCTGGTTTCCCGCAGGCTACCCGCCGGGTCATGGAAGCGAACGCCGGCGGATCGCCGGTCGGCATCGTTTACGGTCGGAACTACGACGGTATCTGATCGTCTTCGAACCTCCGGACTTTCGCTCTTGATCGAGGAAAACGTGCTTGCCACACGCCATCGCTGCAGTTCGTCTTGCGACGATCCAAGAATTTCACCTCTAACGTCGCAATACGAGTGGCCCCGACCGCTCCCTTCGATCATTGCCTCGCCGTAGACGGAGACCGACAGACGTAGACGAGGCCCTCTTCCATCATTCCATGCTTATCGTATGCAAGCTTGAACAGCCCGCTCTGAGCACTCTAATTTTTTCAAAGTGAACGTACCGGCCGCCGCGGACACTCGGTTAAGAGCACCCTTGGAGGAGAAACCGCCGACCGCAACACGCGCGCAGACAAGACACGAAGCAGGGACTCGGAGCGACCGGGGGTTCAAAAAAAAGAGAACGCGCGGAAAGGGAGAGGAGAGAAGCGCGGGGGTCAGAGTGCGGGGATGCGAATGAACACACCCAAACACACACACGTAGCACCCCCCGTTAGACTACTCCCGGAACCGAACCGACGACCACTTTTTTTTTTTTTTCCCGGATCCCGATCACGACCTCCTCGTCCACCTCGCCGGCAGGACCGCGTGGGCGGGTATGCTAGCGGTTGACACCGGCGGAAAGGGCCGGGAATGCGAACGGACGACCAAAGTCAACGACGGACGATGGCGCCGCCGCCCCGGGGCCGCTTGCGCGACCACGAACCCGAGTTCGGACTACGAGCTTTTAACCGCAACAACTTTAATATACGCTACCGGAGCTGGAATTACCGCGGCTGCTGGCACCAGACTTGCCCTCCGGTTGGTCCTCGTTAACGGATTTGAAGTGTACTCATTCCGATCGCGGGGCCTCGACAGAGTCCCGCGTCGTTATTTTTCGTCACTACCTCCCCGTGCCGGGAGTGGGTAATTTGCGCGCCTGCTGCCTTCCTTGATGTGGTAGCCGTTTCGCATGCTCCCTCTCCGGAATCGAACCCCGATTCCCCGTTACCCGTAGTAACCACGGTAGGCACTTAACCGACCGTCGACAGTTGATAGGGCGGACCCTCGAGAGACCCGTCGCCGGGCGTGAAAGCTCGTGCGATCGACCAGTGAGTTATCCAGAGTCACCAAAGCGGAGCGCGCCGCCCTATGAGCCCCGCCACCGAACGGACCCGCGAGCGGGAACGCCGACGACGGGAGGACGGAATGACGCGCATCGGTCTCAGTCTAATATGTAGCGCCGCGACCCGGAACGGCCGACGCGGGTGCCAGCGCGCGAGGCGTGGCGACGGCGGCGCGCCGACCGATCGCGGCCTGTGTCACATGTATTAGCTCTAGAATTGCCACAGTTATCCATCGCCTCCGAGGAGGAATACGGTCCCGAGGATTAGGTCCGGTTCCTGAGCCATTCGCGGTTTCGCCCGTTCTAATGCGTGGCGTGAACTTACTTGCATGGCTTAAGCTTTGAGACAAGCATATGACTACTGGCAGGATCAACCAGGTATCGTTGGAATTTGGGACTTTGTTTCGACAGAACGACAGACCGACCGACCGACCGACCGACATAAGACAGACAACTACAACGACGGGCACGTGTTTATTTATTTTTCGAGGGGGTTCGCCGTCAGTAGAAGCGCGCTGCCCGCGCTGATGGCCTCTTTTTTGTTTCTCCCCTGACTTGGACCGAGACCGAGACTCAAAGAACGGAAAGCGACCAACGTCGACAACAACAACGACAACGGCACCCTTGACAGCGATACATACGACAAACGACAAGCAGCACGACGGCAGTGCACACGGACATCGAGGGTCAAGGTGCAGACTGAACTCGCCGAGGTCGTCGTCATCGTGGTCGCCATCGATTCCGTCTCGTCGTCGTCGTCGTCAACGTCCACGTCACAGCCGGCCGAGAAGAGAGAACAGACGACAGCGTCGACAACAACAACATCGACAACGGCACCCTTGACAGCGATACATACGACAAACGACAAACAGCACGACGGCAGTGCACACGGACATCGGAGGTCAAGGTGCAGACTGGAATCGTCGAGGTCGTCGTCATCGTGGTCGCCATCGATGCCGTCTCGTCGTCGTCGTCGTCGTCTTCGTCGTCGTCGTCGTCGTCATCAACGTACCAACCGACCGAGACGAGAGAGCAAGCAACAACGTCGACAACAACAACGACAACGGCACCCTTGACAGCGATACATACGACAAACGACAAACAGCACGACGGCAGTGCACACGGACATCGGAGGTCAAGGTGCAGACTGAACTCGTCGAGGTCGTCGTCATCGTGGTCGCCATCGATGCCGTCTCGTCGTCGTCGTCGTCTCCGTCGTCGTCGTCGTCGTCGCCAACGTCAACGTCAACATCACAGCCGTCATCGGGGAGGAGCTGGACCAGGGCAGCGGCGGCGTAAATTTTCCCGTCACCTTCGTCGTCGCCTTCGTCGACCGACCGACCGACCGGCGTCGTGTTCGTGCTCGGAAAACCGAGGAGAGACAACGTGCACATGGCGCGTTCTCGCAAGCGGCTCCTCGGTCCGATTTTTTTGGGCGGCTTTTTCGAGCTTTTTTTTTTTTCTCACCCTTTCGTCCGTGCGACGGCGAACGTTAGGGGAAAAAAAAAAAAAAAAAAACGACAACAACGCGGCGGACCGGGCGAACAACATCGTCGACACACACGACATTGACGACCGGTCCCCCTTTTCACAATCGCATCGAGATAAAAACGAACGAGTCCGATTCGAGCACCGAGTCGCGAGCGGGAGGACTGTCGGTGCAAGTATCGATCACTGACGTGAGCGCTTCGCCGGACAGAGGATGGCTCATCCGGCAGCCGTGCAAATCGACGGTATGGGAAGAACGAACAAGAAGAGCAACGACTTGATCGGCGGCTTGGGAACTGCGGACGGTGAAAACGGGTTAATCGACTGCGACCACGACTGCTCGATCGATCTTCTTTGGCGCTAACAAAGGTGGAGGTGGCGCAAGAAGGGACTAGCGCTATCACCGTCCACGTATCAGAAGATGCGGCGGCAGACGTCGACGCTTATGCGTTGTCGGACGAGAAGTCGCTGCAGCACGTGTACCGCGAGCGGGACGTCCAAGGTTTTGCCAGACGGAAAGAAATCGGGTGTCAGCGAACGTTCACACGGCTGTGAGATCGGACGCTGACAGGAGTAGGAGGCGGCAGGCAGGCGGCGGTTACGGCGGCGGCGCCTGCTGCTGCTCATCCTCCTGTTTGCTGCGGCGACTTCCAGGACGGGAGAGCATCGAACAACGTACGTATGGTTACAAGGGGATCAGGATCTACATAGTGCATCCCCCGCGGCTATTTTTGTTTGTTTGTTCGCTCGTTCGTTAATTCGTTCGTTCGTTCGTTCGTTCGTTACAATGTACGTTTTTCCGTTCGACGGCGGCAGAGAGCGGCGGCGTTTCTCCCTAATCCGGAGGATTTATCGGTCGCACAGCGATGGGTCGTTCGGCCGATCATCGAAAGATTCGCAGGTAGTGGTTGAATGGCAGAACGGCAGCAACAACAGCGGCGGCTGAGAGCGGCGAACGCTGAGGCGGAAGCAGAAGCTGCAGCAAACGTATCGGCTAAACATGGTGGACATAGATATGGCTGACGACGCGGGTACCACGACGACTATGGAACCAGGAAAAGGAGCCGTTAGTTGTTCCAACATATCGTTCGACACGTCGAGCAGCCCTAGGTCCACGGAGAAGCACACACACGTACCACGTATTATAACCTAACGACGATGAGCGGGCGCACGGTTGGCAGGAACGAAGGCGGCGGATCAAAACAAGTTGGAGCGCGGCGACAGCGATAACGGTGACAGCCCTAGGCGGCGGAGATGCCACTTTCTGACGCCTTTGCGACAAGCCCGTAGAGACGTTCCGGACCACCACGAGGCAAAGAGTCGCTGCTCCGACGAACCGACACACCAAAGTGTGCTTCCTACCGAACATGTTTTATAAAACTTTCAAACTGGAAAACCCCAGAAATGGTGTTGGTATTCGTCCAGACCCACCTCCGACACCTGAAAATGGTGGTCAAAAAAAACGTCGATTATACGAAGCGACATTTCTGGTCGGCGATTTTCCAGTTTTACGCCTACTGCCACATGGGGATGTCGGTAGGCGTCGCAAAGTGCCTTCTCGACGCCTAGGCACACCAGGACTTTGTCATTTTTTTCCCCCTCGACATTCCTGGTCCGGTCTATTCCGATTTTACACCTACCGCCATGTGGGGGTGGCAGTAGGCGTCGAAAAGTGCCTTCTCGACCGCTAGCGACACCACTACTTTATCGAGCTCTGGAGGCCCGCACACCGACCCGGGGGCCGCGGAGTCGACCCCGGGGGCCTCCTGGCGTCGCCGCCGCTCACTTGGACGCCTTCCGCAACCTGTGGTCCCGCTCGGGGCCGCCGGGAGCCTCGCCGACCTGACCGGTGTCGGTAGGCGTCTGGAAGCGCCCGGCCGACCTGGACGAGGTCCCCCTGGCCCCCGGGGGACACCCCTTAGTTGGATGGGGGTGCTGTCCCGGGCACACATGCAACCCGCGGCCGCCTACCGACAGCCCCCTTCGCTCGATCGCTACTCCTTTCCAACATATGTCGGAGAAGCCGGGCGGTTGTGAAACCCCAGAAATGGTGTTGGTATTCGTCCAGACCCACCTCCGACACCTGAAAATGGTGGTCAAAAAAAACGTCGATTATACGAAGCGACATTTCTGGTCGGCGATTTTCCAGTTTTGCGCCTACCGCCATGTGGGGGTGGCAGTAGGCGTCGAAAAGTGCCTTCTCGACCGCTAGCGACACCACTACTTTATCGAGCTCTGGAGGCCCGCACA
>NW_027633102.1:1328658-1341158 GCF_053919585.1 Euprymna scolopes
TATGCCTTCGCCGCAAAGCGCGAACGGAGCGAACGCTACAGCCCCGTACCGGTTCCTCGCTTCGCGCGGGCACGGCCCGACCGACCCGGTCCTCGGAGCCAATCCTTCTTCCGAAGGTACGGATCCATTTTGCCGACTTCCCTTACCTACATTGATGCCATCGACGAGAGGCTGTACACCTTGGAGACCTGCTGCGGATGGTGGGTACGGACCGACTCGAGAGCTGCGAAAACCGGACCCGGATTTTCCAGGGCCGCCGAAAGCGCACCGGACGCCGCCCGAGCCGCGGCGCTCTACAGGTACCTTTTCCGTATCTCCGGACGAGCCGATTCCACGGACATGGTCCTTTACGAAGAAGAGAGAACTCTTCCCGGGGCTCCCGGCGACGTCTCCGGGCTCGCTTGCGTCACCGCGGTTTCGCCCGGGAAGCGACGGGCGCCGCCGACATCGCTGCCGACAGCGTCGCCACCCCCGGGCCCTCTCCGAGTCCGGGTTCGGGAATATTAACCCGATTCCCTTTCGACGGGAGGCCGGCCGCTTTTTTTTTGTTTGGGCTTTTGATTCGATTCGATTCGATTCGCTTTCCTTTCACCTTTCATAACGGATCCGGCGCCTTTCGGGAAGACTTTCGCCCGCGTCTTAGGACCGACTGACCCGTGCTCGACCGCCGTTGGCACGGAACCCTTCTCCACTTCGGTCTTCGAAGGTCTCGTTCGAATATTTGCTACTACCACCGAGATCTGCACCCGCGGTCGGCTCCACCCGGGCTCGCGCCCTAGGCTTCCGTGCTCGCCGCGGCGCCCTCCTACTCGTCGCGGCATCGTTTCGGCGCGAAAGTTCATCGCTCCTCGCCGCGACGGTCCGGCATCGGTCCGTCGCTCCAGCGCCATCCATTTTCGGGGCCGGTCGATTCGGCAGGTGAGTTGTTACACACTCCTTAGCGGATTCCGACTTCCGTGGCCACCGTCCTGCTGTCTATATCGACCGACACCCTTTCGGGGATCTCATGGGCGTCGCGTTAGGCACCTTAGCCGGACGTTTGGTTCATCCCACAGCGCCAGTTCTGCTTACCAAAAGTGGCCCACTTGGCACTCGCATTCGAGGTGACCAACCGCCCAGCGAAGCGTGCTGGCGGCGGCGGCCGGATGGGTCGGCTCCGTCGTTCGGGAGAGTCGGCCCGTTCCACCCGTTCCGAGTTCGAGAGTAGGTCGAGGCCGTGAACGGCCCCGGGGCCTCCAATCGTTCGCTTTACCGGATGGAATTGCGACGATCGAGCGCCAGCTATCCTGAGGGAAACTTCGGAGGGAACCAGCTACTAGACGGCTCGATTGGTCTTTCGCCCCTACACCCGGTTCCGACGATCGATTTGCACGTCAGAGGCGCTTCGGACTTCCACCAGAGTTTCCTCTGGCTTCATCCCGACCGGGCGTGGATCGCCATCTTTCGGGTCCCTGGTCGCTCGCTACGCCAGAGTCGGCCGAGTCGTACTCGGAAAAAGGGGAAACCGACCCGGGGGTGATGCGCCCGCGCGCAGCGCCTAAACTCGACGACAAAATAGGACTAGTTCAAGCCGCGGGATCTCACCGATGGGCGGAAGGAGGATATGGAAGCTGGCGCCCGGCAATTCCCCTTTTTGGATGATGCGCCGGTCCCCTCTCGGGGAGGAGGGAAAAACAACCGCACGTCAGCCACGAGCCTTCCCTCTCCTATCTCTCTCGGGAAGAGAGAAAAAAGGAAAAGTTGCGGGCACCGCAGCAGCGACGGCGGAAGGCCGAAAACGCCCGCCGGCGGGATCGGGCACGGCTCGGAGGCGGGTGAGGCGAGGAGAAGACGACGGCACGAGACCGACGACACCCCCCGACGACCCCCGGACGACTTTGCCACGACACCTCTCCCGATCGACGCCCTCCTACACGCTCTCTCGCTTTCGCTTCGCCTTCGGGGTTAGTCAGAGGTGGCCCCTACGACTCGCGAACGGCCAGGACTCCTCGGTCCGTGTTTCAAGACGGGTCGGGTGGGTTGCCGATGCACGTCGCTGACCCGGGGTGGCGGGCGGCTCGAGTAAAAAAGCGTCGCCGAGCGACCTCTCCGGAAACGGAAACGGGCGCGGGCGGGGTTGCCCCCGACAAGAACCCGAAACGTCGGCGAGGTGCGTGACGGCGAGGCCGCGCCAGTCCTATCCCGCCTCTCATCGCGCACGCGCCCGAGACGGTGGGGCGCCTAAGGAGCGACACACAGAGTGCGTCGCCCGCACGCGACTTCCGGCGGGATCAAAACGGACCGGCTCGCCACGTGTAACGGATCGTGTCAGATTTCCTCCGTTCCCGGCAGAAAGGGGCAGTTACGTTCGCGGGCCCGACGGCCGGTGGCCCCCGACTTCACAAGGTGGGAAGACGGGGGTTTTCAGGGTGATGAAACGCCTGCCGCCTACGGAAAAAAACCCGCGTGTTCGACCTGCACGCCGGGAACGGGTCGCGACGACGGACCGGAGGGGAAGTGCGTCCGGTGCCGGCCGCGCGGAGGTCGCGCCGAAGCGCCCGCGCCATGATTACGCCGAGCGATGATGAAGGGGACGGGTGCAGCGGAGTCGCGCGCGGAGGGAGCAGGAGGAAAGAAGAAGCGGCGGCGACGGATGCGGCGGGTTAGGGCCCGGCGGCAGCAGCGATCGAGAGGACGAGTCCCCTCCGTCGCAGCCAACCGACGCAGCCACCTACCGACGCCGCGGTCGTCACCACGTTTCCCTTCCCGCTATCCACGCGGCCCGTCTCCTTCGTCGGCGACGCGGGCACAAAAGCTGGAACCGCGGGGAACGAGTCCCCCGCGGACACGACGAACGACGACCTGTGCCGCGACGGCCTCTCTTTCAAGAACACACATCGAGTTTGGGCTCGAGCCTAGGCAGCACCGGACTGAGTCCCCCCGCGATCGCGGTGAGCGGTCCCACCCGTTTACCCCTGGGCGGTTTCACGTTCTCTTGAACTCTCTCTCCAAAGTTCTTTTCAACTTTCCCTCACGGTACTTGTCGACTATCGGACTCGTCCCGGTATTTAGCCTTGGATGGAGCTTACCACCCGATTTGGGCTGCGTTCCCAAGCAACCCGACTCTCGGATCGAAGGCCGTCGCTCGCCGTCCGCACCGAATGGGCCTGGCACCCGCCGCGGGCGGCCCCGATCGAGGGAACTCCGAACTATGCGAGACGAAAACGAACGGCTGCCTTCGACCCATGCGCCACACGTCCCGAAGCCTTTAACTTGCGACGGGATTCGGCGTTGGGCTTCTCCCGGTTCACTCGCCGTTACTAAGGGAATCCCGGTTGGTTTCTTTTCCTCCGCTTAGCGATATGCTTAAGTTCAGCGGGTCGTCTCGTCCGAGCCGAGGGCGGCGGTTTTTAGTAGAGTGTGGTGTTTGGAGGAGAGGAATCTCGATCGGTACCCTCCGTGTGACGACGGCTGGCCGATATAGCGCCCGTCCGACCGAAAATGAAGAAGCCAACAATTAAAAAAAAGCGTGGGTCCTCCCCATCCGACGTTGCGTTGCCTACGACGCGGCCACCTTTTTACGGTGCGACGGCCGTGCTCGTCGCGCTGCTCGAGGCGTCGCTGAGAGACACCTTCATGAGGCAGAGAGCGAGACGAGCAGGCGGCGCTTACGTCGGCAGTCGGTTAGGTCGGTACTTTTTTTTTGGTCTCCCTTCGGCTGCTTTCGGACAGACTCCTCCTGCTCCTCCTCCACAGTGTTTCTTCACGCGGTCGAAAAGGGAAAAGACTCCGCGGTCTGCCAGCGGGAGACGAAGGAGGAGGCCGGAGAGGGTTTTAAAAAAAAAAAAGACATTGAAAGGAGTCAATTCTTTTTTTATTTTTCTTCCCCCTCGTCACTCGCTCCTGCGACGTCCCGGTTACCACCGTGCCGAGGACCGGGCGGGCACGGGGACGGCAAGATGTCGTTTCGTTAACGGAGAAAGACATGTAACGTTCCGCCTCTCGACCGGACGTGGCCCCGAGACAAGGGATCTCGGGGCCGCAATGTGCGTTCGAGGTGTCGATGTTCACTGAGTCCTGCAATTCGCATCAGTTATCGCGGCTGGCCGCGCTCTTCATCGACGGACGAGCCGAGTGATCCCCCGTCCAGGGTTCAGCACTTGGTTTTTTTATATTAGTTTTTGTTTATATAGATTTAGTAGTGTGCGAGGAGGTCTGTGCGAGGAGGCGTGACGGCATTGCAATGTCGCGAGTAGTTTGTTTTTTTAGCTAGCGGCGGTGGCACAGCGGCTGCAAAAAAACAAAAAAAACGATAAAGCGGCGACAAGGCAAAGAAGAAGCGGCCATCACTTGCGGTGGGCGAAAAAACAAACAGGTGGTAAGACGCGGAAGCAAGCAAGAAGAGCTGGGGCTTTAAAAACCTCCGCGTCACCACAAATCTATCTCTCGCTCCGCCTTTTATAGGTTTGTTTGCGCGCATTCGAGGCGTTGACGCCGACAGACAGAGGAGGTAGGCCGGAAAACAACAAACCAGTCTCGAACGGGAAAACGGTAATGATCCTTCCGCAGGTTCACCTACGGAAACCTTGTTACGACTTTTACTTCCTCTAAACGATCGGGTTCGGTCGTCTTCTCCAGGCATCGAACGCCGAGGCGTAGATGCACGAGTGTCGTGACGGACACGTCGCGCACTGCCCGGCGGCGTCGTCGGCCAGATCCGAGGACCTCACCGGACCGTTCGATCGGTAGTAGCGACGGGCGGTGTGTACAAAGGGCAGGGACGTGATCGACGCGGGCTGTTGACCCGCGCCTACCGGGAATTCCTCGTTCACGGGGTTGGTTACAGGCCCCGATCCCTATCACGGGAGGTGGTTCAGAGGTTTCCCAACCCTCTCGGGCCGGGGCGAAGTCCCCGCTGATACCTCCAGTGTAGCGCGCGTGCGGCCCCGGACATCTAAGGGCATCACAGACCTGTTATCGCTCCGCCTCGTGTGGCTTTCTGCCACCCGTCCCTCTAAGAAGTGCGTGAGAAAACCGACCCGGACCCGAGCGCCACGGAGGACGCCGAGCCCGCCGTAAAAATCACTGACATCGGCGCACTAGTTAGCAGGCCGGAGTCTCGTTCGTTATCGGAATCAACCAGACGGATCGCTCCACCAACTAAGAACGGCCATGCACCACCACCCACCGAATCGAGAAAGAGCTATCGATCTGTCAATCCTACCGGTGTCCGGACCGGGTGAGTTTTCCCGTGTTGAGTCAAATTAAGCCGCAGGCTCCACTCCTGGTGGTGCCCTTCCGTCAATTCCTTTAAGTTTCAGCTTTGCAACCATACTCCCCCCGGAACCGAACTCTGGTTTCCCGCAGGCTACCCGCCGGGTCATGGAAGCGAACGCCGGCGGATCGCCGGTCGGCATCGTTTACGGTCGGAACTACGACGGTATCTGATCGTCTTCGAACCTCCGACTTTCGCTCTTGATCGAGGAAAACGTGCTTGCCACACGCCATCGCTGCAGTTCGTCTTGCGACGATCCAAGAATTTCACCTCTAACGTCGCAATACGAGTGGCCCCGACCGCTCCCTTCGATCATTGCCTCGCCGTAGACGGAGACCGACAGACGTAGACGAGGCCCTCTTCCATCATTCCATGCTTATCGTATGCAAGCTTGAACAGCCCGCTCTGAGCACTCTAATTTTTTCAAAGTGAACGTACCGGCCGCCGCGGACACTCGGTTAAGAGCACCCTTGGAGGAGAAACCGCCGACCGCAACACGCGCGCAGACAAGACACGAAGCAGGGACTCGGAGCGGACCGGGGGGTTCAAAAAAAAAGAGGAACGCGCGGAAAGGGAGAGGGAGAGAAGCGCGGGGGTCAGAGTGCGGGGATGCGAATGAACGCACCCAAACACACACACGTAGCACCCCCCCGTTAGACTACTCCCGGAACCGAACCGACGACCACTTGTTTTTTTTTTCCCGGATCCCGATCACGACCTCCTCGTCCACCTCGCCGGCAGGACCGCGTGGCGGGTATGCTAGCGGTTGACACCGGCGGAAAGGGCCGGGAATGCGAACGGACGACCAAAGTCAACGACGGACGATGGCGCCGCCGCCCCGGGGCCGCTTGCGCGACCACGAACCCGAGTTCGGACTACGAGCTTTTTAACCGCAACAACTTTAATATACGCTACCGGAGCTGGAATTACCGCGGCTGCTGGCACCAGACTTGCCCTCCGGTTGGTCCTCGTTAACGGATTTGAAGTGTACTCATTCCGATCGCGGGGCCTCGACAGAGTCCCGCGTCGTTATTTTTCGTCACTACCTCCCCGTGCCGGGAGTGGGTAATTTGCGCGCCTGCTGCCTTCCTTGGATGTGGTAGCCGTTTCGCATGCTCCCTCTCCGGAATCGAACCCCGATTCCCCGTTACCCGTAGTAACCACGGTAGGCACTTAACCGACCGTCGACAGTTGATAGGGCGGACCCTCGAGAGACCCGTCGCCGGGCGTGAAAGCTCGTGCGATCGACCAGTGAGTTATCCAGAGTCACCAAAGCGGAGCGCGCCGCCCTATGAGCCCCGCCACCGAACGGACCCGCGAGCGGGAACGCCGACGACGGGAGGACGGAATGACGCGCATCGGTCTCAGTCTAATATGTAGCGCCGCGACCCGGAACGGCCGACGCGGGTGCCAGCGCGCGAGGCGTGGCGACGACGGCGCGCCGACCGATCGCGGCCTGTGTCACATGTATTAGCTCTAGAATTGCCACAGTTATCCATCGCCTCCGAGGAGGAATACGGTCCCGAGGATTAGGTCCGGTTCCTGAGCCATTCGCGGTTTCGCCCGTTCTAATGCGTGGCGTGAACTTACACTTGCATGGCTTAAGCTTTGAGACAAGCATATGACTACTGGCAGGATCAACCAGGTATCGTTGGAATTTGGGACTTTGTTTCGACAGAACGACAGACCGACCGACCGACCGACCGACATAAGACAGACAACTACAACGACGGGCACGTGTTTATTTATTTTTCGAGGGGGTTCGCCGTCAGAAGAAGCGCGCTGCCCGCGCTGATGGCCTCTTTTTTGTTTCTCCCCTGACTTGGACCGAGACCGAGACTCAAAGAACGAAAGCGACCAACGTCGACAACAACAACGACAACGGCACCCTTGACAGCGATACATACGACAAACGACAAGCAGCACGACGGCAGTGCACACGGACATCGAGGGTCAAGGTGCAGACTGAACTCGCCGAGGTCGTCGTCATCGTGGTCGCCATCGATTCCGTCTCGTCGTCGTCGTCGTCAACGTCCACGTCACAGCCGGCCGAGAAGAGAGAACAGACGACAGCGTCGACAACAACAACATCGACAACGGCACCCTTGACAGCGATACATACGACAAACGACAAACAGCACGACGGCAGTGCACACGGACATCGGAGGTCAAGGTGCAGACTGGAATCGTCGAGGTCGTCGTCATCGTGGTCGCCATCGATGCCGTCTCGTCGTCGTCGTCGTCGTCTTCGTCGTCGTCGTCGTCATCAACGTACCAACCGACCGAGACGAGAGAGCAAGCAACAACGTCGACAACAACAACGACAACGGCACCCTTGACAGCGATACATACGACAAACGACAAACAGCACGACGGCAGTGCACACGGACATCGGAGGTCAAGGTGCAGACTGAACTCGTCGAGGTCGTCGTCATCGTGGTCGCCATCGATGCCGTCTCGTCGTCGTCGTCGTCTCCGTCGTCGTCGTCGTCGTCGCCAACGTCAACGTCAACATCACAGCCGTCATCGGGGAGGAGCTGGACCAGGGCAGCGGCGGCGTAAATTTTCCCGTCACCTTCGTCGTCGCCTTCGTCGACCGACCGACCGACCGGCGTCGTGTTCGTGCTCGGAAAACCGAGGAGAGACAACGTGCACATGGCGCGTTCTCGCAAGCGGCTCCTCGGTCCGATTTTTTTGGGCGGCTTTTTCGAGCTTTTTTTTTTTTTTCTCACCCTTTCGTCCGTGCGACGGCGAACGTTAGGGGAAAAAAAAAAAAAAAAAAAAAACGACAACAACGCGGCGGACCGGGCGAACAACATCGTCGACACACACGACATTGACGACCGGTCCCCCTTTTCACAATCGCATCGAGATAAAAACGAACGAGTCCGATTCGAGCACCGAGTCGCGAGCGGGAGGACTGTCGGTGCAAGTATCGATCACTGACGTGAGCGCTTCGCCGGACAGAGGATGGCTCATCCGGCAGCCGTGCAAATCGACGGTATGGGAAGAACGAACAAGAAGAGCAACGACTTGATCGGCGGCTTGGGAACTGCGGACGGTGAAAACGGGTTAATCGACTGCGACCACGACTGCTCGATCGATCTTCTTTGGCGCTAACAAAGGTGGAGGTGGCGCAAGAAGGGACTAGCGCTATCACCGTCCACGTATCAGAAGATGCGGCGGCAGACGTCGACGCTTATGCGTTGTCGGACGAGAAGTCGCTGCAGCACGTGTACCGCGAGCGGGACGTCCAAGGTTTTGCCAGACGGAAAGAAATCGGGTGTCAGCGAACGTTCACACGGCTGTGAGATCGGACGCTGACAGGAGTAGGAGGCGGCAGGCAGGCGGCGGTTACGGCGGCGGCGCCTGCTGCTGCTCATCCTCCTGTTTGCTGCGGCGACTTCCAGGACGGGAGAGCATCGAACAACGTACGTATGGTTACAAGGGGATCAGGATCTACATAGTGCATCCCCCGCGGCTATTTTTGTTTGTTTGTTCGCTCGTTCGTTAATTCGTTCGTTCGTTCGTTCGTTCGTTACAATGTACGTTTTTCCGTTCGACGGCGGCAGAGAGCGGCGGCGTTTCTCCCTAATCCGGAGGATTTATCGGTCGCACAGCGATGGGTCGTTCGGCCGATCATCGAAAGATTCGCAGGTAGTGGTTGAATGGCAGAACGGCAGCAACAACAGCGGCGGCTGAGAGCGGCGAACGCTGAGGCGGAAGCAGAAGCTGCAGCAAACGTATCGGCTAAACATGGTGGACATAGATATGGCTGACGACGCGGGTACCACGACGACTATGGAACCAGGAAAAGGAGCCGTTAGTTGTTCCAACATATCGTTCGACACGTCGAGCAGCCCTAGGTCCACGGAGAAGCACACACACGTACCACGTATTATAACCTAACGACGATGAGCGGGCGCACGGTTGGCAGGAACGAAGGCGGCGGATCAAAACAAGTTGGAGCGCGGCGACAGCGATAACGGTGACAGCCCTAGGCGGCGGAGATGCCACTTTCTGACGCCTTTGCGACAAGCCCGTAGAGACGTTCCGGACCACCACGAGGCAAAGAGTCGCTGCTCCGACGAACCGACACACCAAAGTGTGCTTCCTACCGAACATGTTTTATAAAACTTTCAAACTGGAAAACCCCAGAAATGGTGTTGGTATTCGTCCAGACCCACCTCCGACACCTGAAAATGGTGGTCAAAAAAAACGTCGATTATACGAAGCGACATTTCTGGTCGGCGATTTTCCAGTTTTACGCCTACTGCCACATGGGGATGTCGGTAGGCGTCGCAAAGTGCCTTCTCGACGCCTAGGCACACCAGGACTTTGTCATTTTTTTCCCCCTCGACATTCCTGGTCCGGTCTATTCCGATTTTACACCTACCGCCATGTGGGGGTGGCAGTAGGCGTCGAAAAGTGCCTTCTCGACCGCTAGCGACACCACTACTTTATCGAGCTCTGGAGGCCCGCACACCGACCCGGGGGCCGCGGAGTCGACCCCGGGGGCCTCCTGGCGTCGCCGCCGCTCACTTGGACGCCTTCCGCAACCTGTGGTCCCGCTCGGGGCCGCCGGGAGCCTCGCCGACCTGACCGGTGTCGGTAGGCGTCTGGAAGCGCCCGGCCGACCTGGACGAGGTCCCCCTGGCCCCCGGGGGACACCCCTTAGTTGGATGGGGGTGCTGTCCCGGGCACACATGCAACCCGCGGCCGCCTACCGACAGCCCCCTTCGCTCGATCGCTACTCCTTTCCAACATATGTCGGAGAAGCCGGGCGGTTGTGAAACCCCAGAAATGGTGTTGGTATTCGTCCAGACCCACCTCCGACACCTGAAAATGGTGGTCAAAAAAAACGTCGATTATACGAAGCGACATTTCTGGTCGGCGATTTTCCAGTTTTGCGCCTACCGCCATGTGGGGGTGGCAGTAGGCGTCGAAAAGTGCCTTCTCGACCGCTAGCGACACCACTACTTTATCGAGCTCTGGAGGCCCGCACACCGACCCGGGGGCCGCGGAGTCGACCCCGGGGGCCTCCTGGCGTCGCCGCCGCTCACTTGGACGCCTTCCGCAACCTGTGGTCCCGCTCGGGGCCGCCGGGAGCCTCGCCGACCTGACCGGTGTCGGTAGGCGTCTGGAAGCGCCCGGCCGACCTGGACGAGGTCCCCCTGGCCCCCGGGGGACACCCCTTAGTTGGATGGGGGTGCTGTCCCGGGCACACATGCAACCCGCGGCCGCCTACCGACAGCCCCCTTCGCTCGATCGCTACTCCTTTCCAACATATGTCGGAGAAGCCGGGCGGTTGTGAAACCCCAGAAATGGTGTTGGTATTCGTCCAGACCCACCTCCGACACCTGAAAATGGTGGTCAAAAAAAACGTCGATTATACGAAGCGACATTTCTGGTCGGCGATTTTCCAGTTTTGCGCCTACCGCCATGTGGGGGTGGCAGTAGGCGTCGAAAAGTGCCTTCTCGACCGCTAGCGACACCACTACTTTATCGAGCTCTGGAGGCCCGCACACCGACCCGGGGGCCGCGGAGTCGACCCCGGGGGCCTCCTGGCGTCGCCGCCGCTCACTTGGACGCCTTCCGCAACCTGTGGTCCCGCTCGGGGCCGCCGGGAGCCTCGCCGACCTGACCGGTGTCGGTAGGCGTCTGGAAGCGCCCGGCCGACCTGGACGAGGTCCCCCTGGCCCCCGGGGGACACCCCTTAGTTGGATGGGGGTGCTGTCCCGGGCACACATGCAACCCGCGGCCGCCTACCGACAGCCCCCTTCGCTCGATCGCTACTCCTTTCCAACATATGTCGGAGAAGCCGGGCGGTTGTGAAACCCCAGAAATGGTGATTGGTATTCGTCCAGACCCACCTCCGACACCTGAAAATGGTGGTCAAAAAAAACGTCGATTATACGAAGCGACATTTCTGGTCGGCGATTTTCCAGTTTTGCGCCTACCGCCATGTGGGGTGGCAGTAGGCGTCGAAAAGTGCCTTCTCGACCGCTAGCGACACCACTACTTTATCGAGCTCTGGAGGCCCGCACACCGACCCGGGGGCCGCGGAGTCGACCCCGGGGGCCTCCTGGCGTCGCCGCCGCTCACTTGGACGCCTTCCGCAACCTGTGGTCCCGCTCGGGGCCGCCGGGAGCCTCGCCGACCTGACCGGTGTCGGTAGGCGTCTGGAAGCGCCCGGCCGACCTGGACGAGGTCCCCCTGGCCCCCGGGGGACACCCCTTAGTTGGATGGGGGTGCTGTCCCGGGCACACATGCAACCCGCGGCCGCCTACCGACAGCCCCCTTCGCTCGATCGCTACTCCTTTCCAACATATGTCGGAGAAGCCGGGCGGTTGTGAAACCCCAGAAATGGTGTTGGTATTCGTCCAGACCCACCTCCGACACCTGAAAATGGTGGTCAAAAAAAACGTCGATTATACGAAGCGACATTTCTGGTCGGCGATTTTCCAGTTTTGCGCCTACCGCCATGTGGGGGTGGCAGTAGGCGTCGAAAAGTGCCTTCTCGACCGCTAGCGACACCACTACTTTATCGAGCTCTGGAGGCCCGCACACCGACCCGGGGGCCGCGGAGTCGACCCCGGGGGCCTCCTGGCGTCGCCGCCGCTCACTTGGACGCCTTCCGCAACCTGTGGTCCCGCTCGGGGCCGCCGGGAGCCTCGCCGACCTGACCGGTGTCGGTAGGCGTCTGGAAGCGCCCGGCCGACCTGGACGAGGTCCCCCTGGCCCCCGGGGGACACCCCTTAGTTGGATGGGGGTGCTGTCCCGGGCACACATGCAACCCGCGGCCGCCTACCGACAGCCCCCTTCGCTCGATCGCTACTCCTTTCCAACATATGTCGGAGAAGCCGGGCGGTTGTGAAACCCCAGAAATGGTGTTGGTATTCGTCCAGACCCACCTCCGACACCTGAAAATGGTGGTCAAAAAAAACGTCGATTATACGAAGCGACATTTCTGGTCGGCGATTTTCCAGTTTTGCGCCTACCGCCATGTGGGGGTGGCAGTAGGCGTCGAAAAGTGCCTTCTCGACCGCTAGCGACACCACTACTTTATCGAGCTCTGGAGGCCCGCACACCGACCCGGGGGCCGCGGAGTCCACCCCGGGGGCCTCCTGGCGTCGCCGCCGCTCACTTGGACGCCTTCCGCAACCTGTGGTCCCGCTCGGGGCCGCCGGGAGCCTCGCCGACCTGACCGGTGTCGGTAGGCGTCTGGAAGCGCCCGGCCGACCTG
>NW_027633102.1:1346158-1350523 GCF_053919585.1 Euprymna scolopes
TAGAAGGACGGAGAAGAGAGGGAGCATCGCGCGGACAGCGCAGGAGCGGAGGACGCCGCGTCGGAGGTGCCGACGAAGACCGCACCGGCAAAGCGACGACGACACGTCCGCAAGGCAGCCTCACCCCTTTTCGAGGAGGACGGAGACGTTGCGACGAACGGATTGGAGCCGCCCGCCGCCACCCCGACCCCGGAGCGAAGCACCCCGCAGAAAAGCCGCTTGAACCGCCGCCGCCAGAAAGACGACCCCCGCCGACGGTCCCCCGCCGTTTTTGGTCGACGCCACACTCCTGCCGCCCGACGGCGGACTCCCACCCGTATCGCTCTCCGACCCGCAACACACGCTCGCTTGACCGCGACCGCTTGACCGGAACACGCCGCCGCACAACGGACCGCCGCGGCCCCTATGCCTTCGCCGCAAAGCGCGAACGGAGCGAACGCTACAGCCCCGTACCGGTTCCTCGCTTCGCGCGGGCACGGCCCGACCGACCCGGTCCTCGGAGCCAATCCTTCTTCCGAAGGTACGGATCCATTTTGCCGACTTCCCTTACCTACATTGATGCCATCGACGAGAGGCTGTACACCTTGGAGACCTGCTGCGGATGGTGGGTACGGACCGACTCGAGAGCTGCGAAAACCGGACCCGGATTTTCCAGGGCCGCCGAAAGCGCACCGGACGCCGCCCGAGCCGCGGCGCTCTACAGGTACCTTTTCCGTATCTCCGGACGAGCCGATTCCACGGACATGGTCCTTTACGAAGAAGAGAGAACTCTTCCCGGGGCTCCCGGCGACGTCTCCGGGCTCGCTTGCGTCACCGCGGTTTCGCCCGGGAAGCGACGGGCGCCGCCGACATCGCTGCCGACAGCGTCGCCACCCCCGGGCCCTCTCCGAGTCCGGGTTCGGGAATATTAACCCGATTCCCTTTCGACGGGAGGCCGGCCGCTTTTTTTTTGTTTGGGCTTTTGATTCGATTCGATTCGATTCGCTTTCCTTTCACCTTTCATAACGGATCCGGCGCCTTTCGGGAAGACTTTCGCCCGCGTCTTAGGACCGACTGACCCGTGCTCGACCGCCGTTGGCACGGAACCCTTCTCCACTTCGGTCTTCGAAGGTCTCGTTCGAATATTTGCTACTACCACCGAGATCTGCACCCGCGGTCGGCTCCACCCGGGCTCGCGCCCTAGGCTTCCGTGCTCGCCGCGGCGCCCTCCTACTCGTCGCGGCATCGTTTCGGCGCGAAAGTTCATCGCTCCTCGCCGCGACGGTCCGGCATCGGTCCGTCGCTCCAGCGCCATCCATTTTCGGGGCCGGTCGATTCGGCAGGTGAGTTGTTACACACTCCTTAGCGGATTCCGACTTCCGTGGCCACCGTCCTGCTGTCTATATCGACCGACACCCTTTCGGGGATCTCATGGGCGTCGCGTTAGGCACCTTAGCCGGACGTTTGGTTCATCCCACAGCGCCAGTTCTGCTTACCAAAAGTGGCCCACTTGGCACTCGCATTCGAGGTGACCAACCGCCCAGCGAAGCGTGCTGGCGGCGGCGGCCGGATGGGTCGGCTCCGTCGTTCGGGAGAGTCGGCCCGTTCCACCCGTTCCGAGTTCGAGAGTAGGTCGAGGCCGTGAACGGCCCCGGGGCCTCCAATCGTTCGCTTTACCGGATGGAATTGCGACGATCGAGCGCCAGCTATCCTGAGGGAAACTTCGGAGGGAACCAGCTACTAGACGGCTCGATTGGTCTTTCGCCCCTACACCCGGTTCCGACGATCGATTTGCACGTCAGAGGCGCTTCGGACTTCCACCAGAGTTTCCTCTGGCTTCATCCCGACCGGGCGTGGATCGCCATCTTTCGGGTCCCTGGTCGCTCGCTACGCCAGAGTCGGCCGAGTCGTACTCGGAAAAGGGGAAACCGACCCGGGGGTGATGCGCCCGCGCGCAGCGCCTAAACTCGACGACAAAATAGGACTAGTTCAAGCCGCGGGATCTCACCGATGGGCGGAAGGAGGATATGGAAGCTGGCGCCCGGCAATTCCCCTTTTTGGATGATGCGCCGGTCCCCTCTCGGGGAGGAGGGAAAAACAACCGCACGTCAGCCACGAGCCTTCCCTCTCCTATCTCTCTCGGGAAGAGAGAAAAAAGGAAAAGTTGCGGGCACCGCAGCAGCGACGGCGGAAGGCCGAAAACGCCGCGCCGGCGGGATCGGGCACGGCTCGGAGGCGGGTGAGGCGAGGAGAAGACGACGGCACGAGACCGACGACACCCCCCGACGACCCCCGGACGACTTTGCCACGACACCTCTCCCGATCGACGCCCTCCTACACGCTCTCTCGCTTTCGCTTCGCCTTCGGGGTTAGTCAGAGGTGGCCCCTACGACTCGCGAACGGCCAGGACTCCTCGGTCCGTGTTTCAAGACGGGTCGGGGTGGGTTGCCGATGCACGTCGCTGACCCGGGGTGGCGGGCGGCTCGAGTAAAAAAGCGTCGCCGAGCGACCTCTCCGGAAACGGAAACGGGCGCGGGCGGGGTTGCCCCCGACAAGAACCCGAAACGTCGGCGAGGTGCGTGACGGCGAGGCCGCGCCAGTCCTATCCCGCCTCTCATCGCGCACGCGCCCGAGACGGTGGGGCGCCTAAGGAGCGACACACAGAGTGCGTCGCCCGCACGCGACTTCCGGCGGGATCAAAACGGACCGGCTCGCCACGTGTAACGGATCGTGTCAGATTTCCTCCGTTCCCGGCAGAAAGGGGCAGTTACGTTCGCGGGCCCGACGGCCGGTGGCCCCCGACTTCACAAGGTGGGAAGACGGGGGTTTTCAGGGTGATGAAACGCCTGCCGCCTACGGAAAAAAACCCGCGTGTTCGACCTGCACGCCGGGAACGGGTCGCGACGACGGACCGGAGGGGAAGTGCGTCCGGTGCCGGCCGCGCGGAGGTCGCGCCGAAGCGCCCGCGCCATGATTACGCCGAGCGATGATGAAGGGGACGGGTGCAGCGGAGTCGCGCGCGGAGGGAGCAGGAGGAAAGAAGAAGCGGCGGCGACGGATGCGGCGGGTTAGGGCCCGGCGGCAGCAGCGATCGAGAGGACGAGTCCCCTCCGTCGCAGCCAACCGACGCAGCCACCTACCGACGCCGCGGTCGTCACCACGTTTCCCTTCCCGCTATCCACGCGGCCCGTCTCCTTCGTCGGCGACGCGGGCACAAAAGCTGGAACCGCGGGGAACGAGTCCCCCGCGGACACGACGAACGACGACCTGTGCCGCGACGGCCTCTCTTTCAAGAACACACATCGAGTTTGGGCTCGAGCCTAGGCAGCACCGGACTGAGTCCCCCCGCGATCGCGGTGAGCGGTCCCACCCGTTTACCCCTGGGCGGTTTCACGTTCTCTTGAACTCTCTCTCCAAAGTTCTTTTCAACTTTCCCTCACGGTACTTGTCGACTATCGGACTCGTCCCGGTATTTAGCCTTGGATGGAGCTTACCACCCGATTTGGGCTGCGTTCCCAAGCAACCCGACTCTCGGATCGAAGGCCGTCGCTCGCCGTCCGCACCGAATGGGCCTGGCACCCGCCGCGGGCGGCCCCGATCGAGGGAACTCCGAACTATGCGAGACGAAAACGAACGGCTGCCTTCGACCCATGCGCCACACGTCCCGAAGCCTTTAACTTGCGACGGGATTCGGCGTTGGGCTTCTCCCGGTTCACTCGCCGTTACTAAGGGGAATCCCGGTTGGTTTCTTTTCCTCCGCTTAGCGATATGCTTAAGTTCAGCGGGTCGTCTCGTCCGAGCCGAGGGCGGCGGTTTTTAGTAGAGTGTGGTGTTTGGAGGAGAGGAATCTCGATCGGTACCCTCCGTGTGACGACGGCTGGCCGATATAGCGCCCGTCCGACCGAAAATGAAGAAGCCAACAATTAAAAAAAAGCGTGGGTCCTCCCCATCCGACGTTGCGTTGCCTACGACGCGGCCACCTTTTTACGGTGCGACGGCCGTGCTCGTCGCGCTGCTCGAGGCGTCGCTGAGAGACACCTTCATGAGGCAGAGAGCGAGACGAGCAGGCGGCGCTTACGTCGGCAGTCGGTTAGGTCGGTACTTTTTTTTTGGTCTCCCTTCGGCTGCTTTCGGACAGACTCCTCCTGCTCCTCCTCCACAGTGTTTCTTCACGCGGTCGAAAAGGGAAAAGACTCCGCGGTCTGCCAGCGGGAGACGAAGGAGGAGGCCGGAGAGGGTTTTAAAAAAAAAAAAGACATTGAAAGGAGTCAATTCTTTTTTTATTTTTCTTCCCCCTCGTCACTCGCTCCTGCGACGTCCCGGTTACCACCGTGCCGAGGACCGGGCGGGCACGGGGACGGCAAGATGTCGTTTCGTTAACGGAGA
>NW_027633102.1:1350623-1355623 GCF_053919585.1 Euprymna scolopes
AAAAAAAAAGAGGAACGCGCGGAAAGGGAGAGGGAGAGAAGCGCGGGGGTCAGAGTGCGGGGATGCGAATGAACACACCCAAACACACACACGTAGCACCCCCCCGTTAGACTACTCCCGGAACCGAACCGACGACCACTTGTTTTTTTTTTTCCCGGATCCCGATCACGACCTCCTCGTCCACCTCGCCGGCAGGACCGCGTGGCGGGTATGCTAGCGGTTGACACCGGCGGAAAGGGCCGGGAATGCGAACGGACGACCAAAGTCAACGACGGACGATGGCGCCGCCGCCCCGGGGCCGCTTGCGCGACCACGAACCCGAGTTCGGACTACGAGCTTTTTAACCGCAACAACTTTAATATACGCTACCGGAGCTGGAATTACCGCGGCTGCTGGCACCAGACTTGCCCTCCGGTTGGTCCTCGTTAACGGATTTGAAGTGTACTCATTCCGATCGCGGGGCCTCGACAGAGTCCCGCGTCGTTATTTTTCGTCACTACCTCCCCGTGCCGGGAGTGGGTAATTTGCGCGCCTGCTGCCTTCCTTGGATGTGGTAGCCGTTTCGCATGCTCCCTCTCCGGAATCGAACCCCGATTCCCCGTTACCCGTAGTAACCACGGTAGGCACTTAACCGACCGTCGACAGTTGATAGGGCGGACCCTCGAGAGACCCGTCGCCGGGCGTGAAAGCTCGTGCGATCGACCAGTGAGTTATCCAGAGTCACCAAAGCGGAGCGCGCCGCCCTATGAGCCCCGCCACCGAACGGACCCGCGAGCGGGAACGCCGACGACGGGAGGACGGAATGACGCGCATCGGTCTCAGTCTAATATGTAGCGCCGCGACCCGGAACGGCCGACGCGGGTGCCAGCGCGCGAGGCGTGGCGACGACGGCGCGCCGACCGATCGCGGCCTGTGTCACATGTATTAGCTCTAGAATTGCCACAGTTATCCATCGCCTCCGAGGAGGAATACGGTCCCGAGGATTAGGTCCGGTTCCTGAGCCATTCGCGGTTTCGCCCGTTCTAATGCGTGGCGTGAACTTACACTTGCATGGCTTAAGCTTTGAGACAAGCATATGACTACTGGCAGGATCAACCAGGTATCGTTGGAATTTGGGACTTTGTTTCGACAGAACGACAGACCGACCGACCGACCGACCGACATAAGACAGACAACTACAACGACGGGCACGTGTTTATTTGTTTTTCGAGGAGGTTCGCCGTCAGTAGAAGCGCGCTGCCCGCGCTGATGGCCTCTTTTTTGTTTCTCCCCTGACTTGGACCGAGACTCAAAGAACGAAAGCGACCAACGTCGACAACAACAACGACAACGGCACCCTTGACAGCGATACATACGACAAACGACAAGCAGCACGACGGCAGTGCACACGGACATCGAGGGTCAAGGTGCAGACTGAACTCGCCGAGGTCGTCGTCATCGTGGTCGCCATCGATTCCGTCTCGTCGTCGTCGTCGTCAACGTCCACGTCACAGCCGGCCGAGAAGAGAGAACAGACGACAGCGTCGACAACAACAACATCGACAACGGCACCCTTGACAGCGATACATACGACAAACGACAAACAGCACGACGGCAGTGCACACGGACATCGGAGGTCAAGGTGCAGACTGGAATCGTCGAGGTCGTCGTCATCGTGGTCGCCATCGATGCCGTCTCGTCGTCGTCGTCGTCGTCTTCGTCGTCGTCGTCGTCATCAACGTACCAACCGACCGAGACGAGAGAGCAAGCAACAACGTCGACAACAACAACGACAACGGCACCCTTGACAGCGATACATACGACAAACGACAAACAGCACGACGGCAGTGCACACGGACATCGGAGGTCAAGGTGCAGACTGAACTCGTCGAGGTCGTCGTCATCGTGGTCGCCATCGATGCCGTCTCGTCGTCGTCGTCGTCTCCGTCGTCGTCGTCGTCGTCGCCAACGTCAACGTCAACATCACAGCCGTCATCGGGGAGGAGCTGGACCAGGGCAGCGGCGGCGTAAATTTTCCCGTCACCTTCGTCGTCGCCTTCGTCGACCGACCGACCGACCGGCGTCGTGTTCGTGCTCGGAAAACCGAGGAGAGACAACGTGCACATGGCGCGTTCTCGCAAGCGGCTCCTCGGTCCGATTTTTTTGGGCGGCTTTTTCGAGCTTTTTTTTTTTTTTCTCACCCTTTCGTCCGTGCGACGGCGAACGTCAGGGGAAAAAAAAAAAAAAAAAAAAAAAAAAACGACAACAACGCGGCGGACCGGGCGAACAACATCGTCGACACACACGACATTGACGACCGGTCCCCCTTTTCACAATCGCATCGAGATAAAAACGAACGAGTCCGATTCGAGCACCGAGTCGCGAGCGGGAGGACTGTCGGTGCAAGTATCGATCACTGACGTGAGCGCTTCGCCGGACAGAGGATGGCTCATCCGGCAGCCGTGCAAATCGACGGTATGGGAAGAACGAACAAGAAGAGCAACGACTTGATCGGCGGCTTGGGAACTGCGGACGGTGAAAACGGGTTAATCGACTGCGACCACGACTGCTCGATCGATCTTCTTTGGCGCTAACAAAGGTGGAGGTGGCGCAAGAAGGGACTAGCGCTATCACCGTCCACGTATCAGAAGATGCGGCGGCAGACGTCGACGCTTATGCGTTGTCGGACGAGAAGTCGCTGCAGCACGTGTACCGCGAGCGGGACGTCCAAGGTTTTGCCAGACGGAAAGAAATCGGGTGTCAGCGAACGTTCACACGGCTGTGAGATCGGACGCTGACAGGAGTAGGAGGCGGCAGGCAGGCGGCGGTTACGGCGGCGGCGCCTGCTGCTGCTCATCCTCCTGTTTGCTGCGGCGACTTCCAGGACGGGAGAGCATCGAACAACGTACGTATGGTTACAAGGGGATCAGGATCTACATAGTGCATCCCCCGCGGCTATTTTTGTTTGTTTGTTCGCTCGTTCGTTAATTCGTTCGTTCGTTCGTTCGTTCGTTCGTTACAATGTACGTTTTTCCGTTCGACGGCGGCAGAGAGCGGCGGCGTTTCTCCCTAATCCGGAGGATTTATCGGTCGCACAGCGATGGGTCGTTCGGCCGATCATCGAAAGATTCGCAGGTAGTGGTTGAATGGCAGAACGGCAGCAACAACAGCGGCGGCTGAGAGCGGCGAACGCTGAGGCGGAAGCAGAAGCTGCAGCAAACGTATCGGCTAAACATGGTGGACATAGATATGGCTGACGACGCGGGTACCACGACGACTATGGAACCAGGAAAAGGAGCCGTTAGTTGTTCCAACATATCGTTCGACACGTCGAGCAGCCCTAGGTCCACGGAGAAGCACACACACGTACCACGTATTATAACCTAACGACGATGAGCGGGCGCACGGTTGGCAGGAACGAAGGCGGCGGATCAAAACAAGTTGGAGCGCGGCGACAGCGATAACGGTGACAGCCCTAGGCGGCGGAGATGCCACTTTCTGACGCCTTTGCGACAAGCCCGTAGAGACGTTCCGGACCACCACGAGGCAAAGAGTCGCTGCTCCGACGAACCGACACACCAAAGTGTGCTTCCTACCGAACATGTTTTATAAAACTTTCAAACTGGAAAACCCCAGAAATGGTGTTGGTATTTGTCCAGACCCACCTCCGACACCTGAAAATGGTGGTCAAAAAAAACGTCGATTATACGAAGCGACATTTCTGGTCGGCGATTTTCCAGTTTTACGCCTACTGCCACATGGGGATGTCGGTAGGCGTCGCAAAGTGCCTTCTCGTAGGCTAGGCACACCAGGACTTTGTCATTTTTTTCCCCCTCGACATTCCTGGTCCGGTCTATTCCGATTTTACACCTACCGCCATGTGGGGGTGGCAGTAGGCGTCGAAAAGTGCCTTCTCGACCGCTAGCGACACCACTACTTGAGGCCTACTGGAGGGCCCGCACACCGACTAGGAAGCCGCGGAGTCGACCCCGGGGGCCTCCGCCTCTCGCCGCCGCTCACTTGGACGCCTTCCGCAACCTGTGGTCCCGCTCCGGGCCGCCGGGAGCCTCGCCGACCTGACCGGTGTCGGTAGGCGTCTGGAAGCGCCCGGCCGACCTGGACGAGGTCCCCCTGGCCCCCGGGGGACACCCCTTAGTTGGATGGGGGTGCTGTCCCGGGCACACATGCAACCCGCGGCCGCCTACCGACAGCCCCCGTCGCTCGATCGCTACTCCTTTCCAACATATGTCGGAGAAGCCGGGCGGTTGTGAAACCCCAGAAATGGTGTTGGTATTCGTCCAGACCCACCTCCGACACCTGAAAATGGTGGTCAAAAAAAACGTCGATTATACGAAGCGACATTTCTGGTCGGCGATTTTCCAGTTTTGCGCCTACCGCCATGTGGGGGTGGCAGTAGGCGTCGAAAAGTGCCTTCTCGACCGCTAGCGACACCACTACTTTATCGAGCTCTGGAGGCCCGCACACCGACTAGGAAGCCGCGGAGTCGACCCCGGGGGCCTCCTGGCGTCGCCGCCGCTCACTTGGACGCCTTCCGCAACCTGTGGTCCCGCTCCGGGCCGCCGGGAGCCTCGCCGACCTGACCGGTGTCGGTAGGCGTCTGGAAGCGCCCGGCCGACCTGGACGAGGTCCCCCTGGCCCCCGGGGGACACCCCTTAGTTGGATGGGGGTGCTGTCCCGGGCACACATGCAACCCGCGGCCGCCTACCGACAGCCCCCGTCGCTCGATCGCTACTCCTTTCCAACATATGTCGGAGAAGCCGGGCGGTTGTGAAACCCCAGAAATGGTGTTGGTATTCGTCCAGACCCACCTCCGACACCTGAAAATGGTGGTCAAAAAAAACGTCGATTATACGAAGCGACATTTCTGGTCGGCGATTTTCCAGTTTTGCGCCTACCGCCATGTGGGGGTGGCAGTAGGCGTCGAAAAGTGCCTTCTCGACCGCTAGCGACACCACTACTTTATCGAGCTCTGGAGGCCCGCACACCGACTAGGAAGCCGC
>NW_027633102.1:1360623-1375623 GCF_053919585.1 Euprymna scolopes
TTGTTTTTGTTTGGGCTTTTGATTCGATTCGATTCGATCGCTTTCACTTTCATAACGGATCCGGCGCCTTTCGGGAAGACTTTCGCCCGCGTCTTAGGACCGACTGACCCGTGCTCGACCGCCGTTGGCACGGAACCCTTCTCCACTTCGGTCTTCGAAGGTCTCGTTCGAATATTTGCTACTACCACCGAGATCTGCACCCGCGGTCGGCTCCACCCGGGCTCGCGCCCTAGGCTTCCGTGCTCGCCGCGGCGCCCTCCTACTCGTCGCGGCATCGTTTCGGCGCGAAAGTTCATCGCTCCTCGCCGCGACGGTCCGGCATCGGTCCGTCGCTCCAGCGCCATCCATTTTCGGGGCCGGTCGATTCGGCAGGTGAGTTGTTACACACTCCTTAGCGGATT
The DNA here is from genome assembly GCF_053919585.1 of Euprymna scolopes. Taxonomy (NCBI): domain Eukaryota; kingdom Metazoa; phylum Mollusca; class Cephalopoda; order Sepiida; family Sepiolidae; genus Euprymna; species Euprymna scolopes. The sequence continues at coordinate 1,361,025 of NW_027633102.1, forward strand.
CCGACTTCCGTGGCCACCGTCCTGCTGTCTATATCGACCGACACCCTTTCGGGGATCTCATGGGCGTCGCGTTAGGCACCTTAGCCGGACGTTTGGTTCATCCCACAGCGCCAGTTCTGCTTACCAAAAGTGGCCCACTTGGCACTCGCATTCGAGGTGACCAACCGCCCAGCGAAGCGTGCTGGCGGCGGCGGCCGGATGGGTCGGCTCCGTCGTTCGGGAGAGTCGGCCCGTTCCACCCGTTCCGAGTTCGAGAGTAGGTCGAGGCCGTGAACGGCCCCGGGGCCTCCAATCGTTCGCTTTACCGGATGGAATTGCGACGATCGAGCGCCAGCTATCCTGAGGGAAACTTCGGAGGGAACCAGCTACTAGACGGCTCGATTGGTCTTTCGCCCCTACACCCGGTTCCGACGATCGATTTGCACGTCAGAGGCGCTTCGGACTTCCACCAGAGTTTCCTCTGGCTTCATCCCGACCGGGCGTGGATCGCCATCTTTCGGGTCCCTGGTCGCTCGCTACGCCAGAGTCGGCCGAGTCGTACTCGGAAAAAGGGGAAACCGACCCGGGGGTGATGCGCCCGCGCGCAGCGCCTAAACTCGACGACAAAATAGGACTAGTTCAAGCCGCGGGATCTCACCGATGGGCGGAAGGAGGATATGGAAGCTGGCGCCCGGCAATTCCCCTTTTTGGATGATGCGCCGGTCCCCTCTCGGGGAGGAGGGAAAAACAACCGCACGTCAGCCACGAGCCTTCCCTCTCCTATCTCTCTCGGGAAGAGAGAAAAAAGGAAAAGTTGCGGGCACCGCAGCAGCGACGGCGGAAGGCCGAAAACGCCGCGCCGGCGGGATCGGGCACGGCTCGGAGGCGGGTGAGGCGAGGAGAAGACGACGGCACGAGACCGACGACACCCCCCGACGACCCCCGGACGACTTTGCCACGACACCTCTCCCGATCGACGCCCTCCTACACGCTCTCTCGCTTTCGCTTCGCCTTCGGGGTTAGTCAGAGGTGGCCCCTACGACTCGCGAACGGCCAGGACTCCTCGGTCCGTGTTTCAAGACGGGTCGGGTGGGTTGCCGATGCACGTCGCTGACCCGGGGTGGCGGGCGGCTCGAGTAAAAAAGCGTCGCCGAGCGACCTCTCCGGAAACGGAAACGGGCGCGGGCGGGGTTGCCCCCGACAAGAACCCGAAACGTCGGCGAGGTGCGTGACGGCGAGGCCGCGCCAGTCCTATCCCGCCTCTCATCGCGCACGCGCCCGAGACGGTGGGGCGCCTAGGGAGCGACACACACAAAGTGCGCGTCGCCCGCACGCGACTTCCGGCGGGATCAAAACGGACCGGCTCGCCACGTGTAACGGATCGTGTCAGATTTCCTCCGTTCCCGGCAGAAAGGGGCAGTTACGTTCGCGGGCCCGACGGCCGGTGGCCCCCGACTTCACAAGGTGGGAAGACGGGGGTTTTCAGGGTGATGAAACGCCTGCCGCCTACGGAAAAAAACCCGCGTGTTCGACCTGCACGCCGGGAACGGGTCGCGACGACGGACCGGAGGGGAAGTGCGTCCGGTGCCGGCCGCGCGGAGGTCGCGCCGAAGCGCCCGCGCCATGATTACGCCGAGCGATGATGAAGGGGACGGGTGCAGCGGAGTCGCGCGCGGAGGGAGCAGGAGGAAAGAAGAAGCGGCGGCGACGGATGCGGCGGGTTAGGGCCCGGCGGCAGCAGCGATCGAGAGGACGAGTCCCCTCCGTCGCAGCCAACCGACGCAGCCACCTACCGACGCCGCGGTCGTCACCACGTTTCCCTTCCCGCTATCCACGCGGCCCGTCTCCTTCGTCGGCGACGCGGGCACAAAAGCTGGAACCGCGGGGAACGAGTCCCCCGCGGACACGACGAACGACGACCTGTGCCGCGACGGCCTCTCTTTCAAGAACACACATCGAGTTTGGGCTCGAGCCTAGGCAGCACCGGACTGAGTCCCCCCGCGATCGCGGTGAGCGGTCCCACCCGTTTACCCCTGGGCGGTTTCACGTTCTCTTGAACTCTCTCTCCAAAGTTCTTTTCAACTTTCCCTCACGGTACTTGTCGACTATCGGACTCGTCCCGGTATTTAGCCTTGGATGGAGCTTACCACCCGATTTGGGCTGCGTTCCCAAGCAACCCGACTCTCGGATCGAAGGCCGTCGCTCGCCGTCCGCACCGAATGGGCCTGGCACCCGCCGCGGGCGGCCCCGATCGAGGGAACTCCGAACTATGCGAGACGAAAACGAACGGCTGCCTTCGACCCATGCGCCACACGTCCCGAAGCCTTTTACTTGCGACGGGATTCGGCGTTGGGCTTCTCCCGGTTCACTCGCCGTTACTAAGGGAATCCCGGTTGGTTTCTTTTCCTCCGCTTAGCGATATGCTTAAGTTCAGCGGGTCGTCTCGTCCGAGCCGAGGGCGGCGGTTTTTAGTAGAGTGTGGTGTTTGGAGGAGAGGAATCTCGATCGGTACCCTCCGTGTGACGACGGCTGGCCGATATAGCGCCCGTCCGACCGAAAATGAAGAAGCCAACAATTAAAAAAAAGCGTGGGTCCTCCCCATCCGACGTTGCGTTGCCTACGACGCGGCCACCTTTTTACGGTGCGACGGCCGTGCTCGTCGCGCTGCTCGAGGCGTCGCTGAGAGACACCTTCATGAGGCAGAGAGCGAGACGAGCAGGCGGCGCTTACGTCGGCAGTCGGTTAGGTCGGTGCTTTTTTTTTGTTTTGTTCTCCCTTCGGCTGCTTTCGGACAGACTCCTCCTGCTCCTCCTCCACAGTGTTTCTTCACGCGGTCGAAAAGGGAAAAGACTCCGCGGTCTGCCAGCGGGAGACGAAGGAGGAGGCCGGAGAGGGTTTAAAAAAAAAAAAAGACATTGAAAGGAGTCAATTCTTTTTTTATTTTTCTTCCCCCTCGTCACTCGCTCCTGCGACGTCCCGGTTACCACCGTGCCGAGGACCGGGCGGGCACGGGGACGGCAAGATGTCGTTTCGTTAACGGAGAAAGACATGTAACGTTCCGCCTCTCGACCGGACGTGGCCCCGAGACAAGGGATCTCGGGGCCGCAATGTGCGTTCGAGGTGTCGATGTTCACTGAGTCCTGCAATTCGCATCAGTTCTCGCGGCTGGCCGCGCTCTTCATCGACGGACGAGCCGAGTGATCCCCCGTCCAGGGTTCAGCACTTGGTTTTTTTATATTAGTTTTTGTTTATATAGATTTAGTAGTGTGCGAGGAGGTCTGTGCGAGGAGGCGTGACGGCATTGCAATGTCGCGAGTAGTTTGTTTTTAGCTAGCGGCGGTGGCACAGCGGCTGCAAAAAAACAAAAAAACGATAAAGCGGCGACAAGGCAAAGAAGAAGCGGCCATCACTTGCGGTGGGCGAAAAAACAAACAGGTGGTAAGACGCGGAAGCAAGCAAGAAGAGCTGGGGCTTTAAAAACCTCCGCGTCACCACAAATCTATCTCTCGCTCCGCCTTTTATAGGTTTGTTTGCGCGCATTCGAGGCGTTGACACCGACAGACAGAGGAGGTAGGCCGGAAAACAACAAACCAGTCTCGAACGGGAAAACGGTAATGATCCTTCCGCAGGTTCACCTACGGAAACCTTGTTACGACTTTTACTTCCTCTAAACGATCGGGTTCGGTCGTCTTCTCCAGGCATCGAACGCCGAGGCGTAGATGCACGAGTGTCGTGACGGACACGTCGCGCACTGCCCGGCGGCGTCGTCGGCCAGATCCGAGGACCTCACCGGACCGTTCGATCGGTAGTAGCGACGGGCGGTGTGTACAAAGGGCAGGGACGTGATCGACGCGGGCTGTTGACCCGCGCCTACCGGGAATTCCTCGTTCACGGGGTTGGTTACAGGCCCCGATCCCTATCACGGGAGGTGGTTCAGAGGTTTCCCAACCCTCTCGGGCCGGGGCGAAGTCCCCGCTGATACCTCCAGTGTAGCGCGCGTGCGGCCCCGGACATCTAAGGGCATCACAGACCTGTTATCGCTCCGCCTCGTGTGGCTTTCTGCCACCCGTCCCTCTAAGAAGTGCGTGAGAAAACCGACCCGGACCCGAGCGCCACGGAGGACGCCGAGCCCGCCGTAAAAATCACTGACATCGGCGCACTAGTTAGCAGGCCGGAGTCTCGTTCGTTATCGGAATCAACCAGACGGATCGCTCCACCAACTAAGAACGGCCATGCACCACCACCCACCGAATCGAGAAAGAGCTATCGATCTGTCAATCCTACCGGTGTCCGGACCGGGTGAGTTTTCCCGTGTTGAGTCAAATTAAGCCGCAGGCTCCACTCCTGGTGGTGCCCTTCCGTCAATTCCTTTAAGTTTCAGCTTTGCAACCATACTCCCCCCGGAACCGAACTCTGGTTTCCCGCAGGCTACCCGCCGGGTCATGGAAGCGAACGCCGGCGGATCGCCGGTCGGCATCGTTTACGGTCGGAACTACGACGGTATCTGATCGTCTTCGAACCTCCGACTTTCGCTCTTGATCGAGGAAAACGTGCTTGCCACACGCCATCGCTGCAGTTCGTCTTGCGACGATCCAAGAATTTCACCTCTAACGTCGCAATACGAGTGGCCCCGACCGCTCCCTTCGATCATTGCCTCGCCGTAGACGGAGACCGACAGACGTAGACGAGGCCCTCTTCCATCATTCCATGCTTATCGTATGCAAGCTTGAACAGCCCGCTCTGAGCACTCTAATTTTTTCAAAGTGAACGTACCGGCCGCCGCGGACACTCGGTTAAGAGCACCCTTGGAGGAGAAACCGCCGACCGCAACACGCGCGCAGACAAGACACGAAGCAGGGACTCGGAGCGGACCGGGGGGTTCAAAAAAAAAGAGGAACGCGCGGAAAGGGAGAGGGAGAGAAGCGCGGGGGTCAGAGTGCGGGGATGCGAATGAACACACCCAAACACACACACGTAGCACCCCCCCGTTAGACTACTCCCGGAACCGAACCGACGACCACTTGTTTTTTTTTTTCCCGGATCCCGATCACGACCTCCTCGTCCACCTCGCCGGCAGGACCGCGTGGCGGGTATGCTAGCGGTTGACACCGGCGGAAAGGGCCGGGAATGCGAACGGACGACCAAAGTCAACGACGGACGATGGCGCCGCCGCCCCGGGGCCGCTTGCGCGACCACGAACCCGAGTTCGGACTACGAGCTTTTTAACCGCAACAACTTTAATATACGCTACCGGAGCTGGAATTACCGCGGCTGCTGGCACCAGACTTGCCCTCCGGTTGGTCCTCGTTAACGGATTTGAAGTGTACTCATTCCGATCGCGGGGCCTCGACAGAGTCCCGCGTCGTTATTTTTCGTCACTACCTCCCCGTGCCGGGAGTGGGTAATTTGCGCGCCTGCTGCCTTCCTTGGATGTGGTAGCCGTTTCGCATGCTCCCTCTCCGGAATCGAACCCCGATTCCCCGTTACCCGTAGTAACCACGGTAGGCACTTAACCGACCGTCGACAGTTGATAGGGCGGACCCTCGAGAGACCCGTCGCCGGGCGTGAAAGCTCGTGCGATCGACCAGTGAGTTATCCAGAGTCACCAAAGCGGAGCGCGCCGCCCTATGAGCCCCGCCACCGAACGGACCCGCGAGCGGGAACGCCGACGACGGGAGGACGGAATGACGCGCATCGGTCTCAGTCTAATATGTAGCGCCGCGACCCGGAACGGCCGACGCGGGTGCCAGCGCGCGAGGCGTGGCGACGACGGCGCGCCGACCGATCGCGGCCTGTGTCACATGTATTAGCTCTAGAATTGCCACAGTTATCCATCGCCTCCGAGGAGGAATACGGTCCCGAGGATTAGGTCCGGTTCCTGAGCCATTCGCGGTTTCGCCCGTTCTAATGCGTGGCGTGAACTTACACTTGCATGGCTTAAGCTTTGAGACAAGCATATGACTACTGGCAGGATCAACCAGGTATCGTTGGAATTTGGGACTTTGTTTCGACAGAACGACAGACCGACCGACCGACCGACCGACATAAGACAGACAACTACAACGACGGGCACGTGTTTATTTGTTTTTCGAGGAGGTTCGCCGTCAGTAGAAGCGCGCTGCCCGCGCTGATGGCCTCTTTTTTGTTTCTCCCCTGACTTGGACCGAGACTCAAAGAACGAAAGCGACCAACGTCGACAACAACAACGACAACGGCACCCTTGACAGCGATACATACGACAAACGACAAGCAGCACGACGGCAGTGCACACGGACATCGAGGGTCAAGGTGCAGACTGAACTCGCCGAGGTCGTCGTCATCGTGGTCGCCATCGATTCCGTCTCGTCGTCGTCGTCGTCAACGTCCACGTCACAGCCGGCCGAGAAGAGAGAACAGACGACAGCGTCGACAACAACAACATCGACAACGGCACCCTTGACAGCGATACATACGACAAACGACAAACAGCACGACGGCAGTGCACACGGACATCGGAGGTCAAGGTGCAGACTGGAATCGTCGAGGTCGTCGTCATCGTGGTCGCCATCGATGCCGTCTCGTCGTCGTCGTCGTCGTCTTCGTCGTCGTCGTCGTCATCAACGTACCAACCGACCGAGACGAGAGAGCAAGCAACAACGTCGACAACAACAATGACAACGGCACCCTTGACAGCGATACATACGACAAACGACAAACAGCACGACGGCAGTGCACACGGACATCGGAGGTCAAGGTGCAGACTGAACTCGTCGAGGTCGTCGTCATCGTGGTCGCCATCGATGCCGTCTCGTCGTCGTCGTCGTCTCCGTCGTCGTCGTCGTCGTCGCCAACGTCAACGTCAACATCACAGCCGTCATCGGGGAGGAGCTGGACCAGGGCAGCGGCGGCGTAAATTTTCCCGTCACCTTCGTCGTCGCCTTCGTCGACCGACCGACCGACCGGCGTCGTGTTCGTGCTCGGAAAACCGAGGAGAGACAACGTGCACATGGCGCGTTCTCGCAAGCGGCTCCTCGGTCCGATTTTTTTGGGCGGCTTTTTCGAGCTTTTTTTTTTTTTTCTCACCCTTTCGTCCGTGCGACGGCGAACGTCAGGGGAAAAAAAAAAAAAAAAAAAAAAAAAAACGACAACAACGCGGCGGACCGGGCGAACAACATCGTCGACACACACGACATTGACGACCGGTCCCCCTTTTCACAATCGCATCGAGATAAAAACGAACGAGTCCGATTCGAGCACCGAGTCGCGAGCGGGAGGACTGTCGGTGCAAGTATCGATCACTGACGTGAGCGCTTCGCCGGACAGAGGATGGCTCATCCGGCAGCCGTGCAAATCGACGGTATGGGAAGAACGAACAAGAAGAGCAACGACTTGATCGGCGGCTTGGGAACTGCGGACGGTGAAAACGGGTTAATCGACTGCGACCACGACTGCTCGATCGATCTTCTTTGGCGCTAACAAAGGTGGAGGTGGCGCAAGAAGGGACTAGCGCTATCACCGTCCACGTATCAGAAGATGCGGCGGCAGACGTCGACGCTTATGCGTTGTCGGACGAGAAGTCGCTGCAGCACGTGTACCGCGAGCGGGACGTCCAAGGTTTTGCCAGACGGAAAGAAATCGGGTGTCAGCGAACGTTCACACGGCTGTGAGATCGGACGCTGACAGGAGTAGGAGGCGGCAGGCAGGCGGCGGTTACGGCGGCGGCGCCTGCTGCTGCTCATCCTCCTGTTTGCTGCGGCGACTTCCAGGACGGGAGAGCATCGAACAACGTACGTATGGTTACAAGGGGATCAGGATCTACATAGTGCATCCCCCGCGGCTATTTTTGTTTGTTTGTTCGCTCGTTCGTTAATTCGTTCGTTCGTTCGTTCGTTCGTTCGTTACAATGTACGTTTTTCCGTTCGACGGCGGCAGAGAGCGGCGGCGTTTCTCCCTAATCCGGAGGATTTATCGGTCGCACAGCGATGGGTCGTTCGGCCGATCATCGAAAGATTCGCAGGTAGTGGTTGAATGGCAGAACGGCAGCAACAACAGCGGCGGCTGAGAGCGGCGAACGCTGAGGCGGAAGCAGAAGCTGCAGCAAACGTATCGGCTAAACATGGTGGACATAGATATGGCTGACGACGCGGGTACCACGACGACTATGGAACCAGGAAAAGGAGCCGTTAGTTGTTCCAACATATCGTTCGACACGTCGAGCAGCCCTAGGTCCACGGAGAAGCACACACACGTACCACGTATTATAACCTAACGACGATGAGCGGGCGCACGGTTGGCAGGAACGAAGGCGGCGGATCAAAACAAGTTGGAGCGCGGCGACAGCGATAACGGTGACAGCCCTAGGCGGCGGAGATGCCACTTTCTGACGCCTTTGCGACAAGCCCGTAGAGACGTTCCGGACCACCACGAGGCAAAGAGTCGCTGCTCCGACGAACCGACACACCAAAGTGTGCTTCCTACCGAACATGTTTTATAAAACTTTCAAACTGGAAAACCCCAGAAATGGTGTTGGTATTTGTCCAGACCCACCTCCGACACCTGAAAATGGTGGTCAAAAAAAACGTCGATTATACGAAGCGACATTTCTGGTCGGCGATTTTCCAGTTTTACGCCTACTGCCACATGGGGATGTCGGTAGGCGTCGCAAAGTGCCTTCTCGTAGGCTAGGCACACCAGGACTTTGTCATTTTTTTCCCCCTCGACATTCCTGGTCCGGTCTATTCCGATTTTACACCTACCGCCATGTGGGGGTGGCAGTAGGCGTCGAAAAGTGCCTTCTCGACCGCTAGCGACACCACTACTTGAGGCCTACTGGAGGGCCCGCACACCGACTAGGAAGCCGCGGAGTCGACCCCGGGGGCCTCCGCCTCTCGCCGCCGCTCACTTGGACGCCTTCCGCAACCTGTGGTCCCGCTCCGGGCCGCCGGGAGCCTCGCCGACCTGACCGGTGTCGGTAGGCGTCTGGAAGCGCCCGGCCGACCTGGACGAGGTCCCCCTGGCCCCCGGGGGACACCCCTTAGTTGGATGGGGGTGCTGTCCCGGGCACACATGCAACCCGCGGCCGCCTACCGACAGCCCCCGTCGCTCGATCGCTACTCCTTTCCAACATATGTCGGAGAAGCCGGGCGGTTGTGAAACCCCAGAAATGGTGTTGGTATTCGTCCAGACCCACCTCCGACACCTGAAAATGGTGGTCAAAAAAAACGTCGATTATACGAAGCGACATTTCTGGTCGGCGATTTTCCAGTTTTGCGCCTACCGCCATGTGGGGGTGGCAGTAGGCGTCGAAAAGTGCCTTCTCGACCGCTAGCGACACCACTACTTTATCGAGCTCTGGAGGCCCGCACACCGACCCGGGGGCCGCGGAGTCGACCCCGGGGGCCTCCTGGCGTCGCCGCCGCTCACTTGGACGCCTTCCGCAACCTGTGGTCCCGCTCCGGGCCGCCGGGAGCCTCGCCGACCTGACCGGTGTCGGTAGGCGTCTGGAAGCGCCCGGCCGACCTGGACGAGGTCCCCCTGGCCCCCGGGGGACACCCCTTAGTTGGATGGGGGTGCTGTCCCGGGCACACATGCAACCCGCGGCCGCCTACCGACAGCCCCCGTCGCTCGATCGCTACTCCTTTCCAACATATGTCGGAGAAGCCGGGCGGTTGTGAAACCCCAGAAATGGTGTTGGTATTCGTCCAGACCCACCTCCGACACCTGAAAATGGTGGTCAAAAAAAACGTCGATTATACGAAGCGACATTTCTGGTCGGCGATTTTCCAGTTTTGCGCCTACCGCCATGTGGGGGTGGCAGTAGGCGTCGAAAAGTGCCTTCTCGACCGCTAGCGACACCACTACTTTATCGAGCTCTGGAGGCCCGCACACCGACTAGGAAGCCGCGGAGTCGACCCCGGGGGCCTCCTGGCGTCGCCGCCGCTCACTTGGACGCCTTCCGCAACCTGTGGTCCCGCTCCGGGCCGCCGGGAGCCTCGCCGACCTGACCGGTGTCGGTAGGCGTCTGGAAGCGCCCGGCCGACCTGGACGAGGTCCCCCTGGCCCCCGGGGGACACCCCTTAGTTGGATGGGGGTGCTGTCCCGGGCACACATGCAACCCGCGGCCGCCTACCGACAGCCCCCGTCGCTCGATCGCTACTCCTTTCCAACATATGTCGGAGAAGCCGGGCGGTTGTGAAACCCCAGAAATGGTGTTGGTATTCGTCCAGACCCACCTCCGACACCTGAAAATGGTGGTCAAAAAAAACGTCGATTATACGAAGCGACATTTCTGGTCGGCGATTTTCCAGTTTTGCGCCTACCGCCATGTGGGGGTGGCAGTAGGCGTCGAAAAGTGCCTTCTCGACCGCTAGCGACACCACTACTTTATCGAGCTCTGGAGGCCCGCACACCGACTAGGAAGCCGCGGAGTCGACCCCGGGGGCCTCCTGGCGTCGCCGCCGCTCACTTGGACGCCTTCCGCAACCTGTGGTCCCGCTCCGGGCCGCCGGGAGCCTCGCCGACCTGACCGGTGTCGGTAGGCGTCTGGAAGCGCCCGGCCGACCTGGACGAGGTCCCCCTGGCCCCCGGGGGACACCCCTTAGTTGGATGGGGGTGCTGTCCCGGGCACACATGCAACCCGCGGCCGCCTACCGACAGCCCCCGTCGCTCGATCGCTACTCCTTTCCAACATATGTCGGAGAAGCCGGGCGGTTGTGAAACCCCAGAAATGGTGTTGGTATTCGTCCAGACCCACCTCCGACACCTGAAAATGGTGGTCAAAAAAAACGTCGATTATACGAAGCGACATTTCTGGTCGGCGATTTTCCAGTTTTGCGCCTACCGCCATGTGGGGGTGGCAGTAGGCGTCGAAAAGTGCCTTCTCGACCGCTAGCGACACCACTACTTTATCGAGCTCTGGAGGCCCGCACACCGACTAGGAAGCCGCGGAGTCGACCCCGGGGGCCTCCTGGCGTCGCCGCCGCTCACTTGGACGCCTTCCGCAACCTGTGGTCCCGCTCCGGGCCGCCGGGAGCCTCGCCGACCTGACCGGTGTCGGTAGGCGTCTGGAAGCGCCCGGCCGACCTGGACGAGGTCCCCCTGGCCCCCGGGGGACACCCCTTAGTTGGATGGGGGTGCTGTCCCGGGCACACATGCAACCCGCGGCCGCCTACCGACAGCCCCCGTCGCTCGATCGCTACTCCTTTCCAACATATGTCGGAGAAGCCGGGCGGTTGTGAAACCCCAGAAATGGTGTTGGTATTCGTCCAGACCCACCTCCGACACCTGAAAATGGTGGTCAAAAAAAACGTCGATTATACGAAGCGACATTTCTGGTCGGCGATTTTCCAGTTTTGCGCCTACCGCCATGTGGGGGTGGCAGTAGGCGTCGAAAAGTGCCTTCTCGACCGCTAGCGACACCACTACTTTATCGAGCTCTGGAGGCCCGCACACCGACTAGGAAGCCGCGGAGTCGACCCCGGGGGCCTCCTGGCGTCGCCGCCGCTCACTTGGACGCCTTCCGCAACCTGTGGTCCCGCTCCGGGCCGCCGGGAGCCTCGCCGACCTGACCGGTGTCGGTAGGCGTCTGGAAGCGCCCGGCCGACCTGGACGAGGTCCCCCTGGCCCCCGGGGGACACCCCTTAGTTGGATGGGGGTGCTGTCCCGGGCACACATGCAACCCGCGGCCGCCTACCGACAGCCCCCGTCGCTCGATCGCTACTCCTTTCCAACATATGTCGGAGAAGCCGGGCGGTTGTGAAACCCCAGAAATGGTGTTGGTATTCGTCCAGACCCACCTCCGACACCTGAAAATGGTGGTCAAAAAAAACGTCGATTATACGAAGCGACATTTCTGGTCGGCGATTTTCCAGTTTTGCGCCTACCGCCATGTGGGGGTGGCAGTAGGCGTCGAAAAGTGCCTTCTCGACCGCTAGCGACACCACTACTTTATCGAGCTCTGGAGGCCCGCACACCGACTAGGAAGCCGCGGAGTCGACCCCGGGGGCCTCCTGGCGTCGCCGCCGCTCACTTGGACGCCTTCCGCAACCTGTGGTCCCGCTCCGGGCCGCCGGGAGCCTCGCCGACCTGACCGGTGTCGGTAGGCGTCTGGAAGCGCCCGGCCGACCTGGACGAGGTCCCCCTGGCCCCCGGGGGACACCCCTTAGTTGGATGGGGGTGCTGTCCCGGGCACACATGCAACCCGCGGCCGCCTACCGACAGCCCCCGTCGCTCGATCGCTACTCCTTTCCAACATATGTCGGAGAAGCCGGGCGGTTGTGAAACCCCAGAAATGGTGTTGGTATTCGTCCAGACCCACCTCCGACACCTGAAAATGGTGGTCAAAAAAAACGTCGATTATACGAAGCGACATTTCTGGTCGGCGATTTTCCAGTTTTGCGCCTACCGCCATGTGGGGGTGGCAGTAGGCGTCGAAAAGTGCCTTCTCGACCGCTAGCGACACCACTACTTTATCGAGCTCTGGAGGCCCGCACACCGACCCGGGGGCCGCGGAGTCGACCCCGGGGGCCTCCTGGCGTCGCCGCCGCTCACTTGGACGCCTTCCGCAACCTGTGGTCCCGCTCCGGGCCGCCGGGAGCCTCGCCGACCTGACCGGTGTCGGTAGGCGTCTGGAAGCGCCCGGCCGACCTGGACGAGGTCCCCCTGGCCCCCGGGGGACACCCCTTAGTTGGATGGGGGTGCTGTCCCGGGCACACATGCAACCCGCGGCCGCCTACCGACAGCCCCCGTCGCTCGATCGCTACTCCTTTCCAACATATGTCGGAGAAGCCGGGCGGTTGTGAAACCCCAGAAATGGTGTTGGTATTCGTCCAGACCCACCTCCGACACCTGAAAATGGTGGTCAAAAAAAACGTCGATTATACGAAGCGACATTTCTGGTCGGCGATTTTCCAGTTTTGCGCCTACCGCCATGTGGGGGTGGCAGTAGGCGTCGAAAAGTGCCTTCTCGACCGCTAGCGACACCACTACTTTATCGAGCTCTGGAGGCCCGCACACCGACTAGGAAGCCGCGGAGTCGACCCCGGGGGCCTCCTGGCGTCGCCGCCGCTCACTTGGACGCCTTCCGCAACCTGTGGTCCCGCTCCGGGCCGCCGGGAGCCTCGCCGACCTGACCGGTGTCGGTAGGCGTCTGGAAGCGCCCGGCCGACCTGGACGAGGTCCCCCTGGCCCCCGGGGGACACCCCTTAGTTGGATGGGGGTGCTGTCCCGGGCACACATGCAACCCGCGGCCGCCTACCGACAGCCCCCGTCGCTCGATCGCTACTCCTTTCCAACATATGTCGGAGAAGCCGGGCGGTTGTGAAACCCCAGAAATGGTGTTGGTATTCGTCCAGACCCACCTCCGACACCTGAAAATGGTGGTCAAAAAAAACGTCGATTATACGAAGCGACATTTCTGGTCGGCGATTTTCCAGTTTTGCGCCTACCGCCATGTGGGGGTGGCAGTAGGCGTCGAAAAGTGCCTTCTCGACCGCTAGCGACACCACTACTTTATCGAGCTCTGGAGGCCCGCACACCGACTAGGAAGCCGCGGAGTCGACCCCGGGGGCCTCCTGGCGTCGCCGCCGCTCACTTGGACGCCTTCCGCAACCTGTGGTCCCGCTCCGGGCCGCCGGGAGCCTCGCCGACCTGACCGGTGTCGGTAGGCGTCTGGAAGCGCCCGGCCGACCTGGACGAGGTCCCCCTGGCCCCCGGGGGACACCCCTTAGTTGGATGGGGGTGCTGTCCCGGGCACACATGCAACCCGCGGCCGCCTACCGACAGCCCCCGTCGCTCGATCGCTACTCCTTTCCAACATATGTCGGAGAAGCCGGGCGGTTGTGAAACCCCAGAAATGGTGTTGGTATTCGTCCAGACCCACCTCCGACACCTGAAAATGGTGGTCAAAAAAAACGTCGATTATACGAAGCGACATTTCTGGTCGGCGATTTTCCAGTTTTGCGCCTACCGCCATGTGGGGGTGGCAGTAGGCGTCGAAAAGTGCCTTCTCGACCGCTAGCGACACCACTACTTTATCGAGCTCTGGAGGCCCGCACACCGACTAGGAAGCCGCGGAGTCGACCCCGGGGGCCTCCTGGCGTCGCCGCCGCTCACTTGGACGCCTTCCGCAACCTGTGGTCCCGCTCCGGGCCGCCGGGAGCCTCGCCGACCTGACCGGTGTCGGTAGGCGTCTGGAAGCGCCCGGCCGACCTGGACGAGGTCCCCCTGGCCCCCGGGGGACACCCCTTAGTTGGATGGGGGTGCTGTCCCGGGCACACATGCAACCCGCGGCCGCCTACCGACAGCCCCCGTCGCTCGATCGCTACTCCTTTCCAACATATGTCGGAGAAGCCGGGCGGTTGTGAAACCCCAGAAATGGTGTTGGTATTCGTCCAGACCCACCTCCGACACCTGAAAATGGTGGTCAAAAAAAACGTCGATTATACGAAGCGACATTTCTGGTCGGCGATTTTCCAGTTTTGCGCCTACCGCCATGTGGGGGTGGCAGTAGGCGTCGAAAAGTGCCTTCTCGACCGCTAGCGACACCACTACTTTATCGAGCTCTGGAGGCCCGCACACCGACTAGGAAGCCGCGGAGTCGACCCCGGGGGCCTCCTGGCGTCGCCGCCGCTCACTTGGACGC
>NW_027633102.1:1380623-1395623 GCF_053919585.1 Euprymna scolopes
TCATAACGGATCCGGCGCCTTTCGGGAAGACTTTCGCCCGCGTCTTAGGACCGACTGACCCGTGCTCGACCGCCGTTGGCACGGAACCCTTCTCCACTTCGGTCTTCGAAGGTCTCGTTCGAATATTTGCTACTACCACCGAGATCTGCACCCGCGGTCGGCTCCACCCGGGCTCGCGCCCTAGGCTTCCGTGCTCGCCGCGGCGCCCTCCTACTCGTCGCGGCATCGTTTCGGCGCGAAAGTTCATCGCTCCTCGCCGCGACGGTCCGGCATCGGTCCGTCGCTCCAGCGCCATCCATTTTCGGGGCCGGTCGATTCGGCAGGTGAGTTGTTACACACTCCTTAGCGGATTCCGACTTCCGTGGCCACCGTCCTGCTGTCTATATCGACCGACACCCTTTCGGGGATCTCATGGGCGTCGCGTTAGGCACCTTAGCCGGACGTTTGGTTCATCCCACAGCGCCAGTTCTGCTTACCAAAAGTGGCCCACTTGGCACTCGCATTCGAGGTGACCAACCGCCCAGCGAAGCGTGCTGGCGGCGGCGGCCGGATGGGTCGGCTCCGTCGTTCGGGAGAGTCGGCCCGTTCCACCCGTTCCGAGTTCGAGAGTAGGTCGAGGCCGTGAACGGCCCCGGGGCCTCCAATCGTTCGCTTTACCGGATGGAATTGCGACGATCGAGCGCCAGCTATCCTGAGGGAAACTTCGGAGGGAACCAGCTACTAGACGGCTCGATTGGTCTTTCGCCCCTACACCCGGTTCCGACGATCGATTTGCACGTCAGAGGCGCTTCGGACTTCCACCAGAGTTTCCTCTGGCTTCATCCCGACCGGGCGTGGATCGCCATCTTTCGGGTCCCTGGTCGCTCGCTACGCCAGAGTCGGCCGAGTCGTACTCGGAAAAAGGGGAAACCGACCCGGGGGTGATGCGCCCGCGCGCAGCGCCTAAACTCGACGACAAAATAGGACTAGTTCAAGCCGCGGGATCTCACCGATGGGCGGAAGGAGGATATGGAAGCTGGCGCCCGGCAATTCCCCTTTTTGGATGATGCGCCGGTCCCCTCTCGGGGAGGAGGGAAAAACAACCGCACGTCAGCCACGAGCCTTCCCTCTCCTATCTCTCTCGGGAAGAGAGAAAAAAGGAAAAGTTGCGGGCACCGCAGCAGCGACGGCGGAAGGCCGAAAACGCCGCGCCGGCGGGATCGGGCACGGCTCGGAGGCGGGTGAGGCGAGGAGAAGACGACGGCACGAGACCGACGACACCCCCCGACGACCCCCGGACGACTTTGCCACGACACCTCTCCCGATCGACGCCCTCCTACACGCTCTCTCGCTTTCGCTTCGCCTTCGGGGTTAGTCAGAGGTGGCCCCTACGACTCGCGAACGGCCAGGACTCCTCGGTCCGTGTTTCAAGACGGGTCGGGTGGGTTGCCGATGCACGTCGCTGACCCGGGGTGGCGGGCGGCTCGAGTAAAAAAGCGTCGCCGAGCGACCTCTCCGGAAACGGAAACGGGCGCGGGCGGGGTTGCCCCCGACAAGAACCCGAAACGTCGGCGAGGTGCGTGACGGCGAGGCCGCGCCAGTCCTATCCCGCCTCTCATCGCGCACGCGCCCGAGACGGTGGGGCGCCTAGGGAGCGACACACACAAAGTGCGCGTCGCCCGCACGCGACTTCCGGCGGGATCAAAACGGACCGGCTCGCCACGTGTAACGGATCGTGTCAGATTTCCTCCGTTCCCGGCAGAAAGGGGCAGTTACGTTCGCGGGCCCGACGGCCGGTGGCCCCCGACTTCACAAGGTGGGAAGACGGGGGTTTTCAGGGTGATGAAACGCCTGCCGCCTACGGAAAAAAACCCGCGTGTTCGACCTGCACGCCGGGAACGGGTCGCGACGACGGACCGGAGGGGAAGTGCGTCCGGTGCCGGCCGCGCGGAGGTCGCGCCGAAGCGCCCGCGCCATGATTACGCCGAGCGATGATGAAGGGGACGGGTGCAGCGGAGTCGCGCGCGGAGGGAGCAGGAGGAAAGAAGAAGCGGCGGCGACGGATGCGGCGGGTTAGGGCCCGGCGGCAGCAGCGATCGAGAGGACGAGTCCCCTCCGTCGCAGCCAACCGACGCAGCCACCTACCGACGCCGCGGTCGTCACCACGTTTCCCTTCCCGCTATCCACGCGGCCCGTCTCCTTCGTCGGCGACGCGGGCACAAAAGCTGGAACCGCGGGGAACGAGTCCCCCGCGGACACGACGAACGACGACCTGTGCCGCGACGGCCTCTCTTTCAAGAACACACATCGAGTTTGGGCTCGAGCCTAGGCAGCACCGGACTGAGTCCCCCCGCGATCGCGGTGAGCGGTCCCACCCGTTTACCCCTGGGCGGTTTCACGTTCTCTTGAACTCTCTCTCCAAAGTTCTTTTCAACTTTCCCTCACGGTACTTGTCGACTATCGGACTCGTCCCGGTATTTAGCCTTGGATGGAGCTTACCACCCGATTTGGGCTGCGTTCCCAAGCAACCCGACTCTCGGATCGAAGGCCGTCGCTCGCCGTCCGCACCGAATGGGCCTGGCACCCGCCGCGGGCGGCCCCGATCGAGGGAACTCCGAACTATGCGAGACGAAAACGAACGGCTGCCTTCGACCCATGCGCCACACGTCCCGAAGCCTTTTACTTGCGACGGGATTCGGCGTTGGGCTTCTCCCGGTTCACTCGCCGTTACTAAGGGAATCCCGGTTGGTTTCTTTTCCTCCGCTTAGCGATATGCTTAAGTTCAGCGGGTCGTCTCGTCCGAGCCGAGGGCGGCGGTTTTTAGTAGAGTGTGGTGTTTGGAGGAGAGGAATCTCGATCGGTACCCTCCGTGTGACGACGGCTGGCCGATATAGCGCCCGTCCGACCGAAAATGAAGAAGCCAACAATTAAAAAAAAGCGTGGGTCCTCCCCATCCGACGTTGCGTTGCCTACGACGCGGCCACCTTTTTACGGTGCGACGGCCGTGCTCGTCGCGCTGCTCGAGGCGTCGCTGAGAGACACCTTCATGAGGCAGAGAGCGAGACGAGCAGGCGGCGCTTACGTCGGCAGTCGGTTAGGTCGGTGCTTTTTTTTTGTTTTGTTCTCCCTTCGGCTGCTTTCGGACAGACTCCTCCTGCTCCTCCTCCACAGTGTTTCTTCACGCGGTCGAAAAGGGAAAAGACTCCGCGGTCTGCCAGCGGGAGACGAAGGAGGAGGCCGGAGAGGGTTTAAAAAAAAAAAAAGACATTGAAAGGAGTCAATTCTTTTTTTATTTTTCTTCCCCCTCGTCACTCGCTCCTGCGACGTCCCGGTTACCACCGTGCCGAGGACCGGGCGGGCACGGGGACGGCAAGATGTCGTTTCGTTAACGGAGAAAGACATGTAACGTTCCGCCTCTCGACCGGACGTGGCCCCGAGACAAGGGATCTCGGGGCCGCAATGTGCGTTCGAGGTGTCGATGTTCACTGAGTCCTGCAATTCGCATCAGTTCTCGCGGCTGGCCGCGCTCTTCATCGACGGACGAGCCGAGTGATCCCCCGTCCAGGGTTCAGCACTTGGTTTTTTTATATTAGTTTTTGTTTATATAGATTTAGTAGTGTGCGAGGAGGTCTGTGCGAGGAGGCGTGACGGCATTGCAATGTCGCGAGTAGTTTGTTTTTAGCTAGCGGCGGTGGCACAGCGGCTGCAAAAAAACAAAAAAACGATAAAGCGGCGACAAGGCAAAGAAGAAGCGGCCATCACTTGCGGTGGGCGAAAAAACAAACAGGTGGTAAGACGCGGAAGCAAGCAAGAAGAGCTGGGGCTTTAAAAACCTCCGCGTCACCACAAATCTATCTCTCGCTCCGCCTTTTATAGGTTTGTTTGCGCGCATTCGAGGCGTTGACACCGACAGACAGAGGAGGTAGGCCGGAAAACAACAAACCAGTCTCGAACGGGAAAACGGTAATGATCCTTCCGCAGGTTCACCTACGGAAACCTTGTTACGACTTTTACTTCCTCTAAACGATCGGGTTCGGTCGTCTTCTCCAGGCATCGAACGCCGAGGCGTAGATGCACGAGTGTCGTGACGGACACGTCGCGCACTGCCCGGCGGCGTCGTCGGCCAGATCCGAGGACCTCACCGGACCGTTCGATCGGTAGTAGCGACGGGCGGTGTGTACAAAGGGCAGGGACGTGATCGACGCGGGCTGTTGACCCGCGCCTACCGGGAATTCCTCGTTCACGGGGTTGGTTACAGGCCCCGATCCCTATCACGGGAGGTGGTTCAGAGGTTTCCCAACCCTCTCGGGCCGGGGCGAAGTCCCCGCTGATACCTCCAGTGTAGCGCGCGTGCGGCCCCGGACATCTAAGGGCATCACAGACCTGTTATCGCTCCGCCTCGTGTGGCTTTCTGCCACCCGTCCCTCTAAGAAGTGCGTGAGAAAACCGACCCGGACCCGAGCGCCACGGAGGACGCCGAGCCCGCCGTAAAAATCACTGACATCGGCGCACTAGTTAGCAGGCCGGAGTCTCGTTCGTTATCGGAATCAACCAGACGGATCGCTCCACCAACTAAGAACGGCCATGCACCACCACCCACCGAATCGAGAAAGAGCTATCGATCTGTCAATCCTACCGGTGTCCGGACCGGGTGAGTTTTCCCGTGTTGAGTCAAATTAAGCCGCAGGCTCCACTCCTGGTGGTGCCCTTCCGTCAATTCCTTTAAGTTTCAGCTTTGCAACCATACTCCCCCCGGAACCGAACTCTGGTTTCCCGCAGGCTACCCGCCGGGTCATGGAAGCGAACGCCGGCGGATCGCCGGTCGGCATCGTTTACGGTCGGAACTACGACGGTATCTGATCGTCTTCGAACCTCCGACTTTCGCTCTTGATCGAGGAAAACGTGCTTGCCACACGCCATCGCTGCAGTTCGTCTTGCGACGATCCAAGAATTTCACCTCTAACGTCGCAATACGAGTGGCCCCGACCGCTCCCTTCGATCATTGCCTCGCCGTAGACGGAGACCGACAGACGTAGACGAGGCCCTCTTCCATCATTCCATGCTTATCGTATGCAAGCTTGAACAGCCCGCTCTGAGCACTCTAATTTTTTCAAAGTGAACGTACCGGCCGCCGCGGACACTCGGTTAAGAGCACCCTTGGAGGAGAAACCGCCGACCGCAACACGCGCGCAGACAAGACACGAAGCAGGGACTCGGAGCGGACCGGGGGGTTCAAAAAAAAAGAGGAACGCGCGGAAAGGGAGAGGGAGAGAAGCGCGGGGGTCAGAGTGCGGGGATGCGAATGAACACACCCAAACACACACACGTAGCACCCCCCCGTTAGACTACTCCCGGAACCGAACCGACGACCACTTGTTTTTTTTTTTCCCGGATCCCGATCACGACCTCCTCGTCCACCTCGCCGGCAGGACCGCGTGGCGGGTATGCTAGCGGTTGACACCGGCGGAAAGGGCCGGGAATGCGAACGGACGACCAAAGTCAACGACGGACGATGGCGCCGCCGCCCCGGGGCCGCTTGCGCGACCACGAACCCGAGTTCGGACTACGAGCTTTTTAACCGCAACAACTTTAATATACGCTACCGGAGCTGGAATTACCGCGGCTGCTGGCACCAGACTTGCCCTCCGGTTGGTCCTCGTTAACGGATTTGAAGTGTACTCATTCCGATCGCGGGGCCTCGACAGAGTCCCGCGTCGTTATTTTTCGTCACTACCTCCCCGTGCCGGGAGTGGGTAATTTGCGCGCCTGCTGCCTTCCTTGGATGTGGTAGCCGTTTCGCATGCTCCCTCTCCGGAATCGAACCCCGATTCCCCGTTACCCGTAGTAACCACGGTAGGCACTTAACCGACCGTCGACAGTTGATAGGGCGGACCCTCGAGAGACCCGTCGCCGGGCGTGAAAGCTCGTGCGATCGACCAGTGAGTTATCCAGAGTCACCAAAGCGGAGCGCGCCGCCCTATGAGCCCCGCCACCGAACGGACCCGCGAGCGGGAACGCCGACGACGGGAGGACGGAATGACGCGCATCGGTCTCAGTCTAATATGTAGCGCCGCGACCCGGAACGGCCGACGCGGGTGCCAGCGCGCGAGGCGTGGCGACGACGGCGCGCCGACCGATCGCGGCCTGTGTCACATGTATTAGCTCTAGAATTGCCACAGTTATCCATCGCCTCCGAGGAGGAATACGGTCCCGAGGATTAGGTCCGGTTCCTGAGCCATTCGCGGTTTCGCCCGTTCTAATGCGTGGCGTGAACTTACACTTGCATGGCTTAAGCTTTGAGACAAGCATATGACTACTGGCAGGATCAACCAGGTATCGTTGGAATTTGGGACTTTGTTTCGACAGAACGACAGACCGACCGACCGACCGACCGACATAAGACAGACAACTACAACGACGGGCACGTGTTTATTTGTTTTTCGAGGAGGTTCGCCGTCAGTAGAAGCGCGCTGCCCGCGCTGATGGCCTCTTTTTTGTTTCTCCCCTGACTTGGACCGAGACTCAAAGAACGAAAGCGACCAACGTCGACAACAACAACGACAACGGCACCCTTGACAGCGATACATACGACAAACGACAAGCAGCACGACGGCAGTGCACACGGACATCGAGGGTCAAGGTGCAGACTGAACTCGCCGAGGTCGTCGTCATCGTGGTCGCCATCGATTCCGTCTCGTCGTCGTCGTCGTCAACGTCCACGTCACAGCCGGCCGAGAAGAGAGAACAGACGACAGCGTCGACAACAACAACATCGACAACGGCACCCTTGACAGCGATACATACGACAAACGACAAACAGCACGACGGCAGTGCACACGGACATCGGAGGTCAAGGTGCAGACTGGAATCGTCGAGGTCGTCGTCATCGTGGTCGCCATCGATGCCGTCTCGTCGTCGTCGTCGTCGTCTTCGTCGTCGTCGTCGTCATCAACGTACCAACCGACCGAGACGAGAGAGCAAGCAACAACGTCGACAACAACAATGACAACGGCACCCTTGACAGCGATACATACGACAAACGACAAACAGCACGACGGCAGTGCACACGGACATCGGAGGTCAAGGTGCAGACTGAACTCGTCGAGGTCGTCGTCATCGTGGTCGCCATCGATGCCGTCTCGTCGTCGTCGTCGTCTCCGTCGTCGTCGTCGTCGTCGCCAACGTCAACGTCAACATCACAGCCGTCATCGGGGAGGAGCTGGACCAGGGCAGCGGCGGCGTAAATTTTCCCGTCACCTTCGTCGTCGCCTTCGTCGACCGACCGACCGACCGGCGTCGTGTTCGTGCTCGGAAAACCGAGGAGAGACAACGTGCACATGGCGCGTTCTCGCAAGCGGCTCCTCGGTCCGATTTTTTTGGGCGGCTTTTTCGAGCTTTTTTTTTTTTTTCTCACCCTTTCGTCCGTGCGACGGCGAACGTCAGGGGAAAAAAAAAAAAAAAAAAAAAAAAAAACGACAACAACGCGGCGGACCGGGCGAACAACATCGTCGACACACACGACATTGACGACCGGTCCCCCTTTTCACAATCGCATCGAGATAAAAACGAACGAGTCCGATTCGAGCACCGAGTCGCGAGCGGGAGGACTGTCGGTGCAAGTATCGATCACTGACGTGAGCGCTTCGCCGGACAGAGGATGGCTCATCCGGCAGCCGTGCAAATCGACGGTATGGGAAGAACGAACAAGAAGAGCAACGACTTGATCGGCGGCTTGGGAACTGCGGACGGTGAAAACGGGTTAATCGACTGCGACCACGACTGCTCGATCGATCTTCTTTGGCGCTAACAAAGGTGGAGGTGGCGCAAGAAGGGACTAGCGCTATCACCGTCCACGTATCAGAAGATGCGGCGGCAGACGTCGACGCTTATGCGTTGTCGGACGAGAAGTCGCTGCAGCACGTGTACCGCGAGCGGGACGTCCAAGGTTTTGCCAGACGGAAAGAAATCGGGTGTCAGCGAACGTTCACACGGCTGTGAGATCGGACGCTGACAGGAGTAGGAGGCGGCAGGCAGGCGGCGGTTACGGCGGCGGCGCCTGCTGCTGCTCATCCTCCTGTTTGCTGCGGCGACTTCCAGGACGGGAGAGCATCGAACAACGTACGTATGGTTACAAGGGGATCAGGATCTACATAGTGCATCCCCCGCGGCTATTTTTGTTTGTTTGTTCGCTCGTTCGTTAATTCGTTCGTTCGTTCGTTCGTTCGTTCGTTACAATGTACGTTTTTCCGTTCGACGGCGGCAGAGAGCGGCGGCGTTTCTCCCTAATCCGGAGGATTTATCGGTCGCACAGCGATGGGTCGTTCGGCCGATCATCGAAAGATTCGCAGGTAGTGGTTGAATGGCAGAACGGCAGCAACAACAGCGGCGGCTGAGAGCGGCGAACGCTGAGGCGGAAGCAGAAGCTGCAGCAAACGTATCGGCTAAACATGGTGGACATAGATATGGCTGACGACGCGGGTACCACGACGACTATGGAACCAGGAAAAGGAGCCGTTAGTTGTTCCAACATATCGTTCGACACGTCGAGCAGCCCTAGGTCCACGGAGAAGCACACACACGTACCACGTATTATAACCTAACGACGATGAGCGGGCGCACGGTTGGCAGGAACGAAGGCGGCGGATCAAAACAAGTTGGAGCGCGGCGACAGCGATAACGGTGACAGCCCTAGGCGGCGGAGATGCCACTTTCTGACGCCTTTGCGACAAGCCCGTAGAGACGTTCCGGACCACCACGAGGCAAAGAGTCGCTGCTCCGACGAACCGACACACCAAAGTGTGCTTCCTACCGAACATGTTTTATAAAACTTTCAAACTGGAAAACCCCAGAAATGGTGTTGGTATTTGTCCAGACCCACCTCCGACACCTGAAAATGGTGGTCAAAAAAAACGTCGATTATACGAAGCGACATTTCTGGTCGGCGATTTTCCAGTTTTACGCCTACTGCCACATGGGGATGTCGGTAGGCGTCGCAAAGTGCCTTCTCGTAGGCTAGGCACACCAGGACTTTGTCATTTTTTTCCCCCTCGACATTCCTGGTCCGGTCTATTCCGATTTTACACCTACCGCCATGTGGGGGTGGCAGTAGGCGTCGAAAAGTGCCTTCTCGACCGCTAGCGACACCACTACTTGAGGCCTACTGGAGGGCCCGCACACCGACTAGGAAGCCGCGGAGTCGACCCCGGGGGCCTCCGCCTCTCGCCGCCGCTCACTTGGACGCCTTCCGCAACCTGTGGTCCCGCTCCGGGCCGCCGGGAGCCTCGCCGACCTGACCGGTGTCGGTAGGCGTCTGGAAGCGCCCGGCCGACCTGGACGAGGTCCCCCTGGCCCCCGGGGGACACCCCTTAGTTGGATGGGGGTGCTGTCCCGGGCACACATGCAACCCGCGGCCGCCTACCGACAGCCCCCGTCGCTCGATCGCTACTCCTTTCCAACATATGTCGGAGAAGCCGGGCGGTTGTGAAACCCCAGAAATGGTGTTGGTATTCGTCCAGACCCACCTCCGACACCTGAAAATGGTGGTCAAAAAAAACGTCGATTATACGAAGCGACATTTCTGGTCGGCGATTTTCCAGTTTTGCGCCTACCGCCATGTGGGGGTGGCAGTAGGCGTCGAAAAGTGCCTTCTCGACCGCTAGCGACACCACTACTTTATCGAGCTCTGGAGGCCCGCACACCGACCCGGGGGCCGCGGAGTCGACCCCGGGGGCCTCCTGGCGTCGCCGCCGCTCACTTGGACGCCTTCCGCAACCTGTGGTCCCGCTCCGGGCCGCCGGGAGCCTCGCCGACCTGACCGGTGTCGGTAGGCGTCTGGAAGCGCCCGGCCGACCTGGACGAGGTCCCCCTGGCCCCCGGGGGACACCCCTTAGTTGGATGGGGGTGCTGTCCCGGGCACACATGCAACCCGCGGCCGCCTACCGACAGCCCCCGTCGCTCGATCGCTACTCCTTTCCAACATATGTCGGAGAAGCCGGGCGGTTGTGAAACCCCAGAAATGGTGTTGGTATTCGTCCAGACCCACCTCCGACACCTGAAAATGGTGGTCAAAAAAAACGTCGATTATACGAAGCGACATTTCTGGTCGGCGATTTTCCAGTTTTGCGCCTACCGCCATGTGGGGGTGGCAGTAGGCGTCGAAAAGTGCCTTCTCGACCGCTAGCGACACCACTACTTTATCGAGCTCTGGAGGCCCGCACACCGACTAGGAAGCCGCGGAGTCGACCCCGGGGGCCTCCTGGCGTCGCCGCCGCTCACTTGGACGCCTTCCGCAACCTGTGGTCCCGCTCCGGGCCGCCGGGAGCCTCGCCGACCTGACCGGTGTCGGTAGGCGTCTGGAAGCGCCCGGCCGACCTGGACGAGGTCCCCCTGGCCCCCGGGGGACACCCCTTAGTTGGATGGGGGTGCTGTCCCGGGCACACATGCAACCCGCGGCCGCCTACCGACAGCCCCCGTCGCTCGATCGCTACTCCTTTCCAACATATGTCGGAGAAGCCGGGCGGTTGTGAAACCCCAGAAATGGTGTTGGTATTCGTCCAGACCCACCTCCGACACCTGAAAATGGTGGTCAAAAAAAACGTCGATTATACGAAGCGACATTTCTGGTCGGCGATTTTCCAGTTTTGCGCCTACCGCCATGTGGGGGTGGCAGTAGGCGTCGAAAAGTGCCTTCTCGACCGCTAGCGACACCACTACTTTATCGAGCTCTGGAGGCCCGCACACCGACTAGGAAGCCGCGGAGTCGACCCCGGGGGCCTCCTGGCGTCGCCGCCGCTCACTTGGACGCCTTCCGCAACCTGTGGTCCCGCTCCGGGCCGCCGGGAGCCTCGCCGACCTGACCGGTGTCGGTAGGCGTCTGGAAGCGCCCGGCCGACCTGGACGAGGTCCCCCTGGCCCCCGGGGGACACCCCTTAGTTGGATGGGGGTGCTGTCCCGGGCACACATGCAACCCGCGGCCGCCTACCGACAGCCCCCGTCGCTCGATCGCTACTCCTTTCCAACATATGTCGGAGAAGCCGGGCGGTTGTGAAACCCCAGAAATGGTGTTGGTATTCGTCCAGACCCACCTCCGACACCTGAAAATGGTGGTCAAAAAAAACGTCGATTATACGAAGCGACATTTCTGGTCGGCGATTTTCCAGTTTTGCGCCTACCGCCATGTGGGGGTGGCAGTAGGCGTCGAAAAGTGCCTTCTCGACCGCTAGCGACACCACTACTTTATCGAGCTCTGGAGGCCCGCACACCGACTAGGAAGCCGCGGAGTCGACCCCGGGGGCCTCCTGGCGTCGCCGCCGCTCACTTGGACGCCTTCCGCAACCTGTGGTCCCGCTCCGGGCCGCCGGGAGCCTCGCCGACCTGACCGGTGTCGGTAGGCGTCTGGAAGCGCCCGGCCGACCTGGACGAGGTCCCCCTGGCCCCCGGGGGACACCCCTTAGTTGGATGGGGGTGCTGTCCCGGGCACACATGCAACCCGCGGCCGCCTACCGACAGCCCCCGTCGCTCGATCGCTACTCCTTTCCAACATATGTCGGAGAAGCCGGGCGGTTGTGAAACCCCAGAAATGGTGTTGGTATTCGTCCAGACCCACCTCCGACACCTGAAAATGGTGGTCAAAAAAAACGTCGATTATACGAAGCGACATTTCTGGTCGGCGATTTTCCAGTTTTGCGCCTACCGCCATGTGGGGGTGGCAGTAGGCGTCGAAAAGTGCCTTCTCGACCGCTAGCGACACCACTACTTTATCGAGCTCTGGAGGCCCGCACACCGACTAGGAAGCCGCGGAGTCGACCCCGGGGGCCTCCTGGCGTCGCCGCCGCTCACTTGGACGCCTTCCGCAACCTGTGGTCCCGCTCCGGGCCGCCGGGAGCCTCGCCGACCTGACCGGTGTCGGTAGGCGTCTGGAAGCGCCCGGCCGACCTGGACGAGGTCCCCCTGGCCCCCGGGGGACACCCCTTAGTTGGATGGGGGTGCTGTCCCGGGCACACATGCAACCCGCGGCCGCCTACCGACAGCCCCCGTCGCTCGATCGCTACTCCTTTCCAACATATGTCGGAGAAGCCGGGCGGTTGTGAAACCCCAGAAATGGTGTTGGTATTCGTCCAGACCCACCTCCGACACCTGAAAATGGTGGTCAAAAAAAACGTCGATTATACGAAGCGACATTTCTGGTCGGCGATTTTCCAGTTTTGCGCCTACCGCCATGTGGGGGTGGCAGTAGGCGTCGAAAAGTGCCTTCTCGACCGCTAGCGACACCACTACTTTATCGAGCTCTGGAGGCCCGCACACCGACTAGGAAGCCGCGGAGTCGACCCCGGGGGCCTCCTGGCGTCGCCGCCGCTCACTTGGACGCCTTCCGCAACCTGTGGTCCCGCTCCGGGCCGCCGGGAGCCTCGCCGACCTGACCGGTGTCGGTAGGCGTCTGGAAGCGCCCGGCCGACCTGGACGAGGTCCCCCTGGCCCCCGGGGGACACCCCTTAGTTGGATGGGGGTGCTGTCCCGGGCACACATGCAACCCGCGGCCGCCTACCGACAGCCCCCGTCGCTCGATCGCTACTCCTTTCCAACATATGTCGGAGAAGCCGGGCGGTTGTGAAACCCCAGAAATGGTGTTGGTATTCGTCCAGACCCACCTCCGACACCTGAAAATGGTGGTCAAAAAAAACGTCGATTATACGAAGCGACATTTCTGGTCGGCGATTTTCCAGTTTTGCGCCTACCGCCATGTGGGGGTGGCAGTAGGCGTCGAAAAGTGCCTTCTCGACCGCTAGCGACACCACTACTTTATCGAGCTCTGGAGGCCCGCACACCGACCCGGGGGCCGCGGAGTCGACCCCGGGGGCCTCCTGGCGTCGCCGCCGCTCACTTGGACGCCTTCCGCAACCTGTGGTCCCGCTCCGGGCCGCCGGGAGCCTCGCCGACCTGACCGGTGTCGGTAGGCGTCTGGAAGCGCCCGGCCGACCTGGACGAGGTCCCCCTGGCCCCCGGGGGACACCCCTTAGTTGGATGGGGGTGCTGTCCCGGGCACACATGCAACCCGCGGCCGCCTACCGACAGCCCCCGTCGCTCGATCGCTACTCCTTTCCAACATATGTCGGAGAAGCCGGGCGGTTGTGAAACCCCAGAAATGGTGTTGGTATTCGTCCAGACCCACCTCCGACACCTGAAAATGGTGGTCAAAAAAAACGTCGATTATACGAAGCGACATTTCTGGTCGGCGATTTTCCAGTTTTGCGCCTACCGCCATGTGGGGGTGGCAGTAGGCGTCGAAAAGTGCCTTCTCGACCGCTAGCGACACCACTACTTTATCGAGCTCTGGAGGCCCGCACACCGACTAGGAAGCCGCGGAGTCGACCCCGGGGGCCTCCTGGCGTCGCCGCCGCTCACTTGGACGCCTTCCGCAACCTGTGGTCCCGCTCCGGGCCGCCGGGAGCCTCGCCGACCTGACCGGTGTCGGTAGGCGTCTGGAAGCGCCCGGCCGACCTGGACGAGGTCCCCCTGGCCCCCGGGGGACACCCCTTAGTTGGATGGGGGTGCTGTCCCGGGCACACATGCAACCCGCGGCCGCCTACCGACAGCCCCCGTCGCTCGATCGCTACTCCTTTCCAACATATGTCGGAGAAGCCGGGCGGTTGTGAAACCCCAGAAATGGTGTTGGTATTCGTCCAGACCCACCTCCGACACCTGAAAATGGTGGTCAAAAAAAACGTCGATTATACGAAGCGACATTTCTGGTCGGCGATTTTCCAGTTTTGCGCCTACCGCCATGTGGGGGTGGCAGTAGGCGTCGAAAAGTGCCTTCTCGACCGCTAGCGACACCACTACTTTATCGAGCTCTGGAGGCCCGCACACCGACTAGGAAGCCGCGGAGTCGACCCCGGGGGCCTCCTGGCGTCGCCGCCGCTCACTTGGACGCCTTCCGCAACCTGTGGTCCCGCTCCGGGCCGCCGGGAGCCTCGCCGACCTGACCGGTGTCGGTAGGCGTCTGGAAGCGCCCGGCCGACCTGGACGAGGTCCCCCTGGCCCCCGGGGGACACCCCTTAGTTGGATGGGGGTGCTGTCCCGGGCACACATGCAACCCGCGGCCGCCTACCGACAGCCCCCGTCGCTCGATCGCTACTCCTTTCCAACATATGTCGGAGAAGCCGGGCGGTTGTGAAACCCCAGAAATGGTGTTGGTATTCGTCCAGACCCACCTCCGACACCTGAAAATGGTGGTCAAAAAAAACGTCGATTATACGAAGCGACATTTCTGGTCGGCGATTTTCCAGTTTTGCGCCTACCGCCATGTGGGGGTGGCAGTAGGCGTCGAAAAGTGCCTTCTCGACCGCTAGCGACACCACTACTTTATCGAGCTCTGGAGGCCCGCACACCGACTAGGAAGCCGCGGAGTCGACCCCGGGGGCCTCCTGGCGTCGCCGCCGCTCACTTGGACGCCTTCCGCAACCTGTGGTCCCGCTCCGGGCCGCCGGGAGCCTCGCCGACCTGACCGGTGTCGGTAGGCGTCTGGAAGCGCCCGGCCGACCTGGACGAGGTCCCCCTGGCCCCCGGGGGACACCCCTTAGTTGGATGGGGGTGCTGTCCCGGGCACACATGCAACCCGCGGCCGCCTACCGACAGCCCCCGTCGCTCGATCGCTACTCCTTTCCAACATATGTCGGAGAAGCCGGGCGGTTGTGAAACCCCAGAAATGGTGTTGGTATTCGTCCAGACCCACCTCCGACACCTGAAAATGGTGGTCAAAAAAAACGTCGATTATACGAAGCGACATTTCTGGTCGGCGATTTTCCAGTTTTGCGCCTACCGCCATGTGGGGGTGGCAGTAGGCGTCGAAAAGTGCCTTCTCGACCGCTAGCGACACCACTACTTTATCGAGCTCTGGAGGCCCGCACACCGACTAGGAAGCCGCGGAGTCGACCCCGGGGGCCTCCTGGCGTCGCCGCCGCTCACTTGGACGCCTTCCGCAACCTGTGGTCCCGCTCCGGGCCGCCGGGAGCCTCGCCGACC
>NW_027633102.1:1400623-1413123 GCF_053919585.1 Euprymna scolopes
ACTGACCCGTGCTCGACCGCCGTTGGCACGGAACCCTTCTCCACTTCGGTCTTCGAAGGTCTCGTTCGAATATTTGCTACTACCACCGAGATCTGCACCCGCGGTCGGCTCCACCCGGGCTCGCGCCCTAGGCTTCCGTGCTCGCCGCGGCGCCCTCCTACTCGTCGCGGCATCGTTTCGGCGCGAAAGTTCATCGCTCCTCGCCGCGACGGTCCGGCATCGGTCCGTCGCTCCAGCGCCATCCATTTTCGGGGCCGGTCGATTCGGCAGGTGAGTTGTTACACACTCCTTAGCGGATTCCGACTTCCGTGGCCACCGTCCTGCTGTCTATATCGACCGACACCCTTTCGGGGATCTCATGGGCGTCGCGTTAGGCACCTTAGCCGGACGTTTGGTTCATCCCACAGCGCCAGTTCTGCTTACCAAAAGTGGCCCACTTGGCACTCGCATTCGAGGTGACCAACCGCCCAGCGAAGCGTGCTGGCGGCGGCGGCCGGATGGGTCGGCTCCGTCGTTCGGGAGAGTCGGCCCGTTCCACCCGTTCCGAGTTCGAGAGTAGGTCGAGGCCGTGAACGGCCCCGGGGCCTCCAATCGTTCGCTTTACCGGATGGAATTGCGACGATCGAGCGCCAGCTATCCTGAGGGAAACTTCGGAGGGAACCAGCTACTAGACGGCTCGATTGGTCTTTCGCCCCTACACCCGGTTCCGACGATCGATTTGCACGTCAGAGGCGCTTCGGACTTCCACCAGAGTTTCCTCTGGCTTCATCCCGACCGGGCGTGGATCGCCATCTTTCGGGTCCCTGGTCGCTCGCTACGCCAGAGTCGGCCGAGTCGTACTCGGAAAAAGGGGAAACCGACCCGGGGGTGATGCGCCCGCGCGCAGCGCCTAAACTCGACGACAAAATAGGACTAGTTCAAGCCGCGGGATCTCACCGATGGGCGGAAGGAGGATATGGAAGCTGGCGCCCGGCAATTCCCCTTTTTGGAAGATGCGCCGGTCCCCTCTCGGGGAGGAGGGAAAAACAACCGCACGTCAGCCACGAGCCTTCCCTCTCCTATCTCTCTCGGGAAGAGAGAAAAAAGGAAAAGTTGCGGGCACCGCAGCAGCGACGGCGGAAGGCCGAAAACGCCGCGCCGGCGGGATCGGGCACGGCTCGGAGGCGGGTGAGGCGAGGAGAAGACGACGGCACGAGACCGACGACACCCCCCGACGACCCCCGGACGACTTTGCCACGACACCTCTCCCGATCGACGCCCTCCTACACGCTCTCTCGCTTTCGCTTCGCCTTCGGGGTTAGTCAGAGGTGGCCCCTACGACTCGCGAACGGCCAGGACTCCTCGGTCCGTGTTTCAAGACGGGTCGGGTGGGTTGCCGATGCACGTCGCTGACCCGGGGTGGCGGGCGGCTCGAGTAAAAAAGCGTCGCCGAGCGACCTCTCCGGAAACGGAAACGGGCGCGGGCGGGGTTGCCCCCGACAAGAACCCGAAACGTCGGCGAGGTGCGTGACGGCGAGGCCGCGCCAGTCCTATCCCGCCTCTCATCGCGCACGCGCCCGAGACGGTGGGGCGCCTAAGGAGCGACACACAGAGTGCGTCGCCCGCACGCGACTTCCGGCGGGATCAAAACGGACCGGCTCGCCACGTGTAACGGATCGTGTCAGATTTCCTCCGTTCCCGGCAGAAAGGGGCAGTTACGTTCGCGGGCCCGACGGCCGGTGGCCCCCGACTTCACAAGGTGGGAAGACGGGGGTTTTCAGGGTGATGAAACGCCTGCCGCCTACGGAAAAAAACCCGCGTGTTCGACCTGCACGCCGGGAACGGGTCGCGACGACGGACCGGAGGGGAAGTGCGTCCGGTGCCGGCCGCGCGGAGGTCGCGCCGAAGCGCCCGCGCCATGATTACGCCGAGCGATGAGAAGGGGACGGGTGCAGCGGAGTCGCGCGCGGAGGGAGCAGGAGGAAAGAAGAAGCGGCGGCGACGGATGCGGCGGGTTAGGGCCCGGCGGCAGCAGCGATCGAGAGGACGAGTCCCCTCCGTCGCAGCCAACCGACGCAGCCACCTACCGACGCCGCGGTCGTCACCACGTTTCCCTTCCCGCTATCCACGCGGCCCGTCTCCTTCGTCGGCGACGCGGGCACAAAAGCTGGCCCGCGGAGAACGAGTTCCCCGCGGACACGACGAACGACGACCTGTGCCGCGACGGCCTCTCTTTCAAGAACACACATCGAGTTTGGGCTCGAGCCTAGGCAGCACCGGACTGAGTCCCCCCGCGATCGCGGTGAGCGGTCCCACCCGTTTACCCCTGGGCGGTTTCACGTTCTCTTGAACTCTCTCTCCAAAGTTCTTTTCAACTTTCCCTCACGGTACTTGTCGACTATCGGACTCGTCCCGGTATTTAGCCTTGGATGGAGCTTACCACCCGATTTGGGCTGCGTTCCCAAGCAACCCGACTCTCGGATCGAAGGCCGTCGCTCGCCGTCCGCACCGAATGGGCCTGGCACCCGCCGCGGGCGGCCCCGATCGAGGGAACTCCGAACTATGCGAGACGAAAACGAACGGCTGCCTTCGACCCATGCGCCACACGTCCCGAAGCCTTTAACTTGCGACGGGATTCGGCGTTGGGCTTCTCCCGGTTCACTCGCCGTTACTAAGGGAATCCCGGTTGGTTTCTTTTCCTCCGCTTAGCGATATGCTTAAGTTCAGCGGGTCGTCTCGTCCGAGCCGAGGGCGGCGGTTTTTAGTAGAGTGTGGTGTTTGGAGGAGAGGAATCTCGATCGGTACCCTCCGTGTGACGACGGCTGGCCGATATAGCGCCCGTCCGACCGAAAATGAAGAAGCCAACAATTAAAAAAAAAGCGTGGGTCCTCCCCATCCGACGTTGCCTACGACGCGGCCACCTTTTTACGGTGCGACGGCCGTGCTCGTCGCGCTGCTCGAGGCGTCGCTGAGAGACACCTTCATGAGGCAGAGAGCGAGACGAGCAGGCGGCGCTTACGTCGGCAGTCGGTTAGGTCGGTGCTTTTTTTTTTGTTTTGTTCTCCCTTCGGCTGCTTTCGGACAGACTCCTCCTGCTCCTCCTCCACAGTGTTTCTTCACGCGGTCGAAAAGGGAAAAGACTCCGCGGTCTGCCAGCGGGAGACGAAGGAGGAGGCCGGAGAGGGTTTTAAAAAAAAAAAAGACATTGAAAGGAGTCAATTCTTTTTTTATTTTTCTTCCCCCTCGTCACTCGCTCCTGCGACGTCCCGGTTACCACCGTGCCGAGGACCGGGCGGGCACGGGGACGGCAAGATGTCGTTTCGTTAACGGAGAAAGACATGTAACGTTCCGCCTCTCGACCGGACGTGGCCCCGAGACAAGGGATCTCGGGGCCGCAATGTGCGTTCGAGGTGTCGATGTTCACTGAGTCCTGCAATTCGCATCAGTTCTCGCGGCTGGCCGCGCTCTTCATCGACGGACGAGCCGAGTGATCCCCCGTCCAGGGTTCAGCACTTGGGTTTTTTATATTAGTTTTTGTTTATATAGATTTAGTAGTGTGCGAGGAGGTCTGTGCGAGGAGGCGTGACGGCATTGCAATGTCGCGAGTAGTTTGTTTTTAGCTAGCGGCGGTGGCACAGCGGCTGCAAAAAAAACAAAAAACGATAAAGCGGCGACAAGGCAAAGAAGAAGCGGCCATCACTTGCGGTGGGCGAAAAAACAAACAGGTGGTAAGACGCGGAAGCAAGCAAGAAGAGCTGGGGCTTTAAAAACCTCCGCGTCACCACAAATCTATCTCTCGCTCCGCCTTTTATAGGTTTGTTTGCGCGCATTCGAGGCGTTGACGCCGACAGACAGAGGAGGTAGGCCGGAAAACAACAAACCAGTCTCGAACGGGAAAACGGTAATGATCCTTCCGCAGGTTCACCTACGGAAACCTTGTTACGACTTTTACTTCCTCTAAACGATCGGGTTCGGTCGTCTTCTCCAGGCATCGAACGCCGAGGCGTAGATGCACGAGTGTCGTGACGGACACGTCGCGCACTGCCCGGCGGCGTCGTCGGCCAGATCCGAGGACCTCACCGGACCGTTCGATCGGTAGTAGCGACGGGCGGTGTGTACAAAGGGCAGGGACGTGATCGACGCGGGCTGTTGACCCGCGCCTACCGGGAATTCCTCGTTCACGGGGTTGGTTACAGGCCCCGATCCCTATCACGGGAGGTGGTTCAGAGGTTTCCCAACCCTCTCGGGCCGGGGCGAAGTCCCCGCTGATACCTCCAGTGTAGCGCGCGTGCGGCCCCGGACATCTAAGGGCATCACAGACCTGTTATCGCTCCGCCTCGTGTGGCTTTCTGCCACCCGTCCCTCTAAGAAGTGCGTGAGAAAACCGACCCGGACCCGAGCGCCACGGAGGACGCCGAGCCCGCCGTAAAAATCACTGACATCGGCGCACTAGTTAGCAGGCCGGAGTCTCGTTCGTTATCGGAATCAACCAGACGGATCGCTCCACCAACTAAGAACGGCCATGCACCACCACCCACCGAATCGAGAAAGAGCTATCGATCTGTCAATCCTACCGGTGTCCGGACCGGGTGAGTTTTCCCGTGTTGAGTCAAATTAAGCCGCAGGCTCCACTCCTGGTGGTGCCCTTCCGTCAATTCCTTTAAGTTTCAGCTTTGCAACCATACTCCCCCCGGAACCGAACTCTGGTTTCCCGCAGGCTACCCGCCGGGTCATGGAAGCGAACGCCGGCGGATCGCCGGTCGGCATCGTTTACGGTCGGAACTACGACGGTATCTGATCGTCTTCGAACCTCCGACTTTCGCTCTTGATCGAGGAAAACGTGCTTGCCACACGCCATCGCTGCAGTTCGTCTTGCGACGATCCAAGAATTTCACCTCTAACGTCGCAATACGAGTGGCCCCGACCGCTCCCTTCGATCATTGCCTCGCCGTAGACGGAGACCGACAGACGTAGACGAGGCCCTCTTCCATCATTCCATGCTTATCGTATGCAAGCTTGAACAGCCCGCTCTGAGCACTCTAATTTTTTCAAAGTGAACGTACCGGCCGCCGCGGACACTCGGTTAAGAGCACCCTTGGAGGAGAAACCGCCGACCGCAACACGCGCGCAGACAAGACACGAAGCAGGGACTCGGAGCGGACCGGGGGGTTCAAAAAAAAAGAGGAACGCGCGGAAAGGGAGAGGGAGAGAAGCGCGGGGGTCAGAGTGCGGGGATGCGAATGAACACACCCAAACACACACACGTAGCACCCCCCCGTTAGACTACTCCCGGAACCGAACCGACGACCACTTGTTTTTTTTTTCCCGGATCCCGATCACGACCTCCTCGTCCACCTCGCCGGCAGGACCGCGTGGCGGGTATGCTAGCGGTTGACACCGGCGGAAAGGGCCGGGAATGCGAACGGACGACCAAAGTCAACGACGGACGATGGCGCCGCCGCCCCGGGGCCGCTTGCGCGACCACGAACCCGAGTTCGGACTACGAGCTTTTTAACCGCAACAACTTTAATATACGCTACCGGAGCTGGAATTACCGCGGCTGCTGGCACCAGACTTGCCCTCCGGTTGGTCCTCGTTAACGGATTTGAAGTGTACTCATTCCGATCGCGGGGCCTCGACAGAGTCCCGCGTCGTTATTTTTCGTCACTACCTCCCCGTGCCGGGAGTGGGTAATTTGCGCGCCTGCTGCCTTCCTTGGATGTGGTAGCCGTTTCGCATGCTCCCTCTCCGGAATCGAACCCCGATTCCCCGTTACCCGTAGTAACCACGGTAGGCACTTAACCGACCGTCGACAGTTGATAGGGCGGACCCTCGAGAGACCCGTCGCCGGGCGTGAAAGCTCGTGCGATCGACCAGTGAGTTATCCAGAGTCACCAAAGCGGAGCGCGCCGCCCTATGAGCCCCGCCACCGAACGGACCCGCGAGCGGGAACGCCGACGACGGGAGGACGGAATGACGCGCATCGGTCTCAGTCTAATATGTAGCGCCGCGACCCGGAACGGCCGACGCGGGTGCCAGCGCGCGAGGCGTGGCGACGACGGCGCGCCGACCGATCGCGGCCTGTGTCACATGTATTAGCTCTAGAATTGCCACAGTTATCCATCGCCTCCGAGGAGGAATACGGTCCCGAGGATTAGGTCCGGTTCCTGAGCCATTCGCGGTTTCGCCCGTTCTAATGCGTGGCGTGAACTTACACTTGCATGGCTTAAGCTTTGAGACAAGCATATGACTACTGGCAGGATCAACCAGGTATCGTTGGAATTTGGGACTTTGTTTCGACAGAACGACAGACCGACCGACCGACCGACCGACATAAGACAGACAACTACAACGACGGGCACGTGTTTATTTGTTTTTCGAGGAGGTTCGCCGTCAGTAGAAGCGCGCTGCCCGCGCTGATGGCCTCTTTTTTGTTTCTCCCCTGACTTGGACCGAGACCGAGACTCAAAGAACGAAAGCGACCAACGTCGACAACAACAACGACAACGGCACCCTTGACAGCGATACATACGACAAACGACAAGCAGCACGACGGCAGTGCACACGGACATCGAGGGTCAAGGTGCAGACTGAACTCGCCGAGGTCGTCGTCATCGTGGTCGCCATCGATTCCGTCTCGTCGTCGTCGTCGTCAACGTCCACGTCACAGCCGGCCGAGAAGAGAGAACAGACGACAGCGTCGACAACAACAACATCGACAACGGCACCCTTGACAGCGATACATACGACAAACGACAAACAGCACGACGGCAGTGCACACGGACATCGGAGGTCAAGGTGCAGACTGGAATCGTCGAGGTCGTCGTCATCGTGGTCGCCATCGATGCCGTCTCGTCGTCGTCGTCGTCGTCTTCGTCGTCGTCGTCGTCATCAACGTACCAACCGACCGAGACGAGAGAGCAAGCAACAACGTCGACAACAACAACGACAACGGCACCCTTGACAGCGATACATACGACAAACGACAAACAGCACGACGGCAGTGCACACGGACATCGGAGGTCAAGGTGCAGACTGAACTCGTCGAGGTCGTCGTCATCGTGGTCGCCATCGATGCCGTCTCGTCGTCGTCGTCGTCTCCGTCGTCGTCGTCGTCGTCGCCAACGTCAACGTCAACATCACAGCCGTCATCGGGGAGGAGCTGGACCAGGGCAGCGGCGGCGTAAATTTTCCCGTCACCTTCGTCGTCGCCTTCGTCGACCGACCGACCGACCGGCGTCGTGTTCGTGCTCGGAAAACCGAGGAGAGACAACGTGCACATGGCGCGTTCTCGCAAGCGGCTCCTCGGTCCGATTTTTTTGGGCGGCTTTTTCGAGCTTTTTTTTTTTTTTCTCACCCTTTCGTCCGTGCGACGGCGAACGTCAGGGGAAAAAAAAAAAAAAAAAAAAAAAAAAACGACAACAACGCGGCGGACCGGGCGAACAACATCGTCGACACACACGACATTGACGACCGGTCCCCCTTTTCACAATCGCATCGAGATAAAAACGAACGAGTCCGATTCGAGCACCGAGTCGCGAGCGGGAGGACTGTCGGTGCAAGTATCGATCACTGACGTGAGCGCTTCGCCGGACAGAGGATGGCTCATCCGGCAGCCGTGCAAATCGACGGTATGGGAAGAACGAACAAGAAGAGCAACGACTTGATCGGCGGCTTGGGAACTGCGGACGGTGAAAACGGGTTAATCGACTGCGACCACGACTGCTCGATCGATCTTCTTTGGCGCTAACAAAGGTGGAGGTGGCGCAAGAAGGGACTAGCGCTATCACCGTCCACGTATCAGAAGATGCGGCGGCAGACGTCGACGCTTATGCGTTGTCGGACGAGAAGTCGCTGCAGCACGTGTACCGCGAGCGGGACGTCCAAGGTTTTGCCAGACGGAAAGAAATCGGGTGTCAGCGAACGTTCACACGGCTGTGAGATCGGACGCTGACAGGAGTAGGAGGCGGCAGGCAGGCGGCGGTTACGGCGGCGGCGCCTGCTGCTGCTCATCCTCCTGTTTGCTGCGGCGACTTCCAGGACGGGAGAGCATCGAACAACGTACGTATGGTTACAAGGGGATCAGGATCTACATAGTGCATCCCCCGCGGCTATTTTTGTTTGTTTGTTCGCTCGTTCGTTAATTCGTTCGTTCGTTCGTTCGTTCGTTACAATGTACGTTTTTCCGTTCGACGGCGGCAGAGAGCGGCGGCGTTTCTCCCTAATCCGGAGGATTTATCGGTCGCACAGCGATGGGTCGTTCGGCCGATCATCGAAAGATTCGCAGGTAGTGGTTGAATGGCAGAACGGCAGCAACAACAGCGGCGGCTGAGAGCGGCGAACGCTGAGGCGGAAGCAGAAGCTGCAGCAAACGTATCGGCTAAACATGGTGGACATAGATATGGCTGACGACGCGGGTACCACGACGACTATGGAACCAGGAAAAGGAGCCGTTAGTTGTTCCAACATATCGTTCGACACGTCGAGCAGCCCTAGGTCCACGGAGAAGCACACACACGTACCACGTATTATAACCTAACGACGATGAGCGGGCGCACGGTTGGCAGGAACGAAGGCGGCGGATCAAAACAAGTTGGAGCGCGGCGACAGCGATAACGGTGACAGCCCTAGGCGGCGGAGATGCCACTTTCTGACGCCTTTGCGACAAGCCCGTAGAGACGTTCCGGACCACCACGAGGCAAAGAGTCGCTGCTCCGACGAACCGACACACCAAAGTGTGCTTCCTACCGAACATGTTTTATAAAACTTTCAAACTGGAAAACCCCAGAAATGGTGTTGGTATTTGTCCAGACCCACCTCCGACACCTGAAAATGGTGGTCAAAAAAAACGTCGATTATACGAAGCGACATTTCTGGTCGGCGATTTTCCAGTTTTACGCCTACTGCCACATGGGGATGTCGGTAGGCGTCGCAAAGTGCCTTCTCGTAGGCTAGGCACACCAGGACTTTGTCATTTTTTTCCCCCTCGACATTCCTGGTCCGGTCTATTCCGATTTTACACCTACCGCCATGTGGGGGTGGCAGTAGGCGTCGAAAAGTGCCTTCTCGACCGCTAGCGACACCACTACTTGAGGCCTACTGGAGGGCCCGCACACCGACTAGGAAGCCGCGGAGTCGACCCCGGGGGCCTCCGCCTCTCGCCGCCGCTCACTTGGACGCCTTCCGCAACCTGTGGTCCCGCTCCGGGCCGCCGGGAGCCTCGCCGACCTGACCGGTGTCGGTAGGCGTCTGGAAGCGCCCGGCCGACCTGGACGAGGTCCCCCTGGCCCCCGGGGGACACCCCTTAGTTGGATGGGGGTGCTGTCCCGGGCACACATGCAACCCGCGGCCGCCTACCGACAGCCCCCGTCGCTCGATCGCTACTCCTTTCCAACATATGTCGGAGAAGCCGGGCGGTTGTGAAACCCCAGAAATGGTGTTGGTATTCGTCCAGACCCACCTCCGACACCTGAAAATGGTGGTCAAAAAAAACGTCGATTATACGAAGCGACATTTCTGGTCGGCGATTTTCCAGTTTTGCGCCTACCGCCATGTGGGGGTGGCAGTAGGCGTCGAAAAGTGCCTTCTCGACCGCTAGCGACACCACTACTTTATCGAGCTCTGGAGGCCCGCACACCGACCCGGGGGCCGCGGAGTCGACCCCGGGGGCCTCCTGGCGTCGCCGCCGCTCACTTGGACGCCTTCCGCAACCTGTGGTCCCGCTCCGGGCCGCCGGGAGCCTCGCCGACCTGACCGGTGTCGGTAGGCGTCTGGAAGCGCCCGGCCGACCTGGACGAGGTCCCCCTGGCCCCCGGGGGACACCCCTTAGTTGGATGGGGGTGCTGTCCCGGGCACACATGCAACCCGCGGCCGCCTACCGACAGCCCCCGTCGCTCGATCGCTACTCCTTTCCAACATATGTCGGAGAAGCCGGGCGGTTGTGAAACCCCAGAAATGGTGTTGGTATTCGTCCAGACCCACCTCCGACACCTGAAAATGGTGGTCAAAAAAAACGTCGATTATACGAAGCGACATTTCTGGTCGGCGATTTTCCAGTTTTGCGCCTACCGCCATGTGGGGGTGGCAGTAGGCGTCGAAAAGTGCCTTCTCGACCGCTAGCGACACCACTACTTTATCGAGCTCTGGAGGCCCGCACACCGACTAGGAAGCCGCGGAGTCGACCCCGGGGGCCTCCTGGCGTCGCCGCCGCTCACTTGGACGCCTTCCGCAACCTGTGGTCCCGCTCCGGGCCGCCGGGAGCCTCGCCGACCTGACCGGTGTCGGTAGGCGTCTGGAAGCGCCCGGCCGACCTGGACGAGGTCCCCCTGGCCCCCGGGGGACACCCCTTAGTTGGATGGGGGTGCTGTCCCGGGCACACATGCAACCCGCGGCCGCCTACCGACAGCCCCCGTCGCTCGATCGCTACTCCTTTCCAACATATGTCGGAGAAGCCGGGCGGTTGTGAAACCCCAGAAATGGTGTTGGTATTCGTCCAGACCCACCTCCGACACCTGAAAATGGTGGTCAAAAAAAACGTCGATTATACGAAGCGACATTTCTGGTCGGCGATTTTCCAGTTTTGCGCCTACCGCCATGTGGGGGTGGCAGTAGGCGTCGAAAAGTGCCTTCTCGACCGCTAGCGACACCACTACTTTATCGAGCTCTGGAGGCCCGCACACCGACTAGGAAGCCGCGGAGTCGACCCCGGGGGCCTCCTGGCGTCGCCGCCGCTCACTTGGACGCCTTCCGCAACCTGTGGTCCCGCTCCGGGCCGCCGGGAGCCTCGCCGACCTGACCGGTGTCGGTAGGCGTCTGGAAGCGCCCGGCCGACCTGGACGAGGTCCCCCTGGCCCCCGGGGGACACCCCTTAGTTGGATGGGGGTGCTGTCCCGGGCACACATGCAACCCGCGGCCGCCTACCGACAGCCCCCGTCGCTCGATCGCTACTCCTTTCCAACATATGTCGGAGAAGCCGGGCGGTTGTGAAACCCCAGAAATGGTGTTGGTATTCGTCCAGACCCACCTCCGACACCTGAAAATGGTGGTCAAAAAAAACGTCGATTATACGAAGCGACATTTCTGGTCGGCGATTTTCCAGTTTTGCGCCTACCGCCATGTGGGGGTGGCAGTAGGCGTCGAAAAGTGCCTTCTCGACCGCTAGCGACACCACTACTTTATCGAGCTCTGGAGGCCCGCACACCGACTAGGAAGCCGCGGAGTCGACCCCGGGGGCCTCCTGGCGTCGCCGCCGCTCACTTGGACGCCTTCCGCAACCTGTGGTCCCGCTCCGGGCCGCCGGGAGCCTCGCCGACCTGACCGGTGTCGGTAGGCGTCTGGAAGCGCCCGGCCGACCTGGACGAGGTCCCCCTGGCCCCCGGGGGACACCCCTTAGTTGGATGGGGGTGCTGTCCCGGGCACACATGCAACCCGCGGCCGCCTACCGACAGCCCCCGTCGCTCGATCGCTACTCCTTTCCAACATATGTCGGAGAAGCCGGGCGGTTGTGAAACCCCAGAAATGGTGTTGGTATTCGTCCAGACCCACCTCCGACACCTGAAAATGGTGGTCAAAAAAAACGTCGATTATACGAAGCGACATTTCTGGTCGGCGATTTTCCAGTTTTGCGCCTACCGCCATGTGGGGGTGGCAGTAGGCGTCGAAAAGTGCCTTCTCGACCGCTAGCGACACCACTACTTTATCGAGCTCTGGAGGCCCGCACACCGACTAGGAAGCCGCGGAGTCGACCCCGGGGGCCTCCTGGCGTCGCCGCCGCTCACTTGGACGCCTTCCGCAACCTGTGGTCCCGCTCCGGGCCGCCGGGAGCCTCGCCGACCTGACCGGTGTCGGTAGGCGTCAGTCAAACTTGCTTAAGAGGCAAAGCCTCCTCACACCTTAAGAGAGTCACAGTTAGTCCCGCCGTTTACCCGTGGTCGTCGTCGGGGGTGCCGGTCGGTGTGTTTCGGCGTGTTTCTTTCTTACTTTAGCTCGCTCCTATAAGCTAACTCAGCAGCCCTGCTAAAATCAATTTATCATTATTTTCAATCTATCGAAAATCTTAATTTATTATTATTTTCCAACTATCGAAAATCTTAATAGAGTTGGGGTTTTTTGTTTGTTTTTTTTTTAAAATTCCATTGTAACAACAGACAGCCAGCCAGCAGCATGTGGTGTCGGTAGGCGTCTGGAAGCGCTTGAGGAGGCAGAGGAGTTGGCAAGCTCGCTAAACTGCCCGCTGGTGTGGTGGTGTCGGTAGAGGCGTCTTGAATATACCCGGTCGCTCGATCGACGACGACGGCTAGGTGGCCGAGGAGGAGGACTACCTACCTACCTACCTAGCCGAATAGCCGTGGTAGTCGTCAGTCAAACTTGCTTAAGAGGCGGCAAAGTCCCGCCGTTTACCCGTGGTCGTCGTCGGGGGTGCCGGTCGGTGTGTTTCGGCGTGTTTCTTTCTTACTTTAGCTCGCTCCTATAAGCTAACTCAGCAGCCCTGCTAAAATCAATTTATCATTATTTTCAATCTA
>NW_027633102.1:1418123-1420623 GCF_053919585.1 Euprymna scolopes
CATCCCCCCGATAGCACCGAGGCCGCACATCCCTTCTTGTTGGTCGCGTAGAGTCTCTGGGTCGCAGCATATGCCTCCCTTCTCCGCGCCTTTTTTCCGGTTCCGGGTCTGGGTGGTCGTCTTGACGTACCGGTTTTGCCAGCTTTCCTACCGGTACCCTGTCCCGCTGCCTTGCCTTCATTCCCTTTTCGCGGTGACAGGTATGTCAGGAAGAAGCCGTTCAAAACTTCACCCACTACCCTAGCATCTGACTTTCTGCGGATCATGCTCTGTATCCGCCGCAACTCGGCTAGAGGCTTCTCCCATGCAGGGTCCACCTCTCCTACAATCAAGTTGATCCCATCGAGCATTTCTTGGCGCCAGGTCCGGGCGAACTCATCGGTCCGTCGCTCCAGCGCCATCCATTTTCGGGGCCGGTCGATTCGGCAGGTGAGTTGTTACACACTCCTTAGCGGATTCCGACTTCCGTGGCCACCGTCCTGCTGTCTATATCGACCGACACCCTTTCGGGGATCTCATGGGCGTCGCGTTAGGCACCTTAGCCGGACGTTTGGTTCATCCCACAGCGCCAGTTCTGCTTACCAAAAGTGGCCCACTTGGCACTCGCATTCGAGGTGACCAACCGCCCAGCGAAGCGTGCTGGCGGCGGCGGCCGGATGGGTCGGCTCCGTCGTTCGGGAGAGTCGGCCCGTTCCACCCGTTCCGAGTTCGAGAGTAGGTCGAGGCCGTGAACGGCCCCGGGGCCTCCAATCGTTCGCTTTACCGGATGGAATTGCGACGATCGAGCGCCAGCTATCCTGAGGGAAACTTCGGAGGGAACCAGCTACTAGACGGCTCGATTGGTCTTTCGCCCCTACACCCGGTTCCGACGATCGATTTGCACGTCAGAGGCGCTTCGGACTTCCACCAGAGTTTCCTCTGGCTTCATCCCGACCGGGCGTGGATCGCCATCTTTCGGGTCCCTGGTCGCTCGCTACGCCAGAGTCGGCCGAGTCGTACTCGGAAAAAGGGGAAACCGACCCGGGGGTGATGCGCCCGCGCGCAGCGCCTAAACTCGACGACAAAATAGGACTAGTTCAAGCCGCGGGATCTCACCGATGGGCGGAAGGAGGATATGGAAGCTGGCGCCCGGCAATTCCCCTTTTTGGATGATGCGCCGGTCCCCTCTCGGGGAGGAGGGAAAAACAACCGCACGTCAGCCACGAGCCTTCCCTCTCCTATCTCTCTCGGGAAGAGAGAAAAAAGGAAAAGTTGCGGGCACCGCAGCAGCGACGGCGGAAGGCCGAAAACGCCGCGCCGGCGGGATCGGGCACGGCTCGGAGGCGGGTGAGGCGAGGAGAAGACGACGGCACGAGACCGACGACACCCCCCGACGACCCCCGGACGACTTTGCCACGACACCTCTCCCGATCGACGCCCTCCTACACGCTCTCTCGCTTTCGCTTCGCCTTCGGGGTTAGTCAGAGGTGGCCCCTACGACTCGCGAACGGCCAGGACTCCTCGGTCCGTGTTTCAAGACGGGTCGGGTGGGTTGCCGATGCACGTCGCTGACCCGGGGTGGCGGGCGGCTCG
This sequence comes from Euprymna scolopes, assembly GCF_053919585.1. Classification (NCBI taxonomy): domain Eukaryota; kingdom Metazoa; phylum Mollusca; class Cephalopoda; order Sepiida; family Sepiolidae; genus Euprymna; species Euprymna scolopes. Next base: position 1,419,696 of record NW_027633102.1, read on the forward strand.
AGTAAAAAAGCGTCGCCGAGCGACCTCTCCGGAAACGGAAACGGGCGCGGGCGGGGTTGCCCCCGACAAGAACCCGAAACGTCGGCGAGGTGCGTGACGGCGAGGCCGCGCCAGTCCTATCCCGCCTCTCATCGCGCACGCGCCCGAGACGGTGGGGCGCCTAGGGAGCGACACACACAAAGTGCGCGTCGCCCGCACGCGACTTCCGGCGGGATCAAAACGGACCGGCTCGCCACGTGTAACGGATCGTGTCAGATTTCCTCCGTTCCCGGCAGAAAGGGGCAGTTACGTTCGCGGGCCCGACGGCCGGTGGCCCCCGACTTCACAAGGTGGGAAGACGGGGGTTTTCAGGGTGATGAAACGCCTGCCGCCTACGGAAAAAAACCCGCGTGTTCGACCTGCACGCCGGGAACGGGTCGCGACGACGGACCGGAGGGGAAGTGCGTCCGGTGCCGGCCGCGCGGAGGTCGCGCCGAAGCGCCCGCGCCATGATTACGCCGAGCGATGATGAAGGGGACGGGTGCAGCGGAGTCGCGCGCGGAGGGAGCAGGAGGAAAGAAGAAGCGGCGGCGACGGATGCGGCGGGTTAGGGCCCGGCGGCAGCAGCGATCGAGAGGACGAGTCCCCTCCGTCGCAGCCAACCGACGCAGCCACCTACCGACGCCGCGGTCGTCACCACGTTTCCCTTCCCGCTATCCACGCGGCCCGTCTCCTTCGTCGGCGACGCGGGCACAAAAGCTGGAACCGCGGGGAACGAGTCCCCCGCGGACACGACGAACGACGACCTGTGCCGCGACGGCCTCTCTTTCAAGAACACACATCGAGTTTGGGCTCGAGCCTAGGCAGCACCGGACTGAGTCCCCCCGCGATCGCGGTGAGCGGTCCCACCCGTTTACCCCTGGGCGGTTTCACGTTCTCTTGAACTCTC
>NW_027633102.1:1423123-1430623 GCF_053919585.1 Euprymna scolopes
GCCATCGCTGCAGTTCGTCTTGCGACGATCCAAGAATTTCACCTCTAACGTCGCAATACGAGTGGCCCCGACCGCTCCCTTCGATCATTGCCTCGCCGTAGACGGAGACCGACAGACGTAGACGAGGCCCTCTTCCATCATTCCATGCTTATCGTATGCAAGCTTGAACAGCCCGCTCTGAGCACTCTAATTTTTTCAAAGTGAACGTACCGGCCGCCGCGGACACTCGGTTAAGAGCACCCTTGGAGGAGAAACCGCCGACCGCAACACGCGCGCAGACAAGACACGAAGCAGGGACTCGGAGCGGACCGGGGGGTTCAAAAAAAAAGAGGAACGCGCGGAAAGGGAGAGGGAGAGAAGCGCGGGGGTCAGAGTGCGGGGATGCGAATGAACACACCCAAACACACACACGTAGCACCCCCCCGTTAGACTACTCCCGGAACCGAACCGACGACCACTTGTTTTTTTTTTTCCCGGATCCCGATCACGACCTCCTCGTCCACCTCGCCGGCAGGACCGCGTGGCGGGTATGCTAGCGGTTGACACCGGCGGAAAGGGCCGGGAATGCGAACGGACGACCAAAGTCAACGACGGACGATGGCGCCGCCGCCCCGGGGCCGCTTGCGCGACCACGAACCCGAGTTCGGACTACGAGCTTTTTAACCGCAACAACTTTAATATACGCTACCGGAGCTGGAATTACCGCGGCTGCTGGCACCAGACTTGCCCTCCGGTTGGTCCTCGTTAACGGATTTGAAGTGTACTCATTCCGATCGCGGGGCCTCGACAGAGTCCCGCGTCGTTATTTTTCGTCACTACCTCCCCGTGCCGGGAGTGGGTAATTTGCGCGCCTGCTGCCTTCCTTGGATGTGGTAGCCGTTTCGCATGCTCCCTCTCCGGAATCGAACCCCGATTCCCCGTTACCCGTAGTAACCACGGTAGGCACTTAACCGACCGTCGACAGTTGATAGGGCGGACCCTCGAGAGACCCGTCGCCGGGCGTGAAAGCTCGTGCGATCGACCAGTGAGTTATCCAGAGTCACCAAAGCGGAGCGCGCCGCCCTATGAGCCCCGCCACCGAACGGACCCGCGAGCGGGAACGCCGACGACGGGAGGACGGAATGACGCGCATCGGTCTCAGTCTAATATGTAGCGCCGCGACCCGGAACGGCCGACGCGGGTGCCAGCGCGCGAGGCGTGGCGACGACGGCGCGCCGACCGATCGCGGCCTGTGTCACATGTATTAGCTCTAGAATTGCCACAGTTATCCATCGCCTCCGAGGAGGAATACGGTCCCGAGGATTAGGTCCGGTTCCTGAGCCATTCGCGGTTTCGCCCGTTCTAATGCGTGGCGTGAACTTACACTTGCATGGCTTAAGCTTTGAGACAAGCATATGACTACTGGCAGGATCAACCAGGTATCGTTGGAATTTGGGACTTTGTTTCGACAGAACGACAGACCGACCGACCGACCGACCGACATAAGACAGACAACTACAACGACGGGCACGTGTTTATTTGTTTTTCGAGGAGGTTCGCCGTCAGTAGAAGCGCGCTGCCCGCGCTGATGGCCTCTTTTTTGTTTCTCCCCTGACTTGGACCGAGACTCAAAGAACGAAAGCGACCAACGTCGACAACAACAACGACAACGGCACCCTTGACAGCGATACATACGACAAACGACAAGCAGCACGACGGCAGTGCACACGGACATCGAGGGTCAAGGTGCAGACTGAACTCGCCGAGGTCGTCGTCATCGTGGTCGCCATCGATTCCGTCTCGTCGTCGTCGTCGTCAACGTCCACGTCACAGCCGGCCGAGAAGAGAGAACAGACGACAGCGTCGACAACAACAACATCGACAACGGCACCCTTGACAGCGATACATACGACAAACGACAAACAGCACGACGGCAGTGCACACGGACATCGGAGGTCAAGGTGCAGACTGGAATCGTCGAGGTCGTCGTCATCGTGGTCGCCATCGATGCCGTCTCGTCGTCGTCGTCGTCGTCTTCGTCGTCGTCGTCGTCATCAACGTACCAACCGACCGAGACGAGAGAGCAAGCAACAACGTCGACAACAACAACGACAACGGCACCCTTGACAGCGATACATACGACAAACGACAAACAGCACGACGGCAGTGCACACGGACATCGGAGGTCAAGGTGCAGACTGAACTCGTCGAGGTCGTCGTCATCGTGGTCGCCATCGATGCCGTCTCGTCGTCGTCGTCGTCTCCGTCGTCGTCGTCGTCGTCGCCAACGTCAACGTCAACATCACAGCCGTCATCGGGGAGGAGCTGGACCAGGGCAGCGGCGGCGTAAATTTTCCCGTCACCTTCGTCGTCGCCTTCGTCGACCGACCGACCGACCGGCGTCGTGTTCGTGCTCGGAAAACCGAGGAGAGACAACGTGCACATGGCGCGTTCTCGCAAGCGGCTCCTCGGTCCGATTTTTTTGGGCGGCTTTTTCGAGCTTTTTTTTTTTTTTCTCACCCTTTCGTCCGTGCGACGGCGAACGTCAGGGGAAAAAAAAAAAAAAAAAAAAAAAAAAACGACAACAACGCGGCGGACCGGGCGAACAACATCGTCGACACACACGACATTGACGACCGGTCCCCCTTTTCACAATCGCATCGAGATAAAAACGAACGAGTCCGATTCGAGCACCGAGTCGCGAGCGGGAGGACTGTCGGTGCAAGTATCGATCACTGACGTGAGCGCTTCGCCGGACAGAGGATGGCTCATCCGGCAGCCGTGCAAATCGACGGTATGGGAAGAACGAACAAGAAGAGCAACGACTTGATCGGCGGCTTGGGAACTGCGGACGGTGAAAACGGGTTAATCGACTGCGACCACGACTGCTCGATCGATCTTCTTTGGCGCTAACAAAGGTGGAGGTGGCGCAAGAAGGGACTAGCGCTATCACCGTCCACGTATCAGAAGATGCGGCGGCAGACGTCGACGCTTATGCGTTGTCGGACGAGAAGTCGCTGCAGCACGTGTACCGCGAGCGGGACGTCCAAGGTTTTGCCAGACGGAAAGAAATCGGGTGTCAGCGAACGTTCACACGGCTGTGAGATCGGACGCTGACAGGAGTAGGAGGCGGCAGGCAGGCGGCGGTTACGGCGGCGGCGCCTGCTGCTGCTCATCCTCCTGTTTGCTGCGGCGACTTCCAGGACGGGAGAGCATCGAACAACGTACGTATGGTTACAAGGGGATCAGGATCTACATAGTGCATCCCCCGCGGCTATTTTTGTTTGTTTGTTCGCTCGTTCGTTAATTCGTTCGTTCGTTCGTTCGTTCGTTCGTTACAATGTACGTTTTTCCGTTCGACGGCGGCAGAGAGCGGCGGCGTTTCTCCCTAATCCGGAGGATTTATCGGTCGCACAGCGATGGGTCGTTCGGCCGATCATCGAAAGATTCGCAGGTAGTGGTTGAATGGCAGAACGGCAGCAACAACAGCGGCGGCTGAGAGCGGCGAACGCTGAGGCGGAAGCAGAAGCTGCAGCAAACGTATCGGCTAAACATGGTGGACATAGATATGGCTGACGACGCGGGTACCACGACGACTATGGAACCAGGAAAAGGAGCCGTTAGTTGTTCCAACATATCGTTCGACACGTCGAGCAGCCCTAGGTCCACGGAGAAGCACACACACGTACCACGTATTATAACCTAACGACGATGAGCGGGCGCACGGTTGGCAGGAACGAAGGCGGCGGATCAAAACAAGTTGGAGCGCGGCGACAGCGATAACGGTGACAGCCCTAGGCGGCGGAGATGCCACTTTCTGACGCCTTTGCGACAAGCCCGTAGAGACGTTCCGGACCACCACGAGGCAAAGAGTCGCTGCTCCGACGAACCGACACACCAAAGTGTGCTTCCTACCGAACATGTTTTATAAAACTTTCAAACTGGAAAACCCCAGAAATGGTGTTGGTATTTGTCCAGACCCACCTCCGACACCTGAAAATGGTGGTCAAAAAAAACGTCGATTATACGAAGCGACATTTCTGGTCGGCGATTTTCCAGTTTTACGCCTACTGCCACATGGGGATGTCGGTAGGCGTCGCAAAGTGCCTTCTCGTAGGCTAGGCACACCAGGACTTTGTCATTTTTTCCCCCTCGACATTCCTGGTCCGGTCTATTCCGATTTTACACCTACCGCCATGTGGGGGTGGCAGTAGGCGTCGAAAAGTGCCTTCTCGACCGCTAGCGACACCACTACTTGAGGCCTACTGGAGGGCCCGCACACCGACTAGGAAGCCGCGGAGTCGACCCCGGGGGCCTCCGCCTCTCGCCGCCGCTCACTTGGACGCCTTCCGCAACCTGTGGTCCCGCTCCGGGCCGCCGGGAGCCTCGCCGACCTGACCGGTGTCGGTAGGCGTCTGGAAGCGCCCGGCCGACCTGGACGAGGTCCCCCTGGCCCCCGGGGGACACCCCTTAGTTGGATGGGGGTGCTGTCCCGGGCACACATGCAACCCGCGGCCGCCTACCGACAGCCCCCGTCGCTCGATCGCTACTCCTTTCCAACATATGTCGGAGAAGCCGGGCGGTTGTGAAACCCCAGAAATGGTGTTGGTATTCGTCCAGACCCACCTCCGACACCTGAAAATGGTGGTCAAAAAAAACGTCGATTATACGAAGCGACATTTCTGGTCGGCGATTTTCCAGTTTTGCGCCTACCGCCATGTGGGGGTGGCAGTAGGCGTCGAAAAGTGCCTTCTCGACCGCTAGCGACACCACTACTTTATCGAGCTCTGGAGGCCCGCACACCGACCCGGGGGCCGCGGAGTCGACCCCGGGGGCCTCCTGGCGTCGCCGCCGCTCACTTGGACGCCTTCCGCAACCTGTGGTCCCGCTCCGGGCCGCCGGGAGCCTCGCCGACCTGACCGGTGTCGGTAGGCGTCTGGAAGCGCCCGGCCGACCTGGACGAGGTCCCCCTGGCCCCCGGGGGACACCCCTTAGTTGGATGGGGGTGCTGTCCCGGGCACACATGCAACCCGCGGCCGCCTACCGACAGCCCCCGTCGCTCGATCGCTACTCCTTTCCAACATATGTCGGAGAAGCCGGGCGGTTGTGAAACCCCAGAAATGGTGTTGGTATTCGTCCAGACCCACCTCCGACACCTGAAAATGGTGGTCAAAAAAAACGTCGATTATACGAAGCGACATTTCTGGTCGGCGATTTTCCAGTTTTGCGCCTACCGCCATGTGGGGGTGGCAGTAGGCGTCGAAAAGTGCCTTCTCGACCGCTAGCGACACCACTACTTTATCGAGCTCTGGAGGCCCGCACACCGACTAGGAAGCCGCGGAGTCGACCCCGGGGGCCTCCTGGCGTCGCCGCCGCTCACTTGGACGCCTTCCGCAACCTGTGGTCCCGCTCCGGGCCGCCGGGAGCCTCGCCGACCTGACCGGTGTCGGTAGGCGTCTGGAAGCGCCCGGCCGACCTGGACGAGGTCCCCCTGGCCCCCGGGGGACACCCCTTAGTTGGATGGGGGTGCTGTCCCGGGCACACATGCAACCCGCGGCCGCCTACCGACAGCCCCCGTCGCTCGATCGCTACTCCTTTCCAACATATGTCGGAGAAGCCGGGCGGTTGTGAAACCCCAGAAATGGTGTTGGTATTCGTCCAGACCCACCTCCGACACCTGAAAATGGTGGTCAAAAAAAACGTCGATTATACGAAGCGACATTTCTGGTCGGCGATTTTCCAGTTTTGCGCCTACCGCCATGTGGGGGTGGCAGTAGGCGTCGAAAAGTGCCTTCTCGACCGCTAGCGACACCACTACTTTATCGAGCTCTGGAGGCCCGCACACCGACTAGGAAGCCGCGGAGTCGACCCCGGGGGCCTCCTGGCGTCGCCGCCGCTCACTTGGACGCCTTCCGCAACCTGTGGTCCCGCTCCGGGCCGCCGGGAGCCTCGCCGACCTGACCGGTGTCGGTAGGCGTCTGGAAGCGCCCGGCCGACCTGGACGAGGTCCCCCTGGCCCCCGGGGGACACCCCTTAGTTGGATGGGGGTGCTGTCCCGGGCACACATGCAACCCGCGGCCGCCTACCGACAGCCCCCGTCGCTCGATCGCTACTCCTTTCCAACATATGTCGGAGAAGCCGGGCGGTTGTGAAACCCCAGAAATGGTGTTGGTATTCGTCCAGACCCACCTCCGACACCTGAAAATGGTGGTCAAAAAAAACGTCGATTATACGAAGCGACATTTCTGGTCGGCGATTTTCCAGTTTTGCGCCTACCGCCATGTGGGGGTGGCAGTAGGCGTCGAAAAGTGCCTTCTCGACCGCTAGCGACACCACTACTTTATCGAGCTCTGGAGGCCCGCACACCGACTAGGAAGCCGCGGAGTCGACCCCGGGGGCCTCCTGGCGTCGCCGCCGCTCACTTGGACGCCTTCCGCAACCTGTGGTCCCGCTCCGGGCCGCCGGGAGCCTCGCCGACCTGACCGGTGTCGGTAGGCGTCTGGAAGCGCCCGGCCGACCTGGACGAGGTCCCCCTGGCCCCCGGGGGACACCCCTTAGTTGGATGGGGGTGCTGTCCCGGGCACACATGCAACCCGCGGCCGCCTACCGACAGCCCCCGTCGCTCGATCGCTACTCCTTTCCAACATATGTCGGAGAAGCCGGGCGGTTGTGAAACCCCAGAAATGGTGTTGGTATTCGTCCAGACCCACCTCCGACACCTGAAAATGGTGGTCAAAAAAAACGTCGATTATACGAAGCGACATTTCTGGTCGGCGATTTTCCAGTTTTGCGCCTACCGCCATGTGGGGGTGGCAGTAGGCGTCGAAAAGTGCCTTCTCGACCGCTAGCGACACCACTACTTTATCGAGCTCTGGAGGCCCGCACACCGACTAGGAAGCCGCGGAGTCGACCCCGGGGGCCTCCTGGCGTCGCCGCCGCTCACTTGGACGCCTTCCGCAACCTGTGGTCCCGCTCCGGGCCGCCGGGAGCCTCGCCGACCTGACCGGTGTCGGTAGGCGTCTGGAAGCGCCCGGCCGACCTGGACGAGGTCCCCCTGGCCCCCGGGGGACACCCCTTAGTTGGATGGGGGTGCTGTCCCGGGCACACATGCAACCCGCGGCCGCCTACCGACAGCCCCCGTCGCTCGATCGCTACTCCTTTCCAACATATGTCGGAGAAGCCGGGCGGTTGTGAAACCCCAGAAATGGTGTTGGTATTCGTCCAGACCCACCTCCGACACCTGAAAATGGTGGTCAAAAAAAACGTCGATTATACGAAGCGACATTTCTGGTCGGCGATTTTCCAGTTTTGCGCCTACCGCCATGTGGGGGTGGCAGTAGGCGTCGAAAAGTGCCTTCTCGACCGCTAGCGACACCACTACTTTATCGAGCTCTGGAGGCCCGCACACCGACTAGGAAGCCGCGGAGTCGACCCCGGGGGCCTCCTGGCGTCGCCGCCGCTCACTTGGACGCCTTCCGCAACCTGTGGTCCCGCTCCGGGCCGCCGGGAGCCTCGCCGACC
>NW_027633102.1:1435623-1445623 GCF_053919585.1 Euprymna scolopes
TGACCCGTGCTCGACCGCCGTTGGCACGGAACCCTTCTCCACTTCGGTCTTCGAAGGTCTCGTTCGAATATTTGCTACTACCACCGAGATCTGCACCCGCGGTCGGCTCCACCCGGGCTCGCGCCCTAGGCTTCCGTGCTCGCCGCGGCGCCCTCCTACTCGTCGCGGCATCGTTTCGGCGCGAAAGTTCATCGCTCCTCGCCGCGACGGTCCGGCATCGGTCCGTCGCTCCAGCGCCATCCATTTTCGGGGCCGGTCGATTCGGCAGGTGAGTTGTTACACACTCCTTAGCGGATTCCGACTTCCGTGGCCACCGTCCTGCTGTCTATATCGACCGACACCCTTTCGGGGATCTCATGGGCGTCGCGTTAGGCACCTTAGCCGGACGTTTGGTTCATCCCACAGCGCCAGTTCTGCTTACCAAAAGTGGCCCACTTGGCACTCGCATTCGAGGTGACCAACCGCCCAGCGAAGCGTGCTGGCGGCGGCGGCCGGATGGGTCGGCTCCGTCGTTCGGGAGAGTCGGCCCGTTCCACCCGTTCCGAGTTCGAGAGTAGGTCGAGGCCGTGAACGGCCCCGGGGCCTCCAATCGTTCGCTTTACCGGATGGAATTGCGACGATCGAGCGCCAGCTATCCTGAGGGAAACTTCGGAGGGAACCAGCTACTAGACGGCTCGATTGGTCTTTCGCCCCTACACCCGGTTCCGACGATCGATTTGCACGTCAGAGGCGCTTCGGACTTCCACCAGAGTTTCCTCTGGCTTCATCGCGACCGGGCGTGGATCGCCATCTTTCGGGTCCCTGGTCGCTCGCTACGCCAGAGTCGGCCGAGTCGTACTCGGAAAAAGGGGAAACCGACCCGGGGGTGATGCGCCCGCGCGCAGCGCCTAAACTCGACGACAAAATAGGACTAGTTCAAGCCGCGGGATCTCACCGATGGGCGGAAGGAGGATATGGAAGCTGGCGCCCGGCAATTCCCCTTTTTGGATGATGCGCCGGTCCCCTCTCGGGGAGGAGGGAAAAACAACCGCACGTCAGCCACGAGCCTTCCCTCTCCTATCTCTCTCGGGAAGAGAGAAAAAAGGAAAAGTTGCGGGCACCGCAGCAGCGACGGCGGAAGGCCGAAAACGCCGCGCCGGCGGGATCGGGCACGGCTCGGAGGCGGGTGAGGCGAGGAGAAGACGACGGCACGAGACCGACGACACCCCCCGACGACCCCCGGACGACTTTGCCACGACACCTCTCCCGATCGACGCCCTCCTACACGCTCTCTCGCTTTCGCTTCGCCTTCGGGGTTAGTCAGAGGTGGCCCCTACGACTCGCGAACGGCCAGGACTCCTCGGTCCGTGTTTCAAGACGGGTCGGGTGGGTTGCCGATGCACGTCGCTGACCCGGGGTGGCGGGCGGCTCGAGTAAAAAAGCGTCGCCGAGCGACCTCTCCGGAAACGGAAACGGGCGCGGGCGGGGTTGCCCCCGACAAGAACCCGAAACGTCGGCGAGGTGCGTGACGGCGAGGCCGCGCCAGTCCTATCCCGCCTCTCATCGCGCACGCGCCCGAGACGGTGGGGCGCCTAGGGAGCGACACACACAAAGTGCGCGTCGCCCGCACGCGACTTCCGGCGGGATCAAAACGGACCGGCTCGCCACGTGTAACGGATCGTGTCAGATTTCCTCCGTTCCCGGCAGAAAGGGGCAGTTACGTTCGCGGGCCCGACGGCCGGTGGCCCCCGACTTCACAAGGTGGGAAGACGGGGGTTTTCAGGGTGATGAAACGCCTGCCGCCTACGGAAAAAAACCCGCGTGTTCGACCTGCACGCCGGGAACGGGTCGCGACGACGGACCGGAGGGGAAGTGCGTCCGGTGCCGGCCGCGCGGAGGTCGCGCCGAAGCGCCCGCGCCATGATTACGCCGAGCGATGATGAAGGGGACGGGTGCAGCGGAGTCGCGCGCGGAGGGAGCAGGAGGAAAGAAGAAGCGGCGGCGACGGATGCGGCGGGTTAGGGCCCGGCGGCAGCAGCGATCGAGAGGACGAGTCCCCTCCGTCGCAGCCAACCGACGCAGCCACCTACCGACGCCGCGGTCGTCACCACGTTTCCCTTCCCGCTATCCACGCGGCCCGTCTCCTTCGTCGGCGACGCGGGCACAAAAGCTGGAACCGCGGGGAACGAGTCCCCCGCGGACACGACGAACGACGACCTGTGCCGCGACGGCCTCTCTTTCAAGAACACACATCGAGTTTGGGCTCGAGCCTAGGCAGCACCGGACTGAGTCCCCCCGCGATCGCGGTGAGCGGTCCCACCCGTTTACCCCTGGGCGGTTTCACGTTCTCTTGAACTCTCTCTCCAAAGTTCTTTTCAACTTTCCCTCACGGTACTTGTCGACTATCGGACTCGTCCCGGTATTTAGCCTTGGATGGAGCTTACCACCCGATTTGGGCTGCGTTCCCAAGCAACCCGACTCTCGGATCGAAGGCCGTCGCTCGCCGTCCGCACCGAATGGGCCTGGCACCCGCCGCGGGCGGCCCCGATCGAGGGAACTCCGAACTATGCGAGACGAAAACGAACGGCTGCCTTCGACCCATGCGCCACACGTCCCGAAGCCTTTTACTTGCGACGGGATTCGGCGTTGGGCTTCTCCCGGTTCACTCGCCGTTACTAAGGGAATCCCGGTTGGTTTCTTTTCCTCCGCTTAGCGATATGCTTAAGTTCAGCGGGTCGTCTCGTCCGAGCCGAGGGCGGCGGTTTTTAGTAGAGTGTGGTGTTTGGAGGAGAGGAATCTCGATCGGTACCCTCCGTGTGACGACGGCTGGCCGATATAGCGCCCGTCCGACCGAAAATGAAGAAGCCAACAATTAAAAAAAAGCGTGGGTCCTCCCCATCCGACGTTGCGTTGCCTACGACGCGGCCACCTTTTTACGGTGCGACGGCCGTGCTCGTCGCGCTGCTCGAGGCGTCGCTGAGAGACACCTTCATGAGGCAGAGAGCGAGACGAGCAGGCGGCGCTTACGTCGGCAGTCGGTTAGGTCGGTGCTTTTTTTTTGTTTTGTTCTCCCTTCGGCTGCTTTCGGACAGACTCCTCCTGCTCCTCCTCCACAGTGTTTCTTCACGCGGTCGAAAAGGGAAAAGACTCCGCGGTCTGCCAGCGGGAGACGAAGGAGGAGGCCGGAGAGGGTTTAAAAAAAAAAAAAGACATTGAAAGGAGTCAATTCTTTTTTTATTTTTCTTCCCCCTCGTCACTCGCTCCTGCGACGTCCCGGTTACCACCGTGCCGAGGACCGGGCGGGCACGGGGACGGCAAGATGTCGTTTCGTTAACGGAGAAAGACATGTAACGTTCCGCCTCTCGACCGGACGTGGCCCCGAGACAAGGGATCTCGGGGCCGCAATGTGCGTTCGAGGTGTCGATGTTCACTGAGTCCTGCAATTCGCATCAGTTCTCGCGGCTGGCCGCGCTCTTCATCGACGGACGAGCCGAGTGATCCCCCGTCCAGGGTTCAGCACTTGGTTTTTTTATATTAGTTTTTGTTTATATAGATTTAGTAGTGTGCGAGGAGGTCTGTGCGAGGAGGCGTGACGGCATTGCAATGTCGCGAGTAGTTTGTTTTTAGCTAGCGGCGGTGGCACAGCGGCTGCAAAAAAACAAAAAAACGATAAAGCGGCGACAAGGCAAAGAAGAAGCGGCCATCACTTGCGGTGGGCGAAAAAACAAACAGGTGGTAAGACGCGGAAGCAAGCAAGAAGAGCTGGGGCTTTAAAAACCTCCGCGTCACCACAAATCTATCTCTCGCTCCGCCTTTTATAGGTTTGTTTGCGCGCATTCGAGGCGTTGACACCGACAGACAGAGGAGGTAGGCCGGAAAACAACAAACCAGTCTCGAACGGGAAAACGGTAATGATCCTTCCGCAGGTTCACCTACGGAAACCTTGTTACGACTTTTACTTCCTCTAAACGATCGGGTTCGGTCGTCTTCTCCAGGCATCGAACGCCGAGGCGTAGATGCACGAGTGTCGTGACGGACACGTCGCGCACTGCCCGGCGGCGTCGTCGGCCAGATCCGAGGACCTCACCGGACCGTTCGATCGGTAGTAGCGACGGGCGGTGTGTACAAAGGGCAGGGACGTGATCGACGCGGGCTGTTGACCCGCGCCTACCGGGAATTCCTCGTTCACGGGGTTGGTTACAGGCCCCGATCCCTATCACGGGAGGTGGTTCAGAGGTTTCCCAACCCTCTCGGGCCGGGGCGAAGTCCCCGCTGATACCTCCAGTGTAGCGCGCGTGCGGCCCCGGACATCTAAGGGCATCACAGACCTGTTATCGCTCCGCCTCGTGTGGCTTTCTGCCACCCGTCCCTCTAAGAAGTGCGTGAGAAAACCGACCCGGACCCGAGCGCCACGGAGGACGCCGAGCCCGCCGTAAAAATCACTGACATCGGCGCACTAGTTAGCAGGCCGGAGTCTCGTTCGTTATCGGAATCAACCAGACGGATCGCTCCACCAACTAAGAACGGCCATGCACCACCACCCACCGAATCGAGAAAGAGCTATCGATCTGTCAATCCTACCGGTGTCCGGACCGGGTGAGTTTTCCCGTGTTGAGTCAAATTAAGCCGCAGGCTCCACTCCTGGTGGTGCCCTTCCGTCAATTCCTTTAAGTTTCAGCTTTGCAACCATACTCCCCCCGGAACCGAACTCTGGTTTCCCGCAGGCTACCCGCCGGGTCATGGAAGCGAACGCCGGCGGATCGCCGGTCGGCATCGTTTACGGTCGGAACTACGACGGTATCTGATCGTCTTCGAACCTCCGACTTTCGCTCTTGATCGAGGAAAACGTGCTTGCCACACGCCATCGCTGCAGTTCGTCTTGCGACGATCCAAGAATTTCACCTCTAACGTCGCAATACGAGTGGCCCCGACCGCTCCCTTCGATCATTGCCTCGCCGTAGACGGAGACCGACAGACGTAGACGAGGCCCTCTTCCATCATTCCATGCTTATCGTATGCAAGCTTGAACAGCCCGCTCTGAGCACTCTAATTTTTTCAAAGTGAACGTACCGGCCGCCGCGGACACTCGGTTAAGAGCACCCTTGGAGGAGAAACCGCCGACCGCAACACGCGCGCAGACAAGACACGAAGCAGGGACTCGGAGCGGACCGGGGGGTTCAAAAAAAAAGAGGAACGCGCGGAAAGGGAGAGGGAGAGAAGCGCGGGGGTCAGAGTGCGGGGATGCGAATGAACACACCCAAACACACACACGTAGCACCCCCCCGTTAGACTACTCCCGGAACCGAACCGACGACCACTTGTTTTTTTTTTTCCCGGATCCCGATCACGACCTCCTCGTCCACCTCGCCGGCAGGACCGCGTGGCGGGTATGCTAGCGGTTGACACCGGCGGAAAGGGCCGGGAATGCGAACGGACGACCAAAGTCAACGACGGACGATGGCGCCGCCGCCCCGGGGCCGCTTGCGCGACCACGAACCCGAGTTCGGACTACGAGCTTTTTAACCGCAACAACTTTAATATACGCTACCGGAGCTGGAATTACCGCGGCTGCTGGCACCAGACTTGCCCTCCGGTTGGTCCTCGTTAACGGATTTGAAGTGTACTCATTCCGATCGCGGGGCCTCGACAGAGTCCCGCGTCGTTATTTTTCGTCACTACCTCCCCGTGCCGGGAGTGGGTAATTTGCGCGCCTGCTGCCTTCCTTGGATGTGGTAGCCGTTTCGCATGCTCCCTCTCCGGAATCGAACCCCGATTCCCCGTTACCCGTAGTAACCACGGTAGGCACTTAACCGACCGTCGACAGTTGATAGGGCGGACCCTCGAGAGACCCGTCGCCGGGCGTGAAAGCTCGTGCGATCGACCAGTGAGTTATCCAGAGTCACCAAAGCGGAGCGCGCCGCCCTATGAGCCCCGCCACCGAACGGACCCGCGAGCGGGAACGCCGACGACGGGAGGACGGAATGACGCGCATCGGTCTCAGTCTAATATGTAGCGCCGCGACCCGGAACGGCCGACGCGGGTGCCAGCGCGCGAGGCGTGGCGACGACGGCGCGCCGACCGATCGCGGCCTGTGTCACATGTATTAGCTCTAGAATTGCCACAGTTATCCATCGCCTCCGAGGAGGAATACGGTCCCGAGGATTAGGTCCGGTTCCTGAGCCATTCGCGGTTTCGCCCGTTCTAATGCGTGGCGTGAACTTACACTTGCATGGCTTAAGCTTTGAGACAAGCATATGACTACTGGCAGGATCAACCAGGTATCGTTGGAATTTGGGACTTTGTTTCGACAGAACGACAGACCGACCGACCGACCGACCGACATAAGACAGACAACTACAACGACGGGCACGTGTTTATTTGTTTTTCGAGGAGGTTCGCCGTCAGTAGAAGCGCGCTGCCCGCGCTGATGGCCTCTTTTTTGTTTCTCCCCTGACTTGGACCGAGACTCAAAGAACGAAAGCGACCAACGTCGACAACAACAACGACAACGGCACCCTTGACAGCGATACATACGACAAACGACAAGCAGCACGACGGCAGTGCACACGGACATCGAGGGTCAAGGTGCAGACTGAACTCGCCGAGGTCGTCGTCATCGTGGTCGCCATCGATTCCGTCTCGTCGTCGTCGTCGTCAACGTCCACGTCACAGCCGGCCGAGAAGAGAGAACAGACGACAGCGTCGACAACAACAACATCGACAACGGCACCCTTGACAGCGATACATACGACAAACGACAAACAGCACGACGGCAGTGCACACGGACATCGGAGGTCAAGGTGCAGACTGGAATCGTCGAGGTCGTCGTCATCGTGGTCGCCATCGATGCCGTCTCGTCGTCGTCGTCGTCGTCTTCGTCGTCGTCGTCGTCATCAACGTACCAACCGACCGAGACGAGAGAGCAAGCAACAACGTCGACAACAACAACGACAACGGCACCCTTGACAGCGATACATACGACAAACGACAAACAGCACGACGGCAGTGCACACGGACATCGGAGGTCAAGGTGCAGACTGAACTCGTCGAGGTCGTCGTCATCGTGGTCGCCATCGATGCCGTCTCGTCGTCGTCGTCGTCTCCGTCGTCGTCGTCGTCGTCGCCAACGTCAACGTCAACATCACAGCCGTCATCGGGGAGGAGCTGGACCAGGGCAGCGGCGGCGTAAATTTTCCCGTCACCTTCGTCGTCGCCTTCGTCGACCGACCGACCGACCGGCGTCGTGTTCGTGCTCGGAAAACCGAGGAGAGACAACGTGCACATGGCGCGTTCTCGCAAGCGGCTCCTCGGTCCGATTTTTTTGGGCGGCTTTTTCGAGCTTTTTTTTTTTTTTCTCACCCTTTCGTCCGTGCGACGGCGAACGTCAGGGGAAAAAAAAAAAAAAAAAAAAAAAAAAACGACAACAACGCGGCGGACCGGGCGAACAACATCGTCGACACACACGACATTGACGACCGGTCCCCCTTTTCACAATCGCATCGAGATAAAAACGAACGAGTCCGATTCGAGCACCGAGTCGCGAGCGGGAGGACTGTCGGTGCAAGTATCGATCACTGACGTGAGCGCTTCGCCGGACAGAGGATGGCTCATCCGGCAGCCGTGCAAATCGACGGTATGGGAAGAACGAACAAGAAGAGCAACGACTTGATCGGCGGCTTGGGAACTGCGGACGGTGAAAACGGGTTAATCGACTGCGACCACGACTGCTCGATCGATCTTCTTTGGCGCTAACAAAGGTGGAGGTGGCGCAAGAAGGGACTAGCGCTATCACCGTCCACGTATCAGAAGATGCGGCGGCAGACGTCGACGCTTATGCGTTGTCGGACGAGAAGTCGCTGCAGCACGTGTACCGCGAGCGGGACGTCCAAGGTTTTGCCAGACGGAAAGAAATCGGGTGTCAGCGAACGTTCACACGGCTGTGAGATCGGACGCTGACAGGAGTAGGAGGCGGCAGGCAGGCGGCGGTTACGGCGGCGGCGCCTGCTGCTGCTCATCCTCCTGTTTGCTGCGGCGACTTCCAGGACGGGAGAGCATCGAACAACGTACGTATGGTTACAAGGGGATCAGGATCTACATAGTGCATCCCCCGCGGCTATTTTTGTTTGTTTGTTCGCTCGTTCGTTAATTCGTTCGTTCGTTCGTTCGTTCGTTCGTTACAATGTACGTTTTTCCGTTCGACGGCGGCAGAGAGCGGCGGCGTTTCTCCCTAATCCGGAGGATTTATCGGTCGCACAGCGATGGGTCGTTCGGCCGATCATCGAAAGATTCGCAGGTAGTGGTTGAATGGCAGAACGGCAGCAACAACAGCGGCGGCTGAGAGCGGCGAACGCTGAGGCGGAAGCAGAAGCTGCAGCAAACGTATCGGCTAAACATGGTGGACATAGATATGGCTGACGACGCGGGTACCACGACGACTATGGAACCAGGAAAAGGAGCCGTTAGTTGTTCCAACATATCGTTCGACACGTCGAGCAGCCCTAGGTCCACGGAGAAGCACACACACGTACCACGTATTATAACCTAACGACGATGAGCGGGCGCACGGTTGGCAGGAACGAAGGCGGCGGATCAAAACAAGTTGGAGCGCGGCGACAGCGATAACGGTGACAGCCCTAGGCGGCGGAGATGCCACTTTCTGACGCCTTTGCGACAAGCCCGTAGAGACGTTCCGGACCACCACGAGGCAAAGAGTCGCTGCTCCGACGAACCGACACACCAAAGTGTGCTTCCTACCGAACATGTTTTATAAAACTTTCAAACTGGAAAACCCCAGAAATGGTGTTGGTATTTGTCCAGACCCACCTCCGACACCTGAAAATGGTGGTCAAAAAAAACGTCGATTATACGAAGCGACATTTCTGGTCGGCGATTTTCCAGTTTTACGCCTACTGCCACATGGGGATGTCGGTAGGCGTCGCAAAGTGCCTTCTCGTAGGCTAGGCACACCAGGACTTTGTCATTTTTTTCCCCCTCGACATTCCTGGTCCGGTCTATTCCGATTTTACACCTACCGCCATGTGGGGGTGGCAGTAGGCGTCGAAAAGTGCCTTCTCGACCGCTAGCGACACCACTACTTGAGGCCTACTGGAGGGCCCGCACACCGACTAGGAAGCCGCGGAGTCGACCCCGGGGGCCTCCGCCTCTCGCCGCCGCTCACTTGGACGCCTTCCGCAACCTGTGGTCCCGCTCCGGGCCGCCGGGAGCCTCGCCGACCTGACCGGTGTCGGTAGGCGTCTGGAAGCGCCCGGCCGACCTGGACGAGGTCCCCCTGGCCCCCGGGGGACACCCCTTAGTTGGATGGGGGTGCTGTCCCGGGCACACATGCAACCCGCGGCCGCCTACCGACAGCCCCCGTCGCTCGATCGCTACTCCTTTCCAACATATGTCGGAGAAGCCGGGCGGTTGTGAAACCCCAGAAATGGTGTTGGTATTCGTCCAGACCCACCTCCGACACCTGAAAATGGTGGTCAAAAAAAACGTCGATTATACGAAGCGACATTTCTGGTCGGCGATTTTCCAGTTTTGCGCCTACCGCCATGTGGGGGTGGCAGTAGGCGTCGAAAAGTGCCTTCTCGACCGCTAGCGACACCACTACTTTATCGAGCTCTGGAGGCCCGCACACCGACTAGGAAGCCGCGGAGTCGACCCCGGGGGCCTCCTGGCGTCGCCGCCGCTCACTTGGACGCCTTCCGCAACCTGTGGTCCCGCTCCGGGCCGCCGGGAGCCTCGCCGACCTGACCGGTGTCGGTAGGCGTCTGGAAGCGCCCGGCCGACCTGGACGAGGTCCCCCTGGCCCCCGGGGGACACCCCTTAGTTGGATGGGGGTGCTGTCCCGGGCACACATGCAACCCGCGGCCGCCTACCGACAGCCCCCGTCGCTCGATCGCTACTCCTTTCCAACATATGTCGGAGAAGCCGGGCGGTTGTGAAACCCCAGAAATGGTGTTGGTATTCGTCCAGACCCACCTCCGACACCTGAAAATGGTGGTCAAAAAAAACG
>NW_027633102.1:1450623-1452784 GCF_053919585.1 Euprymna scolopes
GGCGACGTCTCCGGGCTCGCTTGCGTCACCGCGGTTTCGCCCGGGAAGCGACGGGCGCCGCCGACATCGCTGCCGACAGCGTCGCCACCCCCGGGCCCTCTCCGAGTCCGGGTTCGGGAATATTAACCCGATTCCCTTTCGACGGGAGGCCGGCCGCTTTGTTTTTGTTTGGGCTTTTGATTCGATTCGATTCGATCGCTTTCACTTTCATAACGGATCCGGCGCCTTTCGGGAAGACTTTCGCCCGCGTCTTAGGACCGACTGACCCGTGCTCGACCGCCGTTGGCACGGAACCCTTCTCCACTTCGGTCTTCGAAGGTCTCGTTCGAATATTTGCTACTACCACCGAGATCTGCACCCGCGGTCGGCTCCACCCGGGCTCGCGCCCTAGGCTTCCGTGCTCGCCGCGGCGCCCTCCTACTCGTCGCGGCATCGTTTCGGCGCGAAAGTTCATCGCTCCTCGCCGCGACGGTCCGGCATCGGTCCGTCGCTCCAGCGCCATCCATTTTCGGGGCCGGTCGATTCGGCAGGTGAGTTGTTACACACTCCTTAGCGGATTCCGACTTCCGTGGCCACCGTCCTGCTGTCTATATCGACCGACACCCTTTCGGGGATCTCATGGGCGTCGCGTTAGGCACCTTAGCCGGACGTTTGGTTCATCCCACAGCGCCAGTTCTGCTTACCAAAAGTGGCCCACTTGGCACTCGCATTCGAGGTGACCAACCGCCCAGCGAAGCGTGCTGGCGGCGGCGGCCGGATGGGTCGGCTCCGTCGTTCGGGAGAGTCGGCCCGTTCCACCCGTTCCGAGTTCGAGAGTAGGTCGAGGCCGTGAACGGCCCCGGGGCCTCCAATCGTTCGCTTTACCGGATGGAATTGCGACGATCGAGCGCCAGCTATCCTGAGGGAAACTTCGGAGGGAACCAGCTACTAGACGGCTCGATTGGTCTTTCGCCCCTACACCCGGTTCCGACGATCGATTTGCACGTCAGAGGCGCTTCGGACTTC
Source organism: Euprymna scolopes (assembly GCF_053919585.1). Classification (NCBI taxonomy): domain Eukaryota; kingdom Metazoa; phylum Mollusca; class Cephalopoda; order Sepiida; family Sepiolidae; genus Euprymna; species Euprymna scolopes. The sequence continues at coordinate 1,451,629 of NW_027633102.1, forward strand.
CACCAGAGTTTCCTCTGGCTTCATCCCGACCGGGCGTGGATCGCCATCTTTCGGGTCCCTGGTCGCTCGCTACGCCAGAGTCGGCCGAGTCGTACTCGGAAAAAGGGGAAACCGACCCGGGGGTGATGCGCCCGCGCGCAGCGCCTAAACTCGACGACAAAATAGGACTAGTTCAAGCCGCGGGATCTCACCGATGGGCGGAAGGAGGATATGGAAGCTGGCGCCCGGCAATTCCCCTTTTTGGATGATGCGCCGGTCCCCTCTCGGGGAGGAGGGAAAAACAACCGCACGTCAGCCACGAGCCTTCCCTCTCCTATCTCTCTCGGGAAGAGAGAAAAAAGGAAAAGTTGCGGGCACCGCAGCAGCGACGGCGGAAGGCCGAAAACGCCGCGCCGGCGGGATCGGGCACGGCTCGGAGGCGGGTGAGGCGAGGAGAAGACGACGGCACGAGACCGACGACACCCCCCGACGACCCCCGGACGACTTTGCCACGACACCTCTCCCGATCGACGCCCTCCTACACGCTCTCTCGCTTTCGCTTCGCCTTCGGGGTTAGTCAGAGGTGGCCCCTACGACTCGCGAACGGCCAGGACTCCTCGGTCCGTGTTTCAAGACGGGTCGGGTGGGTTGCCGATGCACGTCGCTGACCCGGGGTGGCGGGCGGCTCGAGTAAAAAAGCGTCGCCGAGCGACCTCTCCGGAAACGGAAACGGGCGCGGGCGGGGTTGCCCCCGACAAGAACCCGAAACGTCGGCGAGGTGCGTGACGGCGAGGCCGCGCCAGTCCTATCCCGCCTCTCATCGCGCACGCGCCCGAGACGGTGGGGCGCCTAGGGAGCGACACACACAAAGTGCGCGTCGCCCGCACGCGACTTCCGGCGGGATCAAAACGGACCGGCTCGCCACGTGTAACGGATCGTGTCAGATTTCCTCCGTTCCCGGCAGAAAGGGGCAGTTACGTTCGCGGGCCCGACGGCCGGTGGCCCCCGACTTCACAAGGTGGGAAGACGGGGGTTTTCAGGGTGATGAAACGCCTGCCGCCTACGGAAAAAAACCCGCGTGTTCGACCTGCACGCCGGGAACGGGTCGCGACGACGGACCGGAGGGGAAGTGCGTCCGGTGCCGGCCGCGCGGAGGTCGCGCCGAAGCGCCCGCGCC
>NW_027633102.1:1452884-1462884 GCF_053919585.1 Euprymna scolopes
CCGGGTCGGTGTGCGGGCCTCCAGAGCTCGATAAAGTAGTGGTGTCGCTAGCGGTCGAGAAGGCACTTTTCGACGCCTACTGCCACCCCCACATGGCGGTAGGTGTAAAATCGGAATAGACCGGACCAGGAATGTCGAGGGGAAAAAAAATGACAAAGTCCTGGTGTGCCTAGGCGTCGAGAAGGCACTTTGCGACGCCTACCGACATCCCCATGTGGCAGTAGGCGTAAAACTGGAAAATCGCCGACCAGAAATGTCGCTTCGTATAATCGACGTTTTTTTTGACCACCATTTTCAGGTGTCGGAGGTGGGTCTGGACGAATACCAACACCATTTCTGGGGTTTTCCAGTTTGAAAGTTTTATAAAACATGTTCGGTAGGAAGCACACTTTGGTGTGTCGGTTCGTCGGAGCAGCGACTCTTTGCCTCGTGGTGGTCCGGAACGTCTCTACGGGCTTGTCGCAAAGGCGTCAGAAAGTGGCATCTCCGCCGCCTAGGGCTGTCACCGTTATCGCTGTCGCCGCGCTCCAACTTGTTTTGATCCGCCGCCTTCGTTCCTGCCAACCGTGCGCCCGCTCATCGTCGTTAGGTTATAATACGTGGTACGTGTGTGTGCTTCTCCGTGGACCTAGGGCTGCTCGACGTGTCGAACGATATGTTGGAACAACTAACGGCTCCTTTTCCTGGTTCCATAGTCGTCGTGGTACCCGCGTCGTCAGCCATATCTATGTCCACCATGTTTAGCCGATACGTTTGCTGCAGCTTCTGCTTCCGCCTCAGCGTTCGCCGCTCTTCAGCCGCCGCTGTTGTTGCTGCCGTTCTGCCATTCAACCACTACCTGCGAATCTTTCGATGATCGGCCGAACGACCCATCGCTGTGCGACCGATAAATCCTCCGGATTAGGGAGAAACGCCGCCGCTCTCTGCCGCCGTCGAACGGAAAAACGTACATTGTAACGAACGAACGAACGAACGAACGAATTAACGAACGAGCGAACAAACAAACAAAAATAGCCGCGGGGGATGCACTATGTAGATCCTGATCCCCTTGTAACCATACGTACGTTGTTCGATGCTCTCCCGTCCTGGAAGTCGCCGCAGCAAACAGGAGGATGAGCAGCAGCAGGCGCCGCCGCCGTAACCGCCGCCTGCCTGCCGCCTCCTACTCCTGTCAGCGTCCGATCTCACAGCCGTGTGAACGTTCGCTGACACCCGATTTCTTTCCGTCTGGCAAAACCTTGGACGTCCCGCTCGCGGTACACGTGCTGCAGCGACTTCTCGTCCGACAACGCATAAGCGTCGACGTCTGCCGCCGCATCTTCTGATACGTGGACGGTGATAGCGCTAGTCCCTTCTTGCGCCACCTCCACCTTTGTTAGCGCCAAAGAAGATCGATCGAGCAGTCGTGGTCGCAGTCGATTAACCCGTTTTCACCGTCCGCAGTTCCCAAGCCGCCGATCAAGTCGTTGCTCTTCTTGTTCGTTCTTCCCATACCGTCGATTTGCACGGCTGCCGGATGAGCCATCCTCTGTCCGGCGAAGCGCTCACGTCAGTGATCGATACTTGCACCGACAGTCCTCCCGCTCGCGACTCGGTGCTCGAATCGGACTCGTTCGTTTTTATCTCGATGCGATTGTGAAAAGGGGGACCGGTCGTCAATGTCGTGTGTGTCGACGATGTTGTTCGCCCGGTCCGCCGCGTTGTTGTCGTTTTTTTTTTTTTTTTTTTTTTCCCCTAACGTTCGCCGTCGCACGGACGAAAGGGTGAGAAAAAAAAAAAAAAGCTCGAAAAAGCCGCCCAAAAAAATCGGACCGAGGAGCCGCTTGCGAGAACGCGCCATGTGCACGTTGTCTCTCCTCGGTTTTCCGAGCACGAACACGACGCCGGTCGGTCGGTCGGTCGACGAAGGCGACGACGAAGGTGACGGGAAAATTTACGCCGCCGCTGCCCTGGTCCAGCTCCTCCCCGATGACGGCTGTGATGTTGACGTTGACGTTGGCGACGACGACGACGACGACGGAGACGACGACGACGACGAGACGGCATCGATGGCGACCACGATGACGACGACCTCGACGAGTTCAGTCTGCACCTTGACCTCCGATGTCCGTGTGCACTGCCGTCGTGCTGTTTGTCGTTTGTCGTATGTATCGCTGTCAAGGGTGCCGTTGTCGTTGTTGTTGTCGACGTTGTTGCTTGCTCTCTCGTCTCGGTCGGTTGGTACGTTGATGACGACGACGACGACGAAGACGACGACGACGACGACGAGACGGCATCGATGGCGACCACGATGACGACGACCTCGACGATTCCAGTCTGCACCTTGACCTCCGATGTCCGTGTGCACTGCCGTCGTGCTGTTTGTCGTTTGTCGTATGTATCGCTGTCAAGGGTGCCGTTGTCGATGTTGTTGTTGTCGACGCTGTCGTCTGTTCTCTCTTCTCGGCCGGCTGTGACGTGGACGTTGACGACGACGACGACGAGACGGAATCGATGGCGACCACGATGACGACGACCTCGGCGAGTTCAGTCTGCACCTTGACCCTCGATGTCCGTGTGCACTGCCGTCGTGCTGCTTGTCGTTTGTCGTATGTATCGCTGTCAAGGGTGCCGTTGTCGTTGTTGTTGTCGACGTTGGTCGCTTTCGTTCTTTGAGTCTCGGTCTCGGTCCAAGTCAGGGGAGAAACAAAAAAGAGGCCATCAGCGCGGGCAGCGCGCTTCTTCTGACGGCGAACCCCCTCGAAAAATAAATAAACACGTGCCCGTCGTTGTAGTTGTCTGTCTTATGTCGGTCGGTCGGTCGGTCGGTCTGTCGTTCTGTCGAAACAAAGTCCCAAATTCCAACGATACCTGGTTGATCCTGCCAGTAGTCATATGCTTGTCTCAAAGCTTAAGCCATGCAAGTGTAAGTTCACGCCACGCATTAGAACGGGCGAAACCGCGAATGGCTCAGGAACCGGACCTAATCCTCGGGACCGTATTCCTCCTCGGAGGCGATGGATAACTGTGGCAATTCTAGAGCTAATACATGTGACACAGGCCGCGATCGGTCGGCGCGCCGTCGTCGCCACGCCTCGCGCGCTGGCACCCGCGTCGGCCGTTCCGGGTCGCGGCGCTACATATTAGACTGAGACCGATGCGCGTCATTCCGTCCTCCCGTCGTCGGCGTTCCCGCTCGCGGGTCCGTTCGGTGGCGGGGCTCATAGGGCGGCGCGCTCCGCTTTGGTGACTCTGGATAACTCACTGGTCGATCGCACGAGCTTTCACGCCCGGCGACGGGTCTCTCGAGGGTCCGCCCTATCAACTGTCGACGGTCGGTTAAGTGCCTACCGTGGTTACTACGGGTAACGGGGAATCGGGGTTCGATTCCGGAGAGGGAGCATGCGAAACGGCTACCACATCCAAGGAAGGCAGCAGGCGCGCAAATTACCCACTCCCGGCACGGGGAGGTAGTGACGAAAAATAACGACGCGGGACTCTGTCGAGGCCCCGCGATCGGAATGAGTACACTTCAAATCCGTTAACGAGGACCAACCGGAGGGCAAGTCTGGTGCCAGCAGCCGCGGTAATTCCAGCTCCGGTAGCGTATATTAAAGTTGTTGCGGTTAAAAAGCTCGTAGTCCGAACTCGGGTTCGTGGTCGCGCAAGCGGCCCCGGGGCGGCGGCGCCATCGTCCGTCGTTGACTTTGGTCGTCCGTTCGCATTCCCGGCCCTTTCCGCCGGTGTCAACCGCTAGCATACCCGCCACGCGGTCCTGCCGGCGAGGTGGACGAGGAGGTCGTGATCGGGATCCGGGAAAAAAAAAACAAGTGGTCGTCGGTTCGGTTCCGGGAGTAGTCTAACGGGGGGGTGCTACGTGTGTGTGTTTGGGTGCGTTCATTCGCATCCCCGCACTCTGACCCCCGCGCTTCTCTCCCTCTCCCTTTCCGCGCGTTCCTCTTTTTTTTTGAACCCCCCGGTCCGCTCCGAGTCCCTGCTTCGTGTCTTGTCTGCGCGCGTGTTGCGGTCGGCGGTTTCTCCTCCAAGGGTGCTCTTAACCGAGTGTCCGCGGCGGCCGGTACGTTCACTTTGAAAAAATTAGAGTGCTCAGAGCGGGCTGTTCAAGCTTGCATACGATAAGCATGGAATGATGGAAGAGGGCCTCGTCTACGTCTGTCGGTCTCCGTCTACGGCGAGGCAATGATCGAAGGGAGCGGTCGGGGCCACTCGTATTGCGACGTTAGAGGTGAAATTCTTGGATCGTCGCAAGACGAACTGCAGCGATGGCGTGTGGCAAGCACGTTTTCCTCGATCAAGAGCGAAAGTCGGAGGTTCGAAGACGATCAGATACCGTCGTAGTTCCGACCGTAAACGATGCCGACCGGCGATCCGCCGGCGTTCGCTTCCATGACCCGGCGGGTAGCCTGCGGGAAACCAGAGTTCGGTTCCGGGGGGAGTATGGTTGCAAAGCTGAAACTTAAAGGAATTGACGGAAGGGCACCACCAGGAGTGGAGCCTGCGGCTTAATTTGACTCAACACGGGAAAACTCACCCGGTCCGGACACCGGTAGGATTGACAGATCGATAGCTCTTTCTCGATTCGGTGGGTGGTGGTGCATGGCCGTTCTTAGTTGGTGGAGCGATCCGTCTGGTTGATTCCGATAACGAACGAGACTCCGGCCTGCTAACTAGTGCGCCGATGTCAGTGATTTTTACGGCGGGCTCGGCGTCCTCCGTGGCGCTCGGGTCCGGGTCGGTTTTCTCACGCACTTCTTAGAGGGACGGGTGGCAGAAAGCCACACGAGGCGGAGCGATAACAGGTCTGTGATGCCCTTAGATGTCCGGGGCCGCACGCGCGCTACACTGGAGGTATCAGCGGGGACTTCGCCCCGGCCCGAGAGGGTTGGGAAACCTCTGAACCACCTCCCGTGATAGGGATCGGGGCCTGTAACCAACCCCGTGAACGAGGAATTCCCGGTAGGCGCGGGTCAACAGCCCGCGTCGATCACGTCCCTGCCCTTTGTACACACCGCCCGTCGCTACTACCGATCGAACGGTCCGGTGAGGTCCTCGGATCTGGCCGACGACGCCGCCGGGCAGTGCGCGACGTGTCCGTCACGACACTCGTGCATCTACGCCTCGGCGTTCGATGCCTGGAGAAGACGACCGAACCCGATCGTTTAGAGGAAGTAAAAGTCGTAACAAGGTTTCCGTAGGTGAACCTGCGGAAGGATCATTACCGTTTTCCCGTTCGAGACTGGTTTGTTGTTTTCCGGCCTACCTCCTCTGTCTGTCGGCGTCAACGCCTCGAATGCGCGCAAACAAACCTATAAAAGGCGGAGCGAGAGATAGATTTGTGGTGACGCGGAGGTTTTTAAAGCCCCAGCTCTTCTTGCTTGCTTCCGCGTCTTACCACCTGTTTGTTTTTTCGCCCACCGCAAGTGATGGCCGCTTCTTCTTTGCCTTGTCGCCGCTTTATCGTTTTTTTTGTTTTTTTGCAGCCGCTGTGCCACCGCCGCTAGCTAAAAAAACAAACTACTCGCGACATTGCAATGCCGTCACGCCTCCTCGCACAGACCTCCTCGCACACTACTAAATCTATATAAACAAAAACTAATATAAAAAAACCAAGTGCTGAACCCTGGACGGGGGATCACTCGGCTCGTCCGTCGATGAAGAGCGCGGCCAGCCGCGATAACTGATGCGAATTGCAGGACTCAGTGAACATCGACACCTCGAACGCACATTGCGGCCCCGAGATCCCTTGTCTCGGGGCCACGTCCGGTCGAGAGGCGGAACGTTACATGTCTTTCTCCGTTAACGAAACGACATCTTGCCGTCCCCGTGCCCGCCCGGTCCTCGGCACGGTGGTAACCGGGACGTCGCAGGAGCGAGTGACGAGGGGGAAGAAAAATAAAAAAAGAATTGACTCCTTTCAATGTCTTTTTTTTTTTTAAAACCCTCTCCGGCCTCCTCCTTCGTCTCCCGCTGGCAGACCGCGGAGTCTTTTCCCTTTTCGACCGCGTGAAGAAACACTGTGGAGGAGGAGCAGGAGGAGTCTGTCCGAAAGCAGCCGAAGGGAGACCAAAAAAAAAGTACCGACCTAACCGACTGCCGACGTAAGCGCCGCCTGCTCGTCTCGCTCTCTGCCTCATGAAGGTGTCTCTCAGCGACGCCTCGAGCAGCGCGACGAGCACGGCCGTCGCACCGTAAAAAGGTGGCCGCGTCGTAGGCAACGCAACGTCGGATGGGGAGGACCCACGCTTTTTTTTAATTGTTGGCTTCTTCATTTTCGGTCGGACGGGCGCTATATCGGCCAGCCGTCGTCACACGGAGGGTACCGATCGAGATTCCTCTCCTCCAAACACCACACTCTACTAAAAACCGCCGCCCTCGGCTCGGACGAGACGACCCGCTGAACTTAAGCATATCGCTAAGCGGAGGAAAAGAAACCAACCGGGATTCCCTTAGTAACGGCGAGTGAACCGGGAGAAGCCCAACGCCGAATCCCGTCGCAAGTTAAAGGCTTCGGGACGTGTGGCGCATGGGTCGAAGGCAGCCGTTCGTTTTCGTCTCGCATAGTTCGGAGTTCCCTCGATCGGGGCCGCCCGCGGCGGGTGCCAGGCCCATTCGGTGCGGACGGCGAGCGACGGCCTTCGATCCGAGAGTCGGGTTGCTTGGGAACGCAGCCCAAATCGGGTGGTAAGCTCCATCCAAGGCTAAATACCGGGACGAGTCCGATAGTCGACAAGTACCGTGAGGGAAAGTTGAAAAGAACTTTGGAGAGAGAGTTCAAGAGAACGTGAAACCGCCCAGGGGTAAACGGGTGGGACCGCTCACCGCGATCGCGGGGGGACTCAGTCCGGTGCTGCCTAGGCTCGAGCCCAAACTCGATGTGTGTTCTTGAAAGAGAGGCCGTCGCGGCACAGGTCGTCGTTCGTCGTGTCCGCGGGGGACTCGTTCCCCGCGGTTCCAGCTTTTGTGCCCGCGTCGCCGACGAAGGAGACGGGCCGCGTGGATAGCGGGAAGGGAAACGTGGTGACGACCGCGGCGTCGGTAGGTGGCTGCGTCGGTTGGCTGCGACGGAGGGGACTCGTCCTCTCGATCGCTGCTGCCGCCGGGCCCTAACCCGCCGCATCCGTCGCCGCCGCTTCTTCTTTCCTCCTGCTCCCTCCGCGCGCGACTCCGCTGCACCCGTCCCCTTCATCATCGCTCGGCGTAATCATGGCGCGGGCGCTTCGGCGCGACCTCCGCGCGGCCGGCACCGGACGCACTTCCCCTCCGGTCCGTCGTCGCGACCCGTTCCCGGCGTGCAGGTCGAACACGCGGGTTTTTTTCCGTAGGCGGCAGGCGTTTCATCACCCTGAAAACCCCCGTCTTCCCACCTTGTGAAGTCGGGGGCCACCGGCCGTCGGGCCCGCGAACGTAACTGCCCCTTTCTGCCGGGAACGGAGGAAATCTGACACGATCCGTTACACGTGGCGAGCCGGTCCGTTTTGATCCCGCCGGAAGTCGCGTGCGGGCGACGCACTCTGTGTGTCGCTCCTTAGGCGCCCCACCGTCTCGGGCGCGTGCGCGATGAGAGGCGGGATAGGACTGGCGCGGCCTCGCCGTCACGCACCTCGCCGACGTTTCGGGTTCTTGTCGGGGGCAACCCCGCCCGCGCCCGTTTCCGTTTCCGGAGAGGTCGCTCGGCGACGCTTTTTTACTCGAGCCGCCCGCCACCCCGGGTCAGCGACGTGCATCGGCAACCCACCCGACCCGTCTTGAAACACGGACCGAGGAGTCCTGGCCGTTCGCGAGTCGTAGGGGCCACCTCTGACTAACCCCGAAGGCGAAGCGAAAGCGAGAGAGCGTGTAGGAGGGCGTCGATCGGGAGAGGTGTCGTGGCAAAGTCGTCCGGGGGTCGTCGGGGGGTGTCGTCGGTCTCGTGCCGTCGTCTTCTCCTCGCCTCACCCGCCTCCGAGCCGTGCCCGATCCCGCCGGCGCGGCGTTTTCGGCCTTCCGCCGTCGCTGCTGCGGTGCCCGCAACTTTTCCTTTTTTCTCTCTTCCCGAGAGAGATAGGAGAGGGAAGGCTCGTGGCTGACGTGCGGTTGTTTTTCCCTCCTCCCCGAGAGGGGACCGGCGCATCATCCAAAAAGGGGAATTGCCGGGCGCCAGCTTCCATATCCTCCTTCCGCCCATCGGTGAGATCCCGCGGCTTGAACTAGTCCTATTTTGTCGTCGAGTTTAGGCGCTGCGCGCGGGCGCATCACCCCCGGGTCGGTTTCCCCTTTTTCCGAGTACGACTCGGCCGACTCTGGCGTAGCGAGCGACCAGGGACCCGAAAGATGGCGATCCACGCCCGGTCGGGATGAAGCCAGAGGAAACTCTGGTGGAAGTCCGAAGCGCCTCTGACGTGCAAATCGATCGTCGGAACCGGGTGTAGGGGCGAAAGACCAATCGAGCCGTCTAGTAGCTGGTTCCCTCCGAAGTTTCCCTCAGGATAGCTGGCGCTCGATCGTCGCAATTCCATCCGGTAAAGCGAACGATTGGAGGCCCCGGGGCCGTTCACGGCCTCGACCTACTCTCGAACTCGGAACGGGTGGAACGGGCCGACTCTCCCGAACGACGGAGCCGACCCATCCGGCCGCCGCCGCCAGCACGCTTCGCTGGGCGGTTGGTCACCTCGAATGCGAGTGCCAAGTGGGCCACTTTTGGTAAGCAGAACTGGCGCTGTGGGATGAACCAAACGTCCGGCTAAGGTGCCTAACGCGACGCCCATGAGATCCCCGAAAGGGTGTCGGTCGATATAGACAGCAGGACGGTGGCCACGGAAGTCGGAATCCGCTAAGGAGTGTGTAACAACTCACCTGCCGAATCGACCGGCCCCGAAAATGGATGGCGCTGGAGCGACGGACCGATGCCGGACCGTCGCGGCGAGGAGCGATGAACTTTCGCGCCGAAACGATGCCGCGACGAGTAGGAGGGCGCCGCGGCGAGCACGGAAGCCTAGGGCGCGAGCCCGGGTGGAGCCGACCGCGGGTGCAGATCTCGGTGGTAGTAGCAAATATTCGAACGAGACCTTCGAAGACCGAAGTGGAGAAGGGTTCCGTGCCAACGGCGGTCGAGCACGGGTCAGTCGGTCCTAAGACGCGGGCGAAAGTCTTCCCGAAAGGCGCCGGATCCGTTATGAAAGGTGAAAGGAAAGCGAATCGAATCGAATCGAATCAAAAGCCCAAACAAAAAAAAAGCGGCCGGCCTCCCGTCGAAAGGGAATCGGGTTAATATTCCCGAACCCGGACTCGGAGAGGGCCCGGGGGTGGCGACGCTGTCGGCAGCGATGTCGGCGGCGCCCGTCGCTTCCCGGGCGAAACCGCGGTGACGCAAGCGAGCCCGGAGACGTCGCCGGGAGCCCCGGGAAGAGTTCTCTCTTCTTCGTAAAGGACCATGTCCGTGGAATCGGCTCGTCCGGAGATACGGAAAAGGTACCTGTAGAGCGCCGCGGCTCGGGCGGCGTCCGGTGCGCTTTCGGCGGCCCTGGAAAATCCGGGTCCGGTTTTCGCAGCTCTCGAGTCGGTCCGTACCCACCATCCGCAGCAGGTCTCCAAGGTGTACAGCCTCTCGTCGATGGCATCAATGTAGGTAAGGGAAGTCGGCAAAATGGATCCGTACCTTCGGAAGAAGGATTGGCTCCGAGGACCGGGTCGGTCGGGCCGTGCCCGCGCGAAGCGAGGAACCGGTACGGGGCTGTAGCGTTCGCTCCGTTCGCGCTTTGCGGCGAAGGCATAGGGGCCGCGGCGGTCCGTTGTGCGGCGGCGTGTTCCGGTCAAGCGGTCGCGGTCAAGCGAGCGTGTGTTGCGGGTCGGAGAGCGATACGGGTGGGAGTCCGCCGTCGGGCGGCAGGAGTGTGGCGTCGACCAAAAACGGCGGGGGACCGTCGGCGGGGGTCGTCTTTCTGGCGGCGGCGGTTCAAGCGGCTTTTCTGCGGGGTGCTTCGCTCCGGGGTCGGGGTGGCGGCGGGCGGCTCCAATCCGTTCG
>NW_027633102.1:1467884-1480384 GCF_053919585.1 Euprymna scolopes
TTCCGACATATGTTGGAAAGGAGTAGCGATCGAGCGAAGGGGGCTGTCGGTAGGCGGCCGCGGGTTGCATGTGTGCCCGGGACAGCACCCCCATCCAACTAAGGGGTGTCCCCCGGGGGCCAGGGGGACCTCGTCCAGGTCGGCCGGGCGCTTCCAGACGCCTACCGACACCGGTCAGGTCGGCGAGGCTCCCGGCGGCCCCGAGCGGGACCACAGGTTGCGGAAGGCGTCCAAGTGAGCGGCGGCGACGCCAGGAGGCCCCCGGGGTCGACTCCGCGGCCCCCGGGTCGGTGTGCGGGCCTCCAGAGCTCGATAAAGTAGTGGTGTCGCTAGCGGTCGAGAAGGCACTTTTCGACGCCTACTGCCACCCCCACATGGCGGTAGGCGCAAAACTGGAAAATCGCCGACCAGAAATGTCGCTTCGTATAATCGACGTTTTTTTTGACCACCATTTTCAGGTGTCGGAGGTGGGTCTGGACGAATACCAACACCATTTCTGGGGTTTCACAACCGCCCGGCTTCTCCGACATATGTTGGAAAGGAGTAGCGATCGAGCGAAGGGGGCTGTCGGTAGGCGGCCGCGGGTTGCATGTGTGCCCGGGACAGCACCCCCATCCAACTAAGGGGTGTCCCCCGGGGGCCAGGGGGACCTCGTCCAGGTCGGCCGGGCGCTTCCAGACGCCTACCGACACCGGTCAGGTCGGCGAGGCTCCCGGCGGCCCCGAGCGGGACCACAGGTTGCGGAAGGCGTCCAAGTGAGCGGCGGCGACGCCAGGAGGCCCCCGGGGTGGACTCCGCGGCCCCCGGGTCGGTGTGCGGGCCTCCAGAGCTCGATAAAGTAGTGGTGTCGCTAGCGGTCGAGAAGGCACTTTTCGACGCCTACTGCCACCCCCACATGGCGGTAGGCGCAAAACTGGAAAATCGCCGACCAGAAATGTCGCTTCGTATAATCGACGTTTTTTTTGACCACCATTTTCAGGTGTCGGAGGTGGGTCTGGACGAATACCAACACCATTTCTGGGGTTTCACAACCGCCCGGCTTCTCCGACATATGTTGGAAAGGAGTAGCGATCGAGCGAAGGGGGCTGTCGGTAGGCGGCCGCGGGTTGCATGTGTGCCCGGGACAGCACCCCCATCCAACTAAGGGGTGTCCCCCGGGGGCCAGGGGGACCTCGTCCAGGTCGGCCGGGCGCTTCCAGACGCCTACCGACACCGGTCAGGTCGGCGAGGCTCCCGGCGGCCCCGAGCGGGACCACAGGTTGCGGAAGGCGTCCAAGTGAGCGGCGGCGACGCCAGGAGGCCCCCGGGGTCGACTCCGCGGCCCCCGGGTCGGTGTGCGGGCCTCCAGAGCTCGATAAAGTAGTGGTGTCGCTAGCGGTCGAGAAGGCACTTTTCGACGCCTACTGCCACCCCCACATGGCGGTAGGCGCAAAACTGGAAAATCGCCGACCAGAAATGTCGCTTCGTATAATCGACGTTTTTTTTGACCACCATTTTCAGGTGTCGGAGGTGGGTCTGGACGAATACCAACACCATTTCTGGGGTTTCACAACCGCCCGGCTTCTCCGACATATGTTGGAAAGGAGTAGCGATCGAGCGAAGGGGGCTGTCGGTAGGCGGCCGCGGGTTGCATGTGTGCCCGGGACAGCACCCCCATCCAACTAAGGGGTGTCCCCCGGGGGCCAGGGGGACCTCGTCCAGGTCGGCCGGGCGCTTCCAGACGCCTACCGACACCGGTCAGGTCGGCGAGGCTCCCGGCGGCCCCGAGCGGGACCACAGGTTGCGGAAGGCGTCCAAGTGAGCGGCGGCGACGCCAGGAGGCCCCCGGGGTCGACTCCGCGGCCCCCGGGTCGGTGTGCGGGCCTCCAGAGCTCGATAAAGTAGTGGTGTCGCTAGCGGTCGAGAAGGCACTTTTCGACGCCTACTGCCACCCCCACATGGCGGTAGGCGCAAAACTGGAAAATCGCCGACCAGAAATGTCGCTTCGTATAATCGACGTTTTTTTTGACCACCATTTTCAGGTGTCGGAGGTGGGTCTGGACGAATACCAACACCATTTCTGGGGTTTCACAACCGCCCGGCTTCTCCGACATATGTTGGAAAGGAGTAGCGATCGAGCGAAGGGGGCTGTCGGTAGGCGGCCGCGGGTTGCATGTGTGCCCGGGACAGCACCCCCATCCAACTAAGGGGTGTCCCCCGGGGGCCAGGGGGACCTCGTCCAGGTCGGCCGGGCGCTTCCAGACGCCTACCGACACCGGTCAGGTCGGCGAGGCTCCCGGCGGCCCCGAGCGGGACCACAGGTTGCGGAAGGCGTCCAAGTGAGCGGCGGCGACGCCAGGAGGCCCCCGGGGTCGACTCCGCGGCCCCCGGGTCGGTGTGCGGGCCTCCAGAGCTCGATAAAGTAGTGGTGTCGCTAGCGGTCGAGAAGGCACTTTTCGACGCCTACTGCCACCCCCACATGGCGGTAGGCGCAAAACTGGAAAATCGCCGACCAGAAATGTCGCTTCGTATAATCGACGTTTTTTTTGACCACCATTTTCAGGTGTCGGAGGTGGGTCTGGACGAATACCAACACCATTTCTGGGGTTTCACAACCGCCCGGCTTCTCCGACATATGTTGGAAAGGAGTAGCGATCGAGCGAAGGGGGCTGTCGGTAGGCGGCCGCGGGTTGCATGTGTGCCCGGGACAGCACCCCCATCCAACTAAGGGGTGTCCCCCGGGGGCCAGGGGGACCTCGTCCAGGTCGGCCGGGCGCTTCCAGACGCCTACCGACACCGGTCAGGTCGGCGAGGCTCCCGGCGGCCCCGAGCGGGACCACAGGTTGCGGAAGGCGTCCAAGTGAGCGGCGGCGAGAAGCGGAGGCCCCCGGGGTCGACTCCGCGGCCCCCTTTCAGGTGTGCGGGCCCTCCAGTAGGCCTCAAGTAGTGGTGTCGCTAGCGGTCGAGAAGGCACTTTTCGACGCCTACTGCCACCCCCACATGGCGGTAGGTGTAAAATCGGAATAGACCGGACCAGGAATGTCGAGGGGGAAAAAAATGACAAAGTCCTGGTGTGCCTAGGCGTCGAGAAGGCACTTTGCGACGCCTACCGACATCCCCATGTGGCAGTAGGCGTAAAACTGGAAAATCGCCGACCAGAAATGTCGCTTCGTATAATCGACGTTTTTTTTGACCACCATTTTCAGGTGTCGGAGGTGGGTCTGGACGAATACCAACACCATTTCTGGGGTTTTCCAGTTTGAAAGTTTTATAAAACATGTTCGGTAGGAAGCACACTTTGGTGTGTCGGTTCGTCGGAGCAGCGACTCTTTGCCTCGTGGTGGTCCGGAACGTCTCTACGGGCTTGTCGCAAAGGCGTCAGAAAGTGGCATCTCCGCCGCCTAGGGCTGTCACCGTTATCGCTGTCGCCGCGCTCCAACTTGTTTTGATCCGCCGCCTTCGTTCCTGCCAACCGTGCGCCCGCTCATCGTCGTTAGGTTATAATACGTGGTACGTGTGTGTGCTTCTCCGTGGACCTAGGGCTGCTCGACGTGTCGAACGATATGTTGGAACAACTAACGGCTCCTTTTCCTGGTTCCATAGTCGTCGTGGTACCCGCGTCGTCAGCCATATCTATGTCCACCATGTTTAGCCGATACGTTTGCTGCAGCTTCTGCTTCCGCCTCAGCGTTCGCCGCTCTCAGCCGCCGCTGTTGTTGCTGCCGTTCTGCCATTCAACCACTACCTGCGAATCTTTCGATGATCGGCCGAACGACCCATCGCTGTGCGACCGATAAATCCTCCGGATTAGGGAGAAACGCCGCCGCTCTCTGCCGCCGTCGAACGGAAAAACGTACATTGTAACGAACGAACGAACGAACGAACGAATTAACGAACGAGCGAACAAACAAACAAAAATAGCCGCGGGGGATGCACTATGTAGATCCTGATCCCCTTGTAACCATACGTACGTTGTTCGATGCTCTCCCGTCCTGGAAGTCGCCGCAGCAAACAGGAGGATGAGCAGCAGCAGGCGCCGCCGCCGTAACCGCCGCCTGCCTGCCGCCTCCTACTCCTGTCAGCGTCCGATCTCACAGCCGTGTGAACGTTCGCTGACACCCGATTTCTTTCCGTCTGGCAAAACCTTGGACGTCCCGCTCGCGGTACACGTGCTGCAGCGACTTCTCGTCCGACAACGCATAAGCGTCGACGTCTGCCGCCGCATCTTCTGATACGTGGACGGTGATAGCGCTAGTCCCTTCTTGCGCCACCTCCACCTTTGTTAGCGCCAAAGAAGATCGATCGAGCAGTCGTGGTCGCAGTCGATTAACCCGTTTTCACCGTCCGCAGTTCCCAAGCCGCCGATCAAGTCGTTGCTCTTCTTGTTCGTTCTTCCCATACCGTCGATTTGCACGGCTGCCGGATGAGCCATCCTCTGTCCGGCGAAGCGCTCACGTCAGTGATCGATACTTGCACCGACAGTCCTCCCGCTCGCGACTCGGTGCTCGAATCGGACTCGTTCGTTTTTATCTCGATGCGATTGTGAAAAGGGGGACCGGTCGTCAATGTCGTGTGTGTCGACGATGTTGTTCGCCCGGTCCGCCGCGTTGTTGTCGTTTTTTTTTTTTTTTTTTTTTTCCCCTAACGTTCGCCGTCGCACGGACGAAAGGGTGAGAAAAAAAAAAAAAAGCTCGAAAAAGCCGCCCAAAAAAATCGGACCGAGGAGCCGCTTGCGAGAACGCGCCATGTGCACGTTGTCTCTCCTCGGTTTTCCGAGCACGAACACGACGCCGGTCGGTCGGTCGGTCGACGAAGGCGACGACGAAGGTGACGGGAAAATTTACGCCGCCGCTGCCCTGGTCCAGCTCCTCCCCGATGACGGCTGTGATGTTGACGTTGACGTTGGCGACGACGACGACGACGACGGAGACGACGACGACGACGAGACGGCATCGATGGCGACCACGATGACGACGACCTCGACGAGTTCAGTCTGCACCTTGACCTCCGATGTCCGTGTGCACTGCCGTCGTGCTGTTTGTCGTTTGTCGTATGTATCGCTGTCAAGGGTGCCGTTGTCGTTGTTGTTGTCGACGTTGTTGCTTGCTCTCTCGTCTCGGTCGGTTGGTACGTTGATGACGACGACGACGACGAAGACGACGACGACGACGACGAGACGGCATCGATGGCGACCACGATGACGACGACCTCGACGATTCCAGTCTGCACCTTGACCTCCGATGTCCGTGTGCACTGCCGTCGTGCTGTTTGTCGTTTGTCGTATGTATCGCTGTCAAGGGTGCCGTTGTCGATGTTGTTGTTGTCGACGCTGTCGTCTGTTCTCTCTTCTCGGCCGGCTGTGACGTGGACGTTGACGACGACGACGACGAGACGGAATCGATGGCGACCACGATGACGACGACCTCGGCGAGTTCAGTCTGCACCTTGACCCTCGATGTCCGTGTGCACTGCCGTCGTGCTGCTTGTCGTTTGTCGTATGTATCGCTGTCAAGGGTGCCGTTGTCGTTGTTGTTGTCGACGTTGGTCGCTTTCGTTCTTTGAGTCTCGGTCTCGGTCCAAGTCAGGGGAGAAACAAAAAAGAGGCCATCAGCGCGGGCAGCGCGCTTCTTCTGACGGCGAACCCCCTCGAAAAATAAATAAACACGTGCCCGTCGTTGTAGTTGTCTGTCTTATGTCGGTCGGTCGGTCGGTCGGTCTGTCGTTCTGTCGAAACAAAGTCCCAAATTCCAACGATACCTGGTTGATCCTGCCAGTAGTCATATGCTTGTCTCAAAGCTTAAGCCATGCAAGTGTAAGTTCACGCCACGCATTAGAACGGGCGAAACCGCGAATGGCTCAGGAACCGGACCTAATCCTCGGGACCGTATTCCTCCTCGGAGGCGATGGATAACTGTGGCAATTCTAGAGCTAATACATGTGACACAGGCCGCGATCGGTCGGCGCGCCGTCGTCGCCACGCCTCGCGCGCTGGCACCCGCGTCGGCCGTTCCGGGTCGCGGCGCTACATATTAGACTGAGACCGATGCGCGTCATTCCGTCCTCCCGTCGTCGGCGTTCCCGCTCGCGGGTCCGTTCGGTGGCGGGGCTCATAGGGCGGCGCGCTCCGCTTTGGTGACTCTGGATAACTCACTGGTCGATCGCACGAGCTTTCACGCCCGGCGACGGGTCTCTCGAGGGTCCGCCCTATCAACTGTCGACGGTCGGTTAAGTGCCTACCGTGGTTACTACGGGTAACGGGGAATCGGGGTTCGATTCCGGAGAGGGAGCATGCGAAACGGCTACCACATCCAAGGAAGGCAGCAGGCGCGCAAATTACCCACTCCCGGCACGGGGAGGTAGTGACGAAAAATAACGACGCGGGACTCTGTCGAGGCCCCGCGATCGGAATGAGTACACTTCAAATCCGTTAACGAGGACCAACCGGAGGGCAAGTCTGGTGCCAGCAGCCGCGGTAATTCCAGCTCCGGTAGCGTATATTAAAGTTGTTGCGGTTAAAAAGCTCGTAGTCCGAACTCGGGTTCGTGGTCGCGCAAGCGGCCCCGGGGCGGCGGCGCCATCGTCCGTCGTTGACTTTGGTCGTCCGTTCGCATTCCCGGCCCTTTCCGCCGGTGTCAACCGCTAGCATACCCGCCACGCGGTCCTGCCGGCGAGGTGGACGAGGAGGTCGTGATCGGGATCCGGGAAAAAAAAAACAAGTGGTCGTCGGTTCGGTTCCGGGAGTAGTCTAACGGGGGGGTGCTACGTGTGTGTGTTTGGGTGCGTTCATTCGCATCCCCGCACTCTGACCCCCGCGCTTCTCTCCCTCTCCCTTTCCGCGCGTTCCTCTTTTTTTTTGAACCCCCCGGTCCGCTCCGAGTCCCTGCTTCGTGTCTTGTCTGCGCGCGTGTTGCGGTCGGCGGTTTCTCCTCCAAGGGTGCTCTTAACCGAGTGTCCGCGGCGGCCGGTACGTTCACTTTGAAAAAATTAGAGTGCTCAGAGCGGGCTGTTCAAGCTTGCATACGATAAGCATGGAATGATGGAAGAGGGCCTCGTCTACGTCTGTCGGTCTCCGTCTACGGCGAGGCAATGATCGAAGGGAGCGGTCGGGGCCACTCGTATTGCGACGTTAGAGGTGAAATTCTTGGATCGTCGCAAGACGAACTGCAGCGATGGCGTGTGGCAAGCACGTTTTCCTCGATCAAGAGCGAAAGTCGGAGGTTCGAAGACGATCAGATACCGTCGTAGTTCCGACCGTAAACGATGCCGACCGGCGATCCGCCGGCGTTCGCTTCCATGACCCGGCGGGTAGCCTGCGGGAAACCAGAGTTCGGTTCCGGGGGGAGTATGGTTGCAAAGCTGAAACTTAAAGGAATTGACGGAAGGGCACCACCAGGAGTGGAGCCTGCGGCTTAATTTGACTCAACACGGGAAAACTCACCCGGTCCGGACACCGGTAGGATTGACAGATCGATAGCTCTTTCTCGATTCGGTGGGTGGTGGTGCATGGCCGTTCTTAGTTGGTGGAGCGATCCGTCTGGTTGATTCCGATAACGAACGAGACTCCGGCCTGCTAACTAGTGCGCCGATGTCAGTGATTTTTACGGCGGGCTCGGCGTCCTCCGTGGCGCTCGGGTCCGGGTCGGTTTTCTCACGCACTTCTTAGAGGGACGGGTGGCAGAAAGCCACACGAGGCGGAGCGATAACAGGTCTGTGATGCCCTTAGATGTCCGGGGCCGCACGCGCGCTACACTGGAGGTATCAGCGGGGACTTCGCCCCGGCCCGAGAGGGTTGGGAAACCTCTGAACCACCTCCCGTGATAGGGATCGGGGCCTGTAACCAACCCCGTGAACGAGGAATTCCCGGTAGGCGCGGGTCAACAGCCCGCGTCGATCACGTCCCTGCCCTTTGTACACACCGCCCGTCGCTACTACCGATCGAACGGTCCGGTGAGGTCCTCGGATCTGGCCGACGACGCCGCCGGGCAGTGCGCGACGTGTCCGTCACGACACTCGTGCATCTACGCCTCGGCGTTCGATGCCTGGAGAAGACGACCGAACCCGATCGTTTAGAGGAAGTAAAAGTCGTAACAAGGTTTCCGTAGGTGAACCTGCGGAAGGATCATTACCGTTTTCCCGTTCGAGACTGGTTTGTTGTTTTCCGGCCTACCTCCTCTGTCTGTCGGCGTCAACGCCTCGAATGCGCGCAAACAAACCTATAAAAGGCGGAGCGAGAGATAGATTTGTGGTGACGCGGAGGTTTTTAAAGCCCCAGCTCTTCTTGCTTGCTTCCGCGTCTTACCACCTGTTTGTTTTTTCGCCCACCGCAAGTGATGGCCGCTTCTTCTTTGCCTTGTCGCCGCTTTATCGTTTTTTTTGTTTTTTTGCAGCCGCTGTGCCACCGCCGCTAGCTAAAAAAACAAACTACTCGCGACATTGCAATGCCGTCACGCCTCCTCGCACAGACCTCCTCGCACACTACTAAATCTATATAAACAAAAACTAATATAAAAAAACCAAGTGCTGAACCCTGGACGGGGGATCACTCGGCTCGTCCGTCGATGAAGAGCGCGGCCAGCCGCGATAACTGATGCGAATTGCAGGACTCAGTGAACATCGACACCTCGAACGCACATTGCGGCCCCGAGATCCCTTGTCTCGGGGCCACGTCCGGTCGAGAGGCGGAACGTTACATGTCTTTCTCCGTTAACGAAACGACATCTTGCCGTCCCCGTGCCCGCCCGGTCCTCGGCACGGTGGTAACCGGGACGTCGCAGGAGCGAGTGACGAGGGGGAAGAAAAATAAAAAAAGAATTGACTCCTTTCAATGTCTTTTTTTTTTTTAAAACCCTCTCCGGCCTCCTCCTTCGTCTCCCGCTGGCAGACCGCGGAGTCTTTTCCCTTTTCGACCGCGTGAAGAAACACTGTGGAGGAGGAGCAGGAGGAGTCTGTCCGAAAGCAGCCGAAGGGAGACCAAAAAAAAAGTACCGACCTAACCGACTGCCGACGTAAGCGCCGCCTGCTCGTCTCGCTCTCTGCCTCATGAAGGTGTCTCTCAGCGACGCCTCGAGCAGCGCGACGAGCACGGCCGTCGCACCGTAAAAAGGTGGCCGCGTCGTAGGCAACGCAACGTCGGATGGGGAGGACCCACGCTTTTTTTTAATTGTTGGCTTCTTCATTTTCGGTCGGACGGGCGCTATATCGGCCAGCCGTCGTCACACGGAGGGTACCGATCGAGATTCCTCTCCTCCAAACACCACACTCTACTAAAAACCGCCGCCCTCGGCTCGGACGAGACGACCCGCTGAACTTAAGCATATCGCTAAGCGGAGGAAAAGAAACCAACCGGGATTCCCTTAGTAACGGCGAGTGAACCGGGAGAAGCCCAACGCCGAATCCCGTCGCAAGTTAAAGGCTTCGGGACGTGTGGCGCATGGGTCGAAGGCAGCCGTTCGTTTTCGTCTCGCATAGTTCGGAGTTCCCTCGATCGGGGCCGCCCGCGGCGGGTGCCAGGCCCATTCGGTGCGGACGGCGAGCGACGGCCTTCGATCCGAGAGTCGGGTTGCTTGGGAACGCAGCCCAAATCGGGTGGTAAGCTCCATCCAAGGCTAAATACCGGGACGAGTCCGATAGTCGACAAGTACCGTGAGGGAAAGTTGAAAAGAACTTTGGAGAGAGAGTTCAAGAGAACGTGAAACCGCCCAGGGGTAAACGGGTGGGACCGCTCACCGCGATCGCGGGGGGACTCAGTCCGGTGCTGCCTAGGCTCGAGCCCAAACTCGATGTGTGTTCTTGAAAGAGAGGCCGTCGCGGCACAGGTCGTCGTTCGTCGTGTCCGCGGGGGACTCGTTCCCCGCGGTTCCAGCTTTTGTGCCCGCGTCGCCGACGAAGGAGACGGGCCGCGTGGATAGCGGGAAGGGAAACGTGGTGACGACCGCGGCGTCGGTAGGTGGCTGCGTCGGTTGGCTGCGACGGAGGGGACTCGTCCTCTCGATCGCTGCTGCCGCCGGGCCCTAACCCGCCGCATCCGTCGCCGCCGCTTCTTCTTTCCTCCTGCTCCCTCCGCGCGCGACTCCGCTGCACCCGTCCCCTTCATCATCGCTCGGCGTAATCATGGCGCGGGCGCTTCGGCGCGACCTCCGCGCGGCCGGCACCGGACGCACTTCCCCTCCGGTCCGTCGTCGCGACCCGTTCCCGGCGTGCAGGTCGAACACGCGGGTTTTTTTCCGTAGGCGGCAGGCGTTTCATCACCCTGAAAACCCCCGTCTTCCCACCTTGTGAAGTCGGGGGCCACCGGCCGTCGGGCCCGCGAACGTAACTGCCCCTTTCTGCCGGGAACGGAGGAAATCTGACACGATCCGTTACACGTGGCGAGCCGGTCCGTTTTGATCCCGCCGGAAGTCGCGTGCGGGCGACGCACTCTGTGTGTCGCTCCTTAGGCGCCCCACCGTCTCGGGCGCGTGCGCGATGAGAGGCGGGATAGGACTGGCGCGGCCTCGCCGTCACGCACCTCGCCGACGTTTCGGGTTCTTGTCGGGGGCAACCCCGCCCGCGCCCGTTTCCGTTTCCGGAGAGGTCGCTCGGCGACGCTTTTTTACTCGAGCCGCCCGCCACCCCGGGTCAGCGACGTGCATCGGCAACCCACCCGACCCGTCTTGAAACACGGACCGAGGAGTCCTGGCCGTTCGCGAGTCGTAGGGGCCACCTCTGACTAACCCCGAAGGCGAAGCGAAAGCGAGAGAGCGTGTAGGAGGGCGTCGATCGGGAGAGGTGTCGTGGCAAAGTCGTCCGGGGGTCGTCGGGGGGTGTCGTCGGTCTCGTGCCGTCGTCTTCTCCTCGCCTCACCCGCCTCCGAGCCGTGCCCGATCCCGCCGGCGCGGCGTTTTCGGCCTTCCGCCGTCGCTGCTGCGGTGCCCGCAACTTTTCCTTTTTTCTCTCTTCCCGAGAGAGATAGGAGAGGGAAGGCTCGTGGCTGACGTGCGGTTGTTTTTCCCTCCTCCCCGAGAGGGGACCGGCGCATCATCCAAAAAGGGGAATTGCCGGGCGCCAGCTTCCATATCCTCCTTCCGCCCATCGGTGAGATCCCGCGGCTTGAACTAGTCCTATTTTGTCGTCGAGTTTAGGCGCTGCGCGCGGGCGCATCACCCCCGGGTCGGTTTCCCCTTTTTCCGAGTACGACTCGGCCGACTCTGGCGTAGCGAGCGACCAGGGACCCGAAAGATGGCGATCCACGCCCGGTCGGGATGAAGCCAGAGGAAACTCTGGTGGAAGTCCGAAGCGCCTCTGACGTGCAAATCGATCGTCGGAACCGGGTGTAGGGGCGAAAGACCAATCGAGCCGTCTAGTAGCTGGTTCCCTCCGAAGTTTCCCTCAGGATAGCTGGCGCTCGATCGTCGCAATTCCATCCGGTAAAGCGAACGATTGGAGGCCCCGGGGCCGTTCACGGCCTCGACCTACTCTCGAACTCGGAACGGGTGGAACGGGCCGACTCTCCCGAACGACGGAGCCGACCCATCCGGCCGCCGCCGCCAGCACGCTTCGCTGGGCGGTTGGTCACCTCGAATGCGAGTGCCAAGTGGGCCACTTTTGGTAAGCAGAACTGGCGCTGTGGGATGAACCAAACGTCCGGCTAAGGTGCCTAACGCGACGCCCATGAGATCCCCGAAAGGGTGTCGGTCGATATAGACAGCAGGACGGTGGCCACGGAAGTCGGAATCCGCTAAGGAGTGTGTAACAACTCACCTGCCGAATCGACCGGCCCCGAAAATGGATGGCGCTGGAGCGACGGACCGATGCCGGACCGTCGCGGCGAGGAGCGATGAACTTTCGCGCCGAAACGATGCCGCGACGAGTAGGAGGGCGCCGCGGCGAGCACGGAAGCCTAGGGCGCGAGCCCGGGTGGAGCCGACCGCGGGTGCAGATCTCGGTGGTAGTAGCAAATATTCGAACGAGACCTTCGAAGACCGAAGTGGAGAAGGGTTCCGTGCCAACGGCGGTCGAGCACGGGTCAGTCGGTCCTAAGACGCGGGCGAAAGTCTTCCCGAAAGGCGCCGGATCCGTTATGAAAGGTGAAAGGAAAGCGAATCGAATCGAATCGAATCAAAAGCCCAAACAAAAAAAAAGCGGCCGGCCTCCCGTCGAAAGGGAATCGGGTTAATATTCCCGAACCCGGACTCGGAGAGGGCCCGGGGGTGGCGACGCTGTCGGCAGCGATGTCGGCGGCGCCCGTCGCTTCCCGGGCGAAACCGCGGTGACGCAAGCGAGCCCGGAGACGTCGCCGGGAGCCCCGGGAAGAGTTCTCTCTTCTTCGTAAAGGACCATGTCCGTGGAATCGGCTCGTCCGGAGATACGGAAAAGGTACCTGTAGAGCGCCGCGGCTCGGGCGGCGTCCGGTGCGCTTTCGGCGGCCCTGGAAAATCCGGGTCCGGTTTTCGCAGCTCTCGAGTCGGTCCGTACCCACCATCCGCAGCAGGTCTCCAAGGTGTACAGCCTCTCGTCGATGGCATCAATGTAGGTAAGGGAAG